>NW_021940750.1:2103694-2553895 GCF_001715985.3 Manacus vitellinus
GTCTGCAAAGCAGGATGTTAAACGCTGCAGAGCTGCTTCTGTGTGTGCAACAAGGGTGGCGTCATCAGCAAAAAGCAGCTCCTGGACAAGATGGTTTAAGGTCTTAGTGTGGGCCTTCAGTCGCCTTAGGTTGAAAGGAACATGAGTAGTGTGAGAGCAAATAATATGACCCTAGTGAGAGATCGCTGTCTTAGCAGGTTGCTTGGAGTGGGAATAAATACATTTTACTGAGCTGAAAATTAACTGTTTTAAATCAGGAAAATAAATCCCATGCCCAGAAAGTGATCTTTCTGTCAGCGTTGCCAGGAGATTCCCACAATGTGGTGCTGGGGTTTCCACTTGCAGAGCTGTTTGTATTTTTATGTCAGACCCTGCTGACCTCTCAGCTGCAAAACTTTCCAGTACTGGAACATCCTTGGACTACTGGCACATGCCCCCATGCACATTAGGTATCCATGTTTCTGTCCTTAGAATCTCAATTCTGCTTGTCTGAGAGGAGAGAAGCAAGGAAATCTGTTATCTACTAAAAAGGAAGGCAGTGTTTTGGGGAAGTAGATAGGCAGAGGAACCCTGCCATATTCTAGATGTTCCTGAGAACAAGGAAGGAAGCCCTGGGATGTGATGGTGGGGAGTCACAAAGTCCTTGTTTCCATCACTAGACAAAGATATTTCTGCCCAGGAGAGTCTGTGTCACCCTTACTGGCAGATACTCCTTCAGGCTGGATATGCAATGTTGTCATCCCTTCTCCAGCAAGAAATTGACCCACTGGCTTAGTGCTCCCTGGATGTCCATGCTCATTGTTCTGTATCTCTGGAAATTTGCACACCATTGCTTATAATTCCATGCTTTTCAGTCTGGCTGTGTTGATGGCTCTCTCTGAAGGTCATTCTGGCTTCTTCATAGTTGTCATTCTGATACAAGGTGGGGCACAGGAGAGAAGTTTGTGCTTCACACCTGCCTTGTCACCTTGCCCTCAGGTACGTCATCATCTCCCGGGAGGAGAGGGAGCAGAACCTGATGGCCTTTCAGCACAGCGAGAGGATTTACTTCCGTGCCTGCCGTGACATCCACCCTGGGGAGAGGCTGCGGGTGTGGTACAGCGAGGATTACATGAAGCGGTTGCATAGTATGTCCCAGGAGACTATCAACAGAAATTTCACAAGTGGTGAGTCCCTTCCATTTCCATCCTCTCTCCTGATCCCCTTGGGCTGCCCCACTTGTTGGGCCAAGTGTGGTGGGTGAAGTAGATAATGCACAGGCTGTGTGATGAGAGATGCATTTCTAGAAGCAGAGCATCTCTGGGTGAGAGCCTCCAGCTCTGCCTGGCATGGATGGATGGGTGTACAAGAAGAATAAGATAACCATTGTCATGGAGATCATGAAAGAAAGATTTTTGCTATGGTGTGTCATGTCATGTGTTGTGTTATGTCATGTCATGTGTGTGCTACAAAGGCCTAATGCAACACCCAGGGATCACAGAGCACCCTTGTCACAAGACTTTCTGGCCTGAAGATTGCCAAGCTGGTGATCCTACAGACAGCTTTAGGTTTTTCCTCTGAACATGCTGCACCCTCTAGCTCCTATGAGCAGCCTGTTTGATGGAGCTCCAGCTGGTTTCATGGGCCTATGAAAGATATTTCCTTGGTGTGTTTGTATGTCCATTTTCCTCGTTTAATTTATCTCCTCTTTCTTCAGAAAGATAATTTGGGATCAGCGCGACATCAGCTAGAGACTCCTTAGTCTCACAACCTTAGAGTGTATGTACAACATACAGGAGGCTTTGTAATTATCAGACTGATTCTTCCTTGGATAGAAATTGTTATCTTATCTAAAGAGTAGCAGTGTTGGAACAAACCCAGTAGTCCTTTGGGCCAGCATATTGTCAGCAATACAGGAAGCTTTAGAGGAAAGCAGAAATTCTTAATGCATCTGTTCATCTATACAATGCTGATACCTGAAGTTAATTAGGAGCATTTCTTTCTAGGCTAGATGCAGAATGGCAGGGCCTCAGAGGGGCAGCCACACTAAATATAACTTTGTAATTAAGATTCCCGTGTATATTATTACACAGCTGCTGTTGCTGCCTTGACTTGGTAAAAGGTGTCTCCTTTTCAGTCATGGGGTGGACAAGATGTCCTGAAAAAGCTGGTTATCTCTATCACCTTAGGGTTATTATGCACTTGCAGTGTTACATCTTGGTGGCTGTACTTGGGCAATTCCTACTTCTGAATGAACATCGTTATGAATTTGCTTTTTTATATTAATGAACATCACTGAGTAGGTACAGCTTCAGTGATTTTGCTGCAATAACATGCACACATTAGTCATCCGAATGGCTTAGTACTTTCTGAAAGTACAGCAAGACAGTCTGTGCCCTTGGATCAGCTGCTGTAGAGGGGCACCAAGGCAATGAGCTATTGCCCTGCCATACAGACATGCCTTTAGTCATGGTTTGTCATGGTGTGGTGGTTTGTGTGAGCTGAAATGGTAACTCACAGCCTGCTCTGTGCTACAAGTGCAGTGAGGATCTGCCTCTGGACTCGTCAGGACCTGCCATAGCCTAACACGTGCTCAGGTAGAAATCCATGTGGCTGTGGAGACCATTCCAGAAATGTCTTGTTGACCTCATCCTGCTACAAGCTGAGCTAAGCCTGTGTTCACAAGAGAGGCGCAGAGATGTTGTTAAAATGGGGCATCACTTGGGCCATTTCTAGACTTGCAAGACATCAAAGCCTCAGCTGGGAGGGCACTGGGAGGTGGTCAGGAAGCAGCACAAAAATTTGTTGAGTTACTTTCTGTTTAAAAAATTTCAAATCCCCTGCAGATGAGCCTGTCAAATGAAGTGAAGTGGCACACTTTATTAACTCACAGAAAAATGGCATCGTTCCTGGGTTTTGTTTCTGTAGATAGTTTCTGACTCGCCTCATCATTAGAGCTGAGACCAGTATTATGAGGGATTGTCTTGTGATTTTTAGCTTTTCCATAGGGCTGAAGCACTTGCTGGTTGGGGAAAAAATCACCAAGAAGGAAGAATTCGTTTTCTAAATCCCTACCTCTGACAATAGTTGTTATAGTCTGTAACAGGGAAAATACTAAAGACAGAGACTCAAAGCTTTGTCCATAGAAATTCTCATCAATGTGTTGAAAATGAGATCTGTTGTTATGGATTCACTAAAAGAGTGGCTGGGATTCCCAGCCAGCATCCAAACTCAGTGCAAAATCCCATCCATTCAGGCCAGCCCTTTTTACAGTGCCTTACTCTAACTGTTTCAAGTCTTGCATCTTTTCTGCATTCTTAGCATTGCTCTCCTTAGAGAGGGAATGGTAGCTTTTGCTCCATAACTCTTATGAAAGCATGAATACACTTTAAAAGCAAACAAAACCAAAAATCAGCATAAAGCAGCGTCTTGTTTGGGAAGCCTTCAATGCTTGAAGTTATTTACAAGATAGAAGAATGATGGAAATTGAGCCAAACCTATCGTCTTTTGAATTTTCAGGTAAGGAAATCTGGCTATTCCCTTTATTAATAATAAGCAATTAATAATTTGTATGAGGTTGCTTTTATTTTTTTTTTCCTATTACTGAATGGCCATACTCTCAGACTCCACCGGGACAAGCTACATGTCCCATCCTTGGCGGGCATTCACCCGTTGTAGCTCTGTTGACAATAAGTACTCTTAGGTTTTAAGAGTGCAAGTTATTTTTACTCCTTTACATTTGCATTTCTGGAGCAGCCTCCAAAGTGAATGAGAGTAAAGGGGCTTGCAAACTTTGTGCCATGGCGTGCACAGACGCTGGGGTTGTCATGAAATGGTGTAAATCTCTCACTGCACTGCTGTACACTTGATACCTTTTACCAAGTCAAAACAGGCACAGGACTTCCAGCCAGCCAAAATGGCACTTAGGCTCTGGGTATTAGGTTCCACTATGATCAGTCATTCACCTCATAGTCCTCTTCCAGCACAGGTTGGTTACACCTTTAGGTTAAACAAGCTGCCTGTAGTTTCTCTTCTCTTTAAAGTGTGTGGGTTCTACTCTGCTGTGGCTACCCAGGATTGTCTCTGTTTTTGCAGACATGCCCATTAGCAGGGCTTCTCCTCTTGCAAGCCTCAGTTTCCACTGAGTTGTGTTGGTTCCCTGGCTTGTAACACAACATGCAGACCTGCAGAGATCCAGTCTGCCTTTTTGTTCTTTTTTTGTTTGAGTTTTAGATTGAGGGATGTTGCTCGGTTCCCAGTGATAATCCCCACACCCCATTTTCCTTTCTAGGAGACAAAAAGTTACAGAGTGAAAAGTCAGAAAAGAACATAGAAAATCAAGAGGATGCAAGGGGGCCACTCCACTTCACCTTAAAGCAAGGGAAGAGCCCCTACAAGCGCAGCTGTGACGAGGGGGAATCCCACCCCCATACAAAGAAAAAAAAGATTGACCTCATCTTCAAAGACGTCCTGGAGGCTTCTTTGGAGTCTGCCAAGTTTGATGAGAACCAGTTAGCAACAAGTACACCACTTGCCATCAGAAAAGCATCTAAATACCAGGCTGAAGACATCTTTGAGCAGTGTGGCAGTGCCATACAGCACAGCTCCCTGAGCCTCAGCAGAAACCAGAGCGAAGGGGAATGGAAGGTCCCCCACAGTTCCTCTTTCATCTCAGCCAAGGATGTGGGCATCCTTGAAGATGAGGAAGAAGAGCCCCTGTCACTCAAAGCAGACAGCCCAACCGAGTTGTCACTGGTCTCTGCACAAGGCAACTCCCATGAAATCCCCAGCACATCCTTTTGCCCCAACTGCATCCGGTTGAAGAGGAAAATCCGGGAGCTACAGGCTGAGTTAGACATGCTGAGATCTGGGAAGTTACCTGAGCCACCCGTGTTACCGCCCCAGGTACCCGAGCTCCAAGAGTTCTCAGACCCCACAGGTAAGCCCTGCCGAGTTAGAGCATTCTCCAAACCCTGCCTAAGGAGAGTAGTGAGATGCCTGTGTGCTATGTACCCATCTAAAGCATTTTGCTCTGAGTATTCAGGTGAACCTGTGGTTCCATGGAAGGTTCACTGTCAGGTTTTGTGACTGGGTGGGCCAGGAGCTGATGCTGTGGGTGCAGTGGAAAACACTGTCTGGGAAAGACTCTGTATGACAACTTGCTCTATTTGTTGCCATTGTAATTGATAATACACTGTCAATAAAAAAGACATTCCATTGCAGACAGTTTGTTTGCTGTATTTTTGATGCATTCTCTTTCAGCGGAAGCCCCTCCACAATACCTCACATGCTACCAAGAAAATCTGAATGACTCTGTGGTAACACTGAAATGTGCTCTCTTTGTATATGAAATGATGTCCTGCTGTGTCCCTTGTTGGAAAGCCCTCTCTGTTTCCTCCACTGCCTTAACACAACCATGTGTCCCTTTCTGAAGATACATTTCCTTTCCTCCAGGAACATGCTGTCAAGCAGCCAGGAGTCTTCAGTAAAGGGAACATTTGGGTCAAACAGTGTATTGTTCAAGTGGCCAGGATGTAGTGTCCTTTCTTGCTGTTCATTGTGGCATGTTGGAGACAAAGTTCATATGCAGAAATATTGACTTCTTTTCCTTTCTAAGCCATGATTCAAATTCTGTCCATAATGTGTTGTAGGCAGGAGAGGGGAGGTTGTGTCCAGCTCACTGGGCAATGCTCTACTGTCACCAGTAGGATGCTTCTCTAGCTCAGCAACTTTGTAAATACCATATTTTTTTTTCCTTTTTTTTTTTATTTTTTTTGTTACAGCTTCAGAAAGCATCATCTCAGTTCCCACCATCATGGAGGACGATGACCAAGAGGTGGATTCTGCTGATGAATCAGTTTCCAATGACATGATTGCTGCTACAGATGAGCCTTCCAAGATGTCTTCTGCGACAGGCCGGAGGATACGGCGGTTCAAGCAAGAGTGGCTTAAAAAGTTTTGGTTTCTGCGGTACTCCCCAACATTGAATGAAATGTGGTGCCATGTCTGTAGACAGTACACAGTGCAATCCTCTCGGACTTCAGCCTTCATCATTGGCTCAAAGCAGTTCAAGATACACACGATAAAGCTTCACAGCCAGAGCAACCTCCACAAGAAGTGCCTGCAGCTTTACAAGCTCAGGATGCACCCAGAGAAGACAGAAGAGATGTGCCGAAATATGACCCTGCTCTTCAATACAGCCTACCACTTGGCCCTAGAGGGCAGGCCCTACTATGACTTTCGGCCTCTGGCGGAACTACTGAGAAAGTGTGAACTCAAGGTGGTGGATCAGTACATGAATGAAGGAGACTGCCAAATCTTAATTCACCATATCGCCCGGGCTCTTCGAGAGGACCTGGTTGAACGCATCCGGCAGTCTCCCTTCCTCAGCATCATTCTGGATGGACAGAGCGATGATTTGCTTGCAGACACGGTTGCGGTCTATGTGCAGTACACGAGCAGCGATGGGCCTCCGGCAACTGAATTCCTGTCCCTTCAGGAGCTGGGCTTTTCTACAACAGACAGTTACCTCCAAGCATTAGACCGGGCTTTTTCCAACCTGGGAATACGATTGCAGGATGAGAAGCCAACTGTTGGCTTGGGAGTTGATGGTGCTAACATTACTGCCAGTCTCAGAGCCAACTTGTTCATGACAATCAGAAAGACCTTGCCCTGGCTTCTCTGCCTGCCCTTTATGGTGCATAGACCCCACTTGGAAATTCTGGATGCCATCAGTGGGAAGGAACTACCGTGTTTGGAGGAGCTGGAAAATAATTTGAAGCAGCTGCTCAGTTTCTACCGCTATTCTCCCCGACTCATGTGCGAGTTGAGAGTCACTGCTGCCACTCTGTGTGAGGAAACTGAGTTCTTGGGGGACATTCGAGCAGTGAAGTGGATCATCGGGGAGCAGAATGTGCTTAATGCTCTAATCAAGGATTACCTTGAGGTTGTGGCCCATCTCAAAGATGTCAGTGGCCAGACCCAAAGGGCAGATGCTTCTGCCATTGCCTTGGCCCTCCTGCAGTTCCTGATGGACTACCAGTCAATTAAACTCATCTACTTCCTGCTGGATGTGATTGCTGTGCTTTCACGCCTTGCCTACGTCTTCCAAGGGGAGTACCTTCTTGTGTCGCAGGTGGATGATAAAATAGAGGAGGCCATCCAGGAGATCAGCCGGCTAGCAGACTCACCTGGGGAGTACTTGCAGGAGTTTGAGGAAAACTTCCGTGAAAGCTTTAATGGCATTGCTGTGAAAAACCTACGGGTGGCTGAAGCCAAATTCCAGTCGATCAGAGAAAAGATCTGCCAAAAGACCCAGGTGATCCTGGCCCAAAGGTTTGATTCCCGCAGCCGGACATTTGTGAAGGCCTGTCAGGTATTTGACCTTGCAGCTTGGCCCAGAAGCACTGATGAGCTCATGAGCTATGGGAAGGAGGATATGGTACAAATATTTGAACACCTGGAGACAGTCCCATCATTTTCCAGAGAGGTTTGCAGAGAGGGGATGGACACCCGAGGGAGTCTGCTGATGGAGTGGCGAGAACTCAAGGTGGATTATTATACCAAAAACGGTTTTAAAGACTTGCTTAGTCACATTTGTAAATACAAACAGAGATTTCCCCTCCTAAATAAAATAGTTCAGATCCTCAAAGTCCTTCCCACCTCTTCGGCCTGCTGTGAGAAGGGGCGCACTGCCCTGCAGAGAGTGCGCAAGAACAACCGCTCTCGGCTCACGCTGGAGCAGCTCAGTGATCTGTTGACAATTGCTGTTAACGGGCCACCCATTGCTAACTTTGATTGCAAAAGGGCACTAGATAGTTGGTTTGAGGAGAAGTCCGGTAATAGTTATGCGCTGTCAGCAGAAATGCTGAGCAGGATGTCATCTCTTGATCAGAAGCCGATGTTGCAGAGCATGGACCATGGCTCTGAGTTTTACCCTGATATTTAGGAAGGAATGCCTCAGATCAGAAAGCAGTTGAATAATTTTTTAATCTATACTCTAAACTTTGATATATTATATAAAATATATATATTATCTATATTAAGGAAAAACCCACACTGAAAATTTAAAAGTTAGACGATGTGCGTCTGATAGAAGCTAAGCAGAATTTTAAAGATTGAGACAATGTTTAGACATTTACTAGTGTCTCCAACCATGGCAGCTGCAATGTAGGTGGCAACATTTCATTCTTCAGAAGCATGTGCTGGGGCCATACTCTACATGTTCAAACTTAACAATCTATAAGCTACACAACGGGTCTTTGTCAGCCTCATCCTCCCGGTGGTTTCCTTTGTATGTGTGTTGTCGGTTTGTTGGGGTTTGGGTTTTGTTTTGTTTTGGGGTTGTTTGTTTATTTGTTTTCCCCTCAGTTTTAATCTCTGCCTCTCCTTCCATTGTTCAGTCCAGTTATTGAGCCATTTGAGCCTTTTGTTGGCAACCATCACATTTCTGATTTCCGACAGAGCATCCCGTGTGTTTATGTTGCCCTAAGCTTCCCAGCTCCACCCAGTTCTCTTCAGTTGAATGGAAGCTTTTTTCTCTCAAGAGATTACTGGCAGGAGGGAAGAGCTGAGGGCATGATTTTGGGTTTTTATTCTGACTTAGAAACAAGTGTCTCCATTAAACTGTGATGCCCCTTTCTCAGTTCTCCCTACCTTTGGGCTGTAGAGTAATACTTGGCTTTCAGCTCTGTTTATGATAACCATAATACCAGTCTATTATACATATATTATAACATGATGTCATGTGCAGACTATAGAATAGCAAAATAGAGAAGGCAGGGGGAAATTTTTGCATTTATATTTTTATATTGTATGAGATAAATATATATATATATATATATACAACTATTCATTCAAAACCAGGGCTGCTGTGGAAGCTAGACAGCCAATGAGTCGAGAGCCATCTCTGGGCGGAGATTCAAAGGCTTAAAAAATTATATTCTAATTTACATTATTTATACTATGTCTTTATAATCCTAGATTGTTGTGGGTTTTTTGTTTTGTTTTGTTTTGTTTTGTTTGGAATGACTGAAAGAAAAACCTGCTGCAGTTTGGTGGCAGGAGTTATCAATGCAAGATTATCTTGGATTATATTCATGTGATGATGTCCTACAAAGGTTCACGTATTCTCTTGTGACCAAGGTAACATGTTCCACAGCACAGCAGACTGATGACAGCAGGAAGAAGGGATGCTCCGCTTCTTCCTGCGAAATCTTTCTTCCTTTCTTGAAGGAATGTGGAGTCCAGCTGAAATGTGAATGGGGGACTTGCACCTTCCATCACAAAGAGATTGTTCTGTGGGCTTGGGGCTCTTTTTTGTTTTATTCTTTTAAAGTAAACAAGCTCCAGGCATCCACACAATATCACTTCAGGTTAGAAAAGAAAAAAAAAAGGAATAAAAAAAGCAACAACCAACCAAAAAAAAAGAAAAAACACAAACCACACAAACAAAAAAGGTGCAAAAACTCCACAGATGCTAGTGCCTTGCCCTGCTGATGTGGCATGGACAGCACCAACCTGACCAGACCATCATGGGGGTGAGACCTGTTGTCCAAAAGGTGTCCAAGCCAACATGTTCTCACTTCCCAGAGGGATGAGCTTTGTGCCAAGCTGTGTTGTTTGGAAACATGATGGTGGTATCAGCAACACTGAACCTTTCCTTTCTCCTGTTACCCCCCTGCCCTTGGTCTTGGTGCTAAGATATCTCTAGAACCGTTGCTGCTAGATGATAGCTTTTCATTTATATAAAAATATATATATATATAATATTATTTTATTTTTTAAACGTTTTTGTTTGTTTTCAATGGAGATGTAGCATGTTTGGAACCGATCTCTCTCAGAGTCACTTTCACTGCCAGGGTTCACGCACTGTCTTCCCCAGGAAAACACACACTTCTACCTAGGTCTCACTCACCTCCTGCTAACCCCTTTGCCTTCAGTAGAACTTCACAGCCAGCACTGGGCAGAGGCATGCAGCCAAGCCACTACGGACTGGTTCAGCTTTCACATCCCACAGGAAGAGCTAGACTGATGTTGATCAGGGTTTTGGAAGTGTTTGCCCCTGTCCCTATAGGACTGAGGAGGGACTGAGCCCACCCAAATCACTAGTGGTGGCTCATCCTTGTGCTCAGACTCTGCCCCCTTTTCTGTAAAATGAGGCCTTTTGGTCAGGCAGTCCCAGTGGAGTAGAGTAGACCCTGTGAATATAGCAGCGAGAGCTGGTCAGGCAGCGTACCCTCTGTAGCACTTATTCCCTCTGCCTTACCTCTGACAGCATGTGCAGCCTGAGGGTAGCTCGGGCAGGAGGGGGCACCTGCGCCAGCGCCATCCACCTTTTGCCAAAGTGCTGTCAAGGTTGTAGGCACTGAGTGCTTTTCCCTGTGGTCCTCATGGAAATGTCACAAGCTAGGTCAGGGCATCACACTGTCACAGCACAGGGACGTCGATATGTAACACCTAGCAAGCAAAAAAATGGCTTTGTTTGCATTTTTTCTGTTTTTCCCTATAAATGATGTGATAAAATTGACTCATTCATCCAGAGGAGTAAATATTAAACTGGAAACCCTCTGCCAGCTGTGCAGACTTGGATGGTTGTTTGCCTGACCATAAAGTAAGGATCTTTCTACACGAGTTACTTGTAGCTCTCCGGGCCTGGTAAATAGGCTCTGCTCAGGGTGCTGCCACTAAGCTCATGGAGCTGCTGCCTGTTGAGGAGACGGCAGGCTTCCTCCCTTTTTAAAATGTAAGGAGATGCAAAAAGGTAAAAAAAAAAAGATTGCTGCTCCATTAGTTTCCAACCTGGAGATGGGCAAGGTGAGCATAGATCAGAGAGTCCATAGGAACTCCATTAGCTCTTTGTGGATAGAGTCGAAAAATCACCTGCCTTTCTGTTAGCAGCAGCAAAAGTTCCTTGGCACAGAACCCCATCAAAGTGCCTGGCCCACATGGAAGGAAGGGATACTTGAGGGCAGACTCCAGACACCTTTGGAGACAGGAGTGCTCCCCCAGGGCTTGTGCTGAACTGCCTGAGGGGCCTGTTTACAACTCCTGATCTGAGCCTCCTAACTTTTGCCACTGGGGAGGAAATGGTACCTTGCCTTCTCGGCAAGAGCTGCCAGAGACCCTATTCTGAAATGATTCCTCCAATTTGTCACTCCTTTCCTTTGCTTCATTTGCAAATCCTGCTCTCATCAGTGATACCTTTCATCGGCAGCTGTTATTCCTAATGGCAGAGTGAAATGTACAGCAGGTGGGATTTTTTCTCCAGGCAGTCAGCTGACACAGGGAAAGTGCTTGTTTCTTTAGCAAATAACTTTGCTTATTCCTGCAAGCAATGTCAGTAGGAAGCATGATTCCCTGCCACTGGATGTTGCAGATATTCATGATGGGAAAGGTCAGAGACCCCTTGCATTGGTGATGGGGAGAGACAAGAGGTTGGCAGAGCAGCTGGCCCAGCCCAGGCCGGCTCCTTCAACACAATTCCCTGTTACACCCCCATCAGAAAATAATCCTGGCCTTTTTCCTAGGCTAATGCAGGTGCTTTGCAAGCTTTCCCTCCAGGGTTACTTGCCTATCTCAGATCTCTAGCTCTTACTTTGATGGATAGTCTGCGGATGGAAATGTGCCAGCATAAGCAAGATAGGGAGGAGGGAGGAATACTGATGCAAAATGCCCCTGGCTTACCAGTACCCCCCAGACTTTCCTGGGAGCAGGTGCATTTCTGTGCCCTGTTTGCCTAGGCCTGTCCTGGTGTCAGTGAGGCCAGGAGGCAGCAGCAGGCGTAGGGAGCACACAGTGGAGCACAGGAGGAGGCCTCCTTGGCTTGGAGATCACCATGCATCAGGTTTAATCGATGCCTTTCCTGCTGTGCTGAGCGAGTGAGAGGAAATTGTTTTGAATGTGTTGCTCACAGCATCTTGAACTTGTTTCGCTGCAAAGACACAAGGGTTCAGTTTTTCTCAAATGAGCTCTTTATTCTCTTCTTCCCCCTGCATCTTAGCTATGGCATCTGACTGTGAATAATGCACACTTCTCCAGACCCTTGGGTTTGTATTTCTGGCCCATGGGATTTTTGGTTGCCAATTTCCCTTCCCCACTTTTTGCTCAGGCTCCTTGC
Organism: Manacus vitellinus; assembly: GCF_001715985.3. Taxonomy (NCBI): domain Eukaryota; kingdom Metazoa; phylum Chordata; class Aves; order Passeriformes; family Pipridae; genus Manacus; species Manacus vitellinus. The sequence continues at coordinate 2,115,792 of NW_021940750.1, forward strand.
CTCTTTTACCCTGCTGTGAAGCAGAAATCCGTGAAGCACATTCAGACGTCCTTTTGCAGGGCTTGCCAGTGTCTGCAGGGGTCTGGGCCCTCCAGCCATGAGACTGACCTCAGCAGGGATAATCTTCACAAGAGACCAAAGCTCTTCCCATACCAGCAAAAGCACACTGGAGTTATGGTGGGTTGTGAGGGGACGCAGTGGGCAGGGTCCTGGTATGTCATCTGCCTTGGATCTTGAGCTGACTGCGGCAGTGTCCCCCGTGCTGGTCACACTTTTGCTGATATGACTATTCAGACATGATTCAGGCTTGGTCCATCTCTTTCTCACAGCACAAACTCAACCAGGTGGCCCGTGGGGTCTTTGGAGTCCCCCTCCTTTCTTATCTCATGAGGATTGCTGTTTGTTTGTTTGACCAGTGTGTAAGACAGCCTAGACAGCCAGCTTGCGGATAAGCAGAAACAGCCTCTGCTTTTGCAGATTCCCCTCTCAGCCCTGTCAAAAGAGGTCTTAAAAGCAGAGAAATGGTACGTTGATCCCCCAGCCATTGTATACAATGCAGTAATGCCTATGCAATTCCTGTCTCCCTTGGAGACATGTATGATGTGTGTGCATGTAAGCTAGTGTATGTATACAGTACATATGCATATGGTCTATATATTGTATATACGCACATCCCAGTACATATACACACAGTAAAAAAGATTAAAATCACATGCTTATATATCTATAAATAAAATCCTATATATTTATATATTTCTATGTTTTCGATAGATATAAAGATATAATATAGAGATAGACTCAACCACCCTTGTGTAAGGCTGGCCCTGTGTTCTAGCACAAGGCATATAACACTGAAGACTTTGGACTTTGAAATGGTTTTAGCCATACACTGAGGCCTACATTTACATGTACAGCACTCTATGGAGAGGGGCTTTGCTGTGTTTGCTGGCATGTTACCCAAGTGATAAATAAGGTTTGTTTAATAGAGGAATGTCTTGGTAGGGAAAAATGCTCGAGTGTCCTTGTCTTCTCCCAAGTAAGCCTCTTGCTGAGGTCCTGTGTGTTCACACTTGGACAGATACATATCCCACCCTCATATACACTTCTGTCTCTCTGCATGGATGCATTTAACAACAGTGGGTGCTGGTGCTGTGGAAATGTGGCTTTCTGCTCTTCCGCCTGGTGTTCCTCAGTAGTTGCCGGCACACTGCTAGGGACACCCTGCACTGGCCAGTGCTCACACAGCACGCAGTGAGAGCGTGGGTTAACCTGGAGGCACGATCAGTGATACAGCCATGATGCCAGGATAAAGGCAGCAGGAGAGCAAAGGTGTTACTGAGCGGAGGGAAAGTTACTGCCACACAGTCGGACATGGCAGGGATGGTATATGGAGCTGGAGCAATATGAATGAGAAGGAACCATGAATTTGGAGCAATATGGATGGGAGTGTGTGATCCCCACTGGGGAGGCACATTCAACTCTGTTGGGTCAGACTGACTGCTCCCTCAGGTCTCACAGCTACTCCTCAGCTGGTGAGGAGCCTGCCTGGCTGGGGTCCCAGGGAGGTTTTCTACAGGAAAGGGATTGATGTGATTGTGTGGAAGACATGGTCAGTGATGCATGTGTGCCTTTGGGCCCCTACACACAGCATATGGACCTTACCAGGCTGAAGCACCGAAGGGTGCAGCCCTCTTGCCCTTCCCATGCAAAGAGTCACCTATTTTCCCATGACCAGCATTTCCATGCTGGGATGGGAGTGGATCCAAACAATGGATCAGTCTGGTGTCTCCCGATGCCTGTGGGATGGATAGCTGCCTCATCCCTCCATCCCTCCCTTCACACAGCTGCTTGTAGGCCACTGACCCTTCTGCATCCTGAAGCCTTTGGCTGACTCCGGAAAGGACCCACGAGGTGCCTCTGGCCAGTCTGGCAGCTGGTGGTTACTCAGTGAGCTGCTTCCCCACAAGGGTTGAAGGAGGAGGTTTGCCTTTGCAGCTCCATGCCAGGCCTGGCAACCACTGCACTCCTTGCCGTTTGTTTTATTTGTTGACTTCAGTCTGGAGGAGGGTGAGTTGTAATTCTGACGTCCGAATGACTTGTTACACTGGTATTGCCTGAGCAGACACTGTGCAAGCTCCCCCCAAGCCCTGTCACACACCTCAGTGCCCTCTCCCAGGCCTCTCTTCTCCACACAACTGGTAATCCACCTCAGCCGCCCCTGCCTGGCGGCAGCTCCCCACTCTGCCACAGCCCCTCAGCTGTGCAGCACCACGGGGATCTCCTCGGCACCTGTTCCTCACAAACCTCAGAGACAGTTTTCTCACTCCCAGCCCCCTCCTCAGATGCCACTGACACTCATGTAAGCTCAGCCCGCGGCCTCGCCTCCCCACCGCCTGTGCCGGTGGTGCTGCCGCCCGGCGAGGGGCTCCCATGCACTGCACCTCATGTCAAATAAGCTCGCTGGGCTATGTGGGGGAACCATGTCTCATATGCTGTAATGTCCCAAATGCTACAGGAGGGCTACAGAGTTTTCTGCCAGTCATGGCATCCTCATAGACTCACCCGACAGTTAGCAAAAATGCATTTCTACTTCCAGAAAACGAGGCTTTATCTCAAACCTCTCTGTATCCACATCCAAGCACAGCCCTGCTGAACTGTTTCAAGCGATCTCTCACCCACCCACTCACCTAACACACACACATATGAAATGAGAGAAAAATATCTAGATGTCTATTACTACATATGTATTAATATGTTAATATCACTCTTTTCGAGAACATTAAAATGTTATTACTTTACAGACTATGCTTTATAGTACCTGTGTGAAAGGACCTAGGACACTGGATACGAATAGAGCTATGTTGATATATCATAGTATGTACACGAGAACTTTCCTTTTGTCATATTATCCTTGTAATGTAAAATGATTGTTAATAAAAAAAAATTAAATTTATCAAGTTGGCTTGCTATTTATTTAAATTGTTCTTGAAAGTTAATGTCATTTTCCCAGACCAAGGTTGTCTAAGCTGATGCGCTCTGACTTCCCCAGCCCAGGATTGTAAGGAGCAGATCCAGTCCTAATTAATTGAGAAGGGTTAATTGCAGCCCTTTGAGGTGCTGGTAGTTCTCCCTCCTGAGTGACTGGCTCCCTCACATGCTGAGTGTCACTGCAGCCCCTCAACAACCTCACCTCAGTGATCAGGTCCAAAATATCCTGTGATGGAGCTGCATCATTTCACCATGGGCTGGATTATGCTGGTTCTGTGCCAAGACTGCAGCCTGCAGAACAGGAGCTGACACCTTCCAGCAGCCCAACGCTGCCCTGGGTCAGCACCAGTGCAGCTATGTCAGAACATGCTATTTTTGGGTTAGGGGTGCAGAGTGAGTGCCCTTGAGGCTCTGTGCTCCCTTTCTAGTCAAGTACAGTGGCATTATTGTTGGCTTTGCTGTGGTGGGCTGTGCTTGTAATGCATGTTTACAAAACCTTGCATGTGTGCCTGGTTTGGTTTGAAGGATGGAGAGACTTTTCCTGAGCTCTACGTGCTCCAAATCCAGGGGAAACTGGACTTTTTGTATCTTAAAATAAAGGGCTGGCTTAACTTTGGATTGTTCTTCTTTGATGTGAAGTTTGGCTTGAGGCTGGGTTCACAGTGGATTAGCTAAAAGTGCAACTTTTAAAACAGTTCAATGAAATAAGACTAATCTTGTACATGGAGGGTCTTACATCTGCTAAGTCAGTGTGGGTGAGAGAGACAACTTCTGAAACACATATGTGTGTCCATGGATTAACACTGGGCTGAAAACATTGCCTCCTTGGGCTGAGCCTGGCTTCTACTGGGGATACGGCCCATGGCAAAGGCACCACAGGGATTATGGGTCACCCTTCCTTCACTGCAGCTCAGGTTTGCATGGTAGAGCAAGCAGGGACAACCTTGCAAAGGTTTAGGCCACCCCTGCTGCAGGGTGGCAACCATAGCTAGAGAGAAACATAGGCAGAAAAAAACCCCTTCCAGCACAAAGAGTTGATTGCTCAGTTGTAAATGTGTCCATGTGTCAGGGGGGAAGCAGAGAACAGGAGCAATCTGTGGAGCTGACGGTGTAGATCCTGTGTGTGGCACTGTGTACTGCAGGTGTTGATACCAGTAGTATTGCTGAGCTTCATTATGTAGAAATGAAAGCATCAACAGGACTGGCTCTTTAATTTAATCAGGTGTGAGAGATCCAAGTTTTCCAGTTGGTCTTGGGAATGGATACCAGTGTATAAACAAGTGTTAGATGGAGTGGGCAAGCAGTTTACCCCTCTAGCAAGGGTTTATGCAATAGATACATATGGTATAAAAAGAGTTTTGCTCTCTGTTTGAGGTTCCACAGTCATATGAGTGCTCATAGTCTTGGGCTTTAACTTGATGCCTAGCTGTATTGCTCTGGTGGCTGTTCTGGTTGCAGGGTGCCAGTGCAGCTTGCTAGTCCTCACAAAGGAGGGGAAATTTGGATGGAAATTCTGGCTTTGTGGGAGGTTTGGGCTTACAGGACTCTAGGCCCAGGAGAAGCATGGAAGTGGACCCATCAGTCCCCACAGGTAACGGGTTGCGCAGAAGCTTTGGTTTCAGAGCAAATGCCTCCAAATTTTACCAATGGAGAGAGGCCACAGGAGCTGGAAGCAAATGGCAGTTTTTAGACTGAGAAGTGAAAATATCCCAAATTAGTGATCCAAAAGAAAAGGTTGTTTTGGGGACTTCACCGAAGTCATCAAGCACTCCACATATTACAGTTTGCCATTTTCTGGCAACTTTCACTGTAGTGATTTAAAATCACTTATTTTTGAGCAGTAAGCAAACCCATCAAAATCCCAGTGGTTGTCAGGGCTTAGCTTCAGTTTAACGGGCTCTAGGTTTGCTGGGCACCTGGCAGTTAGAGCTTGAAACTTCATCTCTGGTGTTTTGACTTTGCTAGTCAATTGGCAGCACACAAAGCAGGACAATGCTTCACTTTCAGCAGCTCAACCATGTGTAAAGAGTCAGAGCTGCTTGTGAAATGCATTGCTGGGTTGTAATTCGTTTCCAATAGGCAGTTTTGAGCTGTAGACTCTTGTTCATTACCACTGGCAATGATCAGCCTCCTTCCCGATAACTTCAAACCAAGGACTTAAAACAAGATCCCTTAAAGCAAAGTGCACAGTCTGAGCTTGTCAGGAAAGGAAACTTGCACAAATTCATCTGATCTAGGGCTAAAGGTGTCCTTCCTATTTAGGACCACTGATTCTCATGCCAATAAGAGCGAAATGAAAATTGAAAAAATTCCTCTGTGATGGTTGTCATAGTGTTAAAGCCTGGCATGCCCTTCCCCAGCTCTGCTGGTATCCTGGACATGCTTCATGGAGATGGCTGTTGTCAGCAGCTGGCACTTGAAACTTGATTTAGCAAAAAAACCAAATGTGTTGTTTCTTCCTAGAAACAGGAGAACAGGTGCCTGTGACGCTAAGAGCTTGCAGGCATAACCAGAGGGGGTTTGCAGCTCTTTCTTAGGGCTGTCTTCCCTATCTGACTCTCCTGAGGTGGAAGGGAAAGCATGGGCAGCTTTGTGGATTTAAACAGGTGCCCCCCCAAGGTGTTTAAATCAGGAGGTAGAGGCAGGGTGTCTGGGCAGCGCCAGGTCCAGCTCTGCGGTGGCACCGAGCAGTGAGCACAGGGGACCAGAGGCTGTTTCTGGCAGAGCTGTTGCAACACAAATAGAGCTGCAGTTCATTTATGAGGGGCTCTAAAAATATCTGCAGGATAATCAAAGGCTCCCACAGAACAGCATATGCACTAACGACTTTTTGATTCTCTGAAGTTTCCTGTTTGAAGTTGTTACGATCAAGAGGAAAAACAAATGTGGTGTCTGCATGGCTGTCAGACGCCCTATTTCTGGGGACGCTGGTGGTACCTCTGGAGGTACACAGGGGTGGGAGAGCCTCACGGAGGTCCCAGTGCTGGGAGGGGGAGCCATGTGCAGCAGAGGGTCAGGGTTTGCAGAGCTGTGCTCCAGACCACAATTGCACTTTGTGGTGTTTGGGAGAGCTGTCTGGAAAACTGGATTGTGTGTAGGTTTCAGGTCTGACCTATCTTCTCAATGGCACCTTGGAGCCCTGTCCTCACTGATCACTAGGAGTTCAGGGAAGTGGAGGAACTGGCTGCAGACCTTCAGGGCTAGCACCAGAAATGGCTGGATTAGGTTACACTCTCTCCTGGCAGACAGAGGATTAGGGAACAGTTCCATTTTAATTTTTAAATACCGGGGGGGTGGGGGGGGAAAACTTCTAATAAATCTGAAGTGCCAGTGAACAGCAGGGTTAAGAGAAGAATGGTTCTGTGGCAACTATTGCTGCTTTCCAATACACTGGGCTGGGAATTACTGAGTAACCCTGCATGAATCCCCCAGGTAGGAAGGATTGTCCCTGGCAAATGCACCACCTGTGTTCAACTCCTCGTGCAACAACACCAGAGCTCCTTTCCCTTCGCCTCTACAGAAAATTCTTCAGTGGCATCAGCCTCACTGTGCAGCTGACAGGCTGGTGGCACCCCTCTATACAAAGCCAGTAGCAGCCTGGGGCTCCAGCAGACTGCCTTTGTTTTTTCTCCTTGTGCTTTAGCACTGACTGTGATGGGTGAGAGAGTGCCCCCAAACTGTCAGTGGAGTAAATACTTCCCAATCCTGCTCCAAAAATCTGTTTTCTCTTACTTTTATGTGCAGTCTTTGATCTCTATGTCTTGTTAGGAACCAGCTAATTCCGGTGATGGTATTAGGTCAGCTAAGTATGTATTCCTCCTTACGGATTCATGGTTTACAGAGTATCAACAACACCACCAGTACTGAGATTGGGAAAAAAAAAAGGATCTAAATTAATTTCTTAGTTTTGTTTCAGAGAACCAGTATCTGGGAGGAACCTGGTTCCTAGATCCTGTTCACTAACCTCCTTGCAGCTGCTGGAAAGCCTTTACAGCTTTGTTTACCTGCCACCTTGCTGAAGAAGCCAATAGATTGCCTATGCTTGCCCAGGATAGGACTCTATTGCTGACTGCTCCCCTTCTCATATACCCATCCCTTGATGACACCCTTCAGAGGATCTTCTGTTAACTCATCCCAGCACTCTGTACCCCTGACATGACCTGCAAGCAGAGGGGACTTACCCTAGAGTAAACAATGCAGACACAGTGTTGGTACAGCTTGGAATTATTTACTTGCAGTATTTTAGATGTGCTGTAATATTAGACACAATGGCTGAGCATCATGCTCTGGTTTTGTGCTTTGGATTGTGAGAACAATATACGGTCTTGACAAACAATATCTGGCTCTGTACAATAAACACACTGGGACACTAAAGGACCAAGTAAGTAAAAAAGCCTCTTCATGCTGAAAGGCCACACATCACTATTTCACTTTGTTACTATTCTTGTGCATTTTGAAAACAGAAGAAATAATATTGTGTCGAGTGTTACTATTTACTCATCACATTTATCTTTCAGCAAATGAACCAAATACATTTTAATACCTAGTTAAATTCTGAAACACATGAAAAATGCTATCAAAGCTCTGTCCTTTAATTCAACCAAACTTCAAACTGACCTTCAAAAGAGTGCAAGAAGCATGGTCCAAGCCACTTAGCTTCCAGCTCGTATTAAGTTATTGTACTCAACTCAGACTTCAGGAAAATTTGGGCAAACCTTGGGCTATATTTCTAGAGCCCAAATTACAACCCACTTCATTCTGAAAAAAAAAAAAATTAGTGGTTTTGAACACTACTTCCAGATAATACTGATGAGAGATGCTAGCAAAATGCAAGGTACTGTTCAACAAGATGTTGAAAGCACAGTAGTATCTAGGAGAATAGTACAGCCTGAAAATTTTCCCAGCCCTGTTGAAGGGAATTTTCCATTACTTTCTGATGTATTACCTCTCTGCAAAACAAACATGGTTCCTATCACCATGCAAGGATATTTGGGACAACAACTGAGGGGAAAACTCTGCACTGGAAAAGTGTTACCCTTACAGGGGAGCACTCCCCTTACAACTGGAGAAGGGTGCTGAGAGTAGTAATGAGTCTAAAACATCCCAGAGATATTTTGGTGACTATTGATGACTTGTGCTTATTAATCCTTCTACTCAAGCAGAAATTGCCTAAAATCAAACTAGATAATTTCCCTGGGAAGATCCAGCTTTGAGGGCAGGTCAAGGCAAAGCAAAATACAGCTACAATCTATATTTTAACCAAGGAACTCCTTAATGTAGTCACAGGTTATTTCCTCTGGCCTCTCAGTCCCCTCCTCTGAACAGAGGCCACAGCAGGAGACCACCTCTCCCAGGGGAAGCTGGATACAATAGGGGAGCTGCATTTCTCGTTCTGTTTTACAAACAGGCATGATGTTTGGGTTTGTCACTGGATGAGGGATCTCTGTCCTGAAACTCACAAATCTGGCCCTTAGTGAAAAGTATCATTCATTCTGACCAAGTAGACTGCCCCATGCCTTCCTTTTTTTTTTTTTTTCCCTTCCTCCCTACAGTCTCTTGGCTTCCAGCTTCTTCATGTTAATGGTTATAGCAGGCATAATAACCAGTCCAACCACAGACTAGCCACTGGGGACTCTAATGGCTGCTTTTGGTCACACATATATCTTAGGAACATTAATTGCCATAACTGGTTTTTTTTCCCTCTTCTCTTATGATGCAATTTATAAGCAGCAGCCTTTAATTTAATACGTAGTGGTGTTTAATGATCCTCCTGTATTTTCAGTTCCACGAACTGAAAACTGTAGGGCTGCCTGGCTCCATCCTCTGACCTTATTGCACTTCAGTGATACTTGGACAGCTTGTGTTGCTGAAGCTGCTTGATACAATGGCATTTCCAAATACTTCGCATTTATATTCATGATGTTGTCATCTACCAAAACCACTCCCCGCTGTTTGTCTGCTAGGGCAGTTTAGCACCTCTGGCCCTTGGGGTGCTGAGACTCAGGGGCACACAAGTATTGCTACACAGGCAGTTCAGAGGGATGAGGGCAGAGCCCTGGACAGACGCTTGAATGTGATGACAAACAGCTCCAATTAGCAGAGTTCAGAAGAGCCGGGCTGGGCATCCCTGCCCCTCCGGTAACACACGTACGCAGCATTCCTCAGCTCCTCACACCCATTATGTGTCCATGTCTGCTGTCAGTCCCGGTGAGTGGTTGCCTCCTTCCAGGGACGCCTGGCAGCCTTTGTTCAGGCTGCACTGATGGCGAAGAATATTCTTTCCAGGCTAAAATGCCAGGCAACAAGAATGATCCAGCTGGGAAAGATGCATGCATTTTCACTCTTTCTCTCTTTCCCATTAAATCCCACTGCAGCAAAGGAGGAAACAATGCCATTCATTAACACTGCTGACACCACTTTGCTCCTAAGACAGATTTGTGGTTAAGATTTTGTTGTAAAAGAGGACATTGTTTTGTCACAGCTAAGTCAGATTCTGAGGAGCTATGCTTTTAAGTGCTATAGGACTGCTATCTGTTACAGGGTGTGCCAAAATCACCAGGGTACAGGCAGATAATGTTGTTTACAATCAGCCATCAAGATGTTATAAAAGTCTCAGTAAAATAAGCAGGATGCAGAGCTAGAGGAATCTCTTGGCAGCAAGGCAAATATTTGGGCCTTCAGGCTTTCCAGCACCAGCCAAATAGTATCCTACCATGAAGTTATCCTTCTTGTCATTATCCCCAAAAGAATCACAGTACTGACAGGAACCTATACGTAGAGTAGGCCAACATTCCAATGAATTTTGCACTTAAATGGAAACAATTATTCCAAATTTATAGGTATATCTACAAGCAAATCATGATCACAGCAACTATTAAGAATTCACTATCCACTAGACCCCTGTGTCTAGTTTACACACAGTATCCTACAGCTTTTTGTTAATAAATAAAATCCCATAGAACAAAAAAAGAAGCCATTTTTCTTTTTTGTTTACGTCTCCTCTAGCCAGTAGATCAATATCAGAGATTAAAACATTGGACATAATATTTATTGGCATACTTAGCTTTTCTGTTTGTCTGCTTGGTCAAAGCTGGTTTTATCTTCTCCAAAATGATCCTGTAACTCCTGGCTACACCACCCATAAAGGGAATAGTAGTATAAAGATAATAGTTTTCAGTGTGCATCAACATTGTCAATCTCTTCACAGTCACAGCATTACTGAGGATACAAAGGGCCTCTGGAGATCATATTGTCCAAACCCAGCCCTGCTCAAAGTGAGATAAATTAGAGCAGGTTTGTCACGCTATATCCCATCAGATTTTGAGTGTTTCTGAGGATGAGAACTCCCAACAACCTCTCTTGGAAACTTGTTCCAGTATCTGACTATCCTCACACTGAAATGGGGTTTTCTTCTTTAATTTTTTTCATGTGTTCAAATGGAATTTATTATATTGCAATTTGTGCCTGTGCCTCTTGTCCTGTCACTGGACACTACTGAAAAGAGTTTGGCTCTATCTTCTTTTGTCCTCTCCCAGATCAGGTATCTATACAGACTGATCTAAACAGTTCCAGCTCTCTCAGCCTCTCCTCTTATAGAAGATGCTCCAATCCCTTAAACATCTTCATAGCCATTTGCTATGCTCTTTCCAGAAACTCCATATCTGTTTTGCAATCGGGAGTCCAAAACTAGACACAACACTCCAGATATGCCCTCACCAGAGCTGAATAGAGAGGGAGGGTCACCCCCCTTGACCTGCTGGCAATTTTTGTCCTAATGCAGCACAAGACACTGTTGGCCTTCTTTGCTACAAGGCCACACTGCTGGCTCATGTTCAACTTGGTGTCCACCAGGACACCCAGATCCTTTTCTGGAAAGCTGCTTTCCAGGTGGTCAGCCCTCACTTCTTCACTGGTGCATGGAGTTTTTCTTCCCCAGGTACAGGACTTTGCCTTCTCCTTGTTGAATTTCAGGAGGTTCCTGTTAGCCCATTTCTCCAGCCTCTCAGCATCCCTCTGAATGTCAGCAAAACTGCCTCACCTTTCAACCAATATTCCCAGTTTTGTGCCATCTACAAACTTACTGAGGGCATGCTCTGCCCCGTTGTTTAGCTCATTTATGAAGATGGTAAACAGTGTCAGTCTCACTACCAGCCTGCGTCACCACTAGTTACTGACTTCCAGCTGAACGTCATTCCCCTGTTCATAACCCTTTGTGCCTGGTGCATCAGCCAGTTTTCAGACACTGGTTCTGGTGTTTTCCCTTTGCCAACAGGATGGCAGCCTTCACTTGACTATCTGCTAGACTTATTTGACTGCACCATCAAAATGGGCTGGATGCTAAATAAAGCTTAGCTTAGTATTTTGATTTAAATGGAGGGTCAATCTGACCCAGCAAGTATGAAGTTCTCTGAGATTTTTAGTGCTGTGGACTATATGGTTCTGTTTTCAGATTTTTGGGTGCCTTGTCCCCATGGAAGTCCCTTGAAGTAGTAGGACAGACAGTGTGCTTATGGGGTCATGACATCATCACTGCTGATGCCAGACTTTCAGTCCATCTACATACCCAAAAATGGCAGTAAAAAATAACATTTAAGCCACATCAAATCTTGAAAGTGCACACAGAAAAAACAAGCCTTGGAGAGTCTGTCTGTTCAGTGAATTCCTTCTGTCTGGAAGTGATGAAATACATGGCAGTTCTTAATGGTTGTCTTCGAGTAATGCTGGTATGAATATTTGAGTGCAATAGTAACTGTCAAACCAAAACCATCCATCAGCAGCTAAGGTATGAAATGATCCCACTTCTTTTACCTAGTTTTAGATGTTGCGTGAAATATATTTAGAGTATTTGAAACTTTCTAGCTCAGAAAAAAAAACAAACAGGAAAGATGGCAGTAAACAGAAAGATTTGGTCCAAGTTTTTGGAGGTAACGTCGACAATAACTTTTTGTCTGTGTTTAGGGTCTTCCTGGGTGACACTATAGAAAGATAAAAGGATATAGGCATTCTGCTAAAGGGTCCTGAAACATTCATATTTTCAGCAGTTTTCATGAATCCTAAATACAAGGTATTGAACTCTCCAGGAAACAAAAGTGAAGTAAGGTGTTTGACTTCTTGTTTGGCAGTGTTTGCTTCAAAGGCTGCACAGGATGATGGTGTTGACTGTCTCACCCTTTCCTCTTTCTCTGTTCTCTCCCTTAGTTCTGTATCTTTTTCTAGGTATCCCTTTACTGCACGTTGGCTTCACTCTCTCTTTCATACTGATACTTTGTGTCTGCCATGACAGTTAGTCCTGTGATCTTCATTTCTCTCAGTCTTGTAAGGTATTATGAGAAGCAGTAACTGGTACAACAGTTGTGTGTGATTATGGAGCCAGCACTCATCAAGGGACCTGGGGACAGTGCCAGATGCCAATGAGTGGCTTACAGTTCCATGGTAACTTTGCTCCCCTCTGCTCTGCTACAGAAACAGGGACCTCACTGAAATGACGGTGGGCAGGCTAATAAAATTCATTCAAATCATCCAGGCAGCCAAACCTCTTGTTTGAGACAACCACTTAATTAGGTGAGAGATTATCCTTTAAATACCTTTTTCAGACAGTTTCTCTGGTCAGGATGGGCAGGAAAATCAGAGAAGGGTGATGTAATAAGAGTTCTGTGCTGAGAAACTTTGAGGAGGGGAAGATGGAAGGTGGAATGCAACTTATTCCCCCAGGCTTGGAGGCCTGGTGTAAATCTTGTCAGTAATCATGATGAGCCTACATGTGGAGCTGGTGCCACATGGCTATCTGTCTCCTGGGGTTCCTCAGCATCTCTTCCCAGTGGTTCCTCTCTGTACCTGTGACATGTAAGCCCAGACTGCACTTGCCAAGCACATGGCCCTGGCCAGCGCCATCCTGGCTCAGCATTTCCAGCTCTACGCTGGAGGCACGCAGGAGCTCATGAGGCACCTCAAACATGATCATCTCATTCCACACTGGGTTGATCTTGTGTTTTGCACGTTTGGTCTGCTTCTTCTTCAGCTTCAAGGACTGATGCCTCAGTGTCACCTTGACAGAAACATCTGTATAGGAAGTTGAAAAAGACACCAAATTAATGAGCATGCAACAAATAGATTAGACTAGACTATACTAGACTAGAATATGCTGAGTTGGAAGGGATCCATCAAGTCCAACTCCTGCCCCTACGCAGGACACCCCAAGAATCACACCATGTGCCTGAAAGCATTGTCCAAAAGCTTCTTGAACTCAGACAGGCTTGGTGCTGTGACCACTTCCCTGGGGAGCCTGTTCCAGTGCTCAACCTCCCTCTGAGTAAAAAACTTTTTCCTGATATCCAACCTAAACTTCCCCTGACTCAGCTTTGTGCTGTTTCCTCAAGTCCTGTCACTAGTCACTGCAGCAAAGAGATCAGTACCTACCCCTCCTCTTCCCCTCATGAGGAAATTGTAGACTGCAATGAAGTCTCTCCTCAGTCTCATCTCCTCTAGGCTGAACAAACCAAATGACCTCAGCTGCTCCTCGTAAGGCCTCCCCTCCATATCCTTCACCATCCTTGTGGCCCTCCTTTGAATGGTCTCCAGGAGCTTAATGATCTTTTTATTTTGTGGTGCCCAAGACTACACCCAAAAATGCAAGAGAATTGACACTGGTGACATCAGTCTGAGAGAGACCACATAAGAAATATTGATCTTGGGCATATTTGGTTTTCATTTTTTAGAAATTATTCAAATCTCTTTGGCTTTCTAAGCCAAACTTTTTTTTTTTTTCTGCTGAACATCACCCTTCCCACTTTCTTTCTAGATTTACATAATAGCAGAAGCAACAGTCTCTATTTCCTTGCTATTACACTCACCACTGCCAAGTAGATCTTTCAGCTGCTTGGAATGGAGATTTTTAGCCTTAATGATCACCACCAGAAGGCGGTTAGCTGCTGGCAGGTAGCTAATAGAGAGCAGAACCTCCCCGTGGCCCATGGATGGCTCCTGGAAATGGAAACATAGAAAGGGTTTATTTTTTATACAGTCTTGGCATAACATTAGGAAAACTAAGTACAAGACTGATGGGTGGAAGGCCATGAACCAACCAAGTTGTCTCTCTGTCTTTGTACAGGAGGTCTTTCCTGTTACACTAGATGAGAATAAACCATCCAAACATACCTGAAAGGCTCCTCCACTCATAAGGCCCCAATCATGTTACTGAATTCTTATGTTGCTGGAAAGTAACTGCTTCCTAACATTGACTTTTAGTGGAATATTTAGTCAGAAGAAGATTTGGGTCTGGAATACAATGCAAGTAGTCAGCTACTTCTATTTTGAGAAACCACCTAGCTGCCCTGTATTTATTTCCACTACTTCCATTACTGCTTTTCATAATTCACTTTTTGTTTCAGCTGCTTCATTTCTCAGGAGGCTCTGATGGACACAGCCCCCAGCCCATGCTGCCCAGCAGAAGTGTAGGGCTCCCTGGGAAAACACAGGTGATGCCCAGGACTGAGTCAGACCGGGAGCTGGATCTACGCCTTCTCTGACACCCTAGTTGGTATGGGAAAAAACCCAGCCAAGACAAAATCCTCCGTGAGCTTGGCACAGTAGTGTACTCTTGCTTCCCACCTGCCTTCTCTCAGGACTCTGAGCAGCTCTCCCTCCTGCCCCTGCAGGAGACTTTCTTTTCTTTTTTCTTTTTCTTTTTCTTTTTCTTTTTCTTTTTCTTTTTCTTTTTCTTTTTCTTTTTCTTTTTCTTTTTCTTTTTCTTTTTCTTTTTTCTTTTTCTTTTTCTTTTTCTTTTTCTTTTTCTTTTTCTTTTTCTTTTTCTTTTTCTTTTTCTTTTTCTTTTTCTTTTTCTCTCTTTCTCTTTTTCCTTTCTTTATTGTCCTCTTAACCTCTGATCTTTTTGCCCTGCCCTCCCACTTGACCTGTACAAGCAGCCCCGGAGGCAGAAGCCTAGAGGCAGCCACACCACCACCACTCTCCTCTGGGAGAGCAGTGCAGCTTCTTCCTCAGGAGCCAGCAGGGAAGGAGAGAAATCCCATGCGGTTGTGTGCAGACCTGACAGCCCATGGCAAAGGATGAAAGTGGAGTAGTTATTCTCTCAGTGAGTAGGAGCTTGTGACAGAAATCTGGTTTAGTGTGCGGTTAATGACCCAGAACAGTCACAGAAAGCCAATGTCAATTCCATGGACTCCCTTTGGACTCCTTAGCATGCTCTATATCCTCTAGGACAGACAGCCCTTCTCTAGGCCATTTCTGTACTCTGCACTCTTGGTACTAAGTGAGCCATAAATATTTCAAATTAAGTTTTCAGACCGATACTCGAAACAGGCAAGGACAGGCCCCTGTATGCTCCCTGTGAGCTGATTGACTCTCCAGAAAACGTGGCTGTCATCGCTGTCTGGTTTGAATGACTAATTTGTCCTGCAAAATCAGGTGGGAGGCCATTAGCAAGGAAACTTGAAATTCAATCCTAAGTCAGCCCAAATAAATCTTTTTTTCATGCACTCAGGTAGCAATGAAGGGCTTATATGCATTTCTCTTACATAAATCCTGTCTTAAATTGATGCGGACCTTAAATAAAACCATGCATAAAACCAGGGAGAGATTCAGATGCCTGTATGTTCACTACAAAATAATAGGTGTTCATACACAGAGGGACAAACCCAAACGCCACCTCAATAAAAACCCAGAGTTTAAGCAAGTCATAAGCTGCTTTTGTGTATTTGTCCTCACTACATCTCACCCAGGTCCCATTCTATAGCTCTTGGCTAGAGTTTGGTTCCTATAGCTCCAGGCACAGAGAGATACAGTGGAGACTGGGAGGGGGTAGGGCTCTGTAGATGTGCACGTATGCATGCGTGTATGCACACCCACACAAATGCACACATTGTACACAGATCACATCTTGTGCTTATGACTTTCTAACTCCTAGTATCCTGATCAAGTTTTTGACCAGCCTGTATCCACATGAAACCAAAACCTGCAATGATTGGTCTCTGCTGGAGCTTTGCTTGAAGGTAATTTTCTTTCCCCTTTCTGGGTTTTGTTTTCTTTTGTTTCCGTTTTTCTATTAAATCCATAACCTGCATTTTGTGCTGCAATCTTTCCAATTCATACAACCATCAGAGCTTCAGTCTTCCTTTCTATGCAGTAAAGATAAAAAGCATCAAGGGGTCATCAGTGAATTACGTGCAGGGCACCATGGAATCGAAGGAAGTTGCTATGCAAGGACCCACTATCATCACAATCATTAACAAAGCAGTGGGAGGGAAGGAAGACAAGATAAGGTTATCAGTCTACAGCATCTATGCTTTGCATTGCTCACAGGACTCCATGAATTCCTGAATGATAATTGCATTACCTGGTTGGCTGTAAGCTGCACTCTGAGCTCCTTCCCTTGGGTGTGGAGGAATTACTGGGAAGGTACAAATGAAATTTCTGCCCTTCCTGGCATTTCAAGGTAATGAAGCTCAGTAACTTTGTTCCTGGATGAATGCTGTCAAAAATAGCTCCTCTTTTTTGAACAGCTCTTCCTCACTCCCTCCCTCTGGTTCTCAATGAATGATTCAGGATCTGTATACAGAAGCTATCTGTGCAATGGTTGGCTCTCTCAGGTCCCAGATGACGCAAATTCAGCTTTCACTTCACATCCTCAGCTCAAACTGGGGCACTGTTCAGCAGTACTGTTGGTGCTAACCTTGTGCTGTCAGCCTGGAGAAGAAATGAATGCTGCCCTGTTCCTATGTGTAGTTGTGAAGCTGGACCAAGGCAGAATTCCCAGTATGTCAGGACTCCTTCACGTGCACTGGAGTTGCAACTGCCCATTGCTGTGAACAGGGTCTTGGGTATTGCTGAAAAAGCAGATGCTTCAGTATGGAGATCAAGGGGAGGGTTACAGATATTGGACAAATATTCAGCCTTGTGCTTGAAGTTTATTAAACTAATTTAGACCACACATTTGTTTCTGCTGCCTCTGTCTCTGCCAGATGTTTTTTTAGGGTGGACAGTCCTGTTAGTATTCAAGTGGTGATCAGATAAATCAGCATTATTGGAAATCAGAAATGCTAACTCTGTACTCTGTGGCCAACTCAGTGGAGAGCCCTCACCCCTGATGGTGACAGATAGTAATTTATTTCATGATGCTTAGCGACAGCGTTGGTGTTGTTTTGCATTGCTCACCTCATACCACACCAGAGTACAACAGGTACCTATTTGTTGTGATGTACCAGCAGCAGCAATAGCTGCACCCTGCTGCCATGTTAAGGGTCTTGCTGCTGCTAAAATAGCCCAGTCCATGGCAGGGGAAAGACTTCTGAGGAAATGTGCAAAAAGTTGGTGCTCATGAAGCATCCCCTTTACCTACTTCAAGTACTGTTGGAATACTTCCTTCCATTTTCCCTGTTTATGCTGCTGGGAAGATGTGGATAAGGAAGGAAAGGAAGGGTTTGATGTTTAAGAAACCCAACACAATGCAATGAACGATTGTTGTGGATTGATCCTAGTAAGAATAAGTGGTCTTCAGTCCAACATTTTGGTCCCAACAATGTATTTGACTCCTAACTTAAGGCTCCCTGGAATGCCACCGTATGCCCTACCAGTACACTGCTTTGCAGAGTCCCTCCATCGGGCTCTGTAGGCACTCTGGTATTTCAGCTCTTGCCACTGTGGTCCTGTATCACAAATTCTCAGAAACTCACACACCTTTTTCTAGACATATCTTTTGAATTACAGATGTCAGTGTCAGATTGTCACGGTGTTGAGGAGGAGCTGAGGGAGTTGTGACACATGTTAACTGCTGGGAGCGGTAGATGGAAGGACTGGGTTGATGGGCCTCTGCTTCCGAAATGGTTATCTACAGACGATCACAGAGAACTGTTGAGTGACCTCTGTGGTCCCACATCACCCCTCTAAATCTGCTCCAAACAAATAAAGCCACCCACCCATATGGAGCCATCTAGCAAAAGGGCTTCTCTTGTCCAAACTATTAATCATTAGGGTTTCTGGACTACCAACACAGACTGAGTCCGTACCTTCTCTGGACTCTTTAGCCTTTCCCACTGGGCCTTCCCAAAGGATTCCTCCATCTCAGCAAGGTTCAGTTTGAGTTCCCCCACAATGCTGTGTCTGGAGAACTTGTCGCAGTTTCTCAGCGTGAGAGTCAGTGTCCCTTCTGGCATCTCCTCCTCAGTTAATGGAAATCGCAGGACCTCCTCCCAAAGAGTGTGAAGTACCTTCTTCTTCAGCTCTGTCTGAGCCTCAGCAATACCAGACTTTCTCACCAATGTGCCCAGTATGTAACAATGGCAGCCAGCATCTTGGTCCACAGTCATTCTGCCATGCATAGCTGGAAAAGATTGATAATAAGGACCTCTCACAAAAGACAGCCCTGAAATATCTGTGGCTAAATTGCTTATTTTATGAGAGCCATAAAATAAAACATCTACATAGACACTGATCCCTGTTCCTGCTTGCATGGGGCAGACTAAGCTGCGGGCTCATGCTGTGGTGTTTTCCTCGTGCTACACAATGTCCCTGTCCTTCTGCCACTGCAGAAGGATGCTGCTAGTGTTTGGGAGAGTAACAGCTGAGTTCAAGGGAACATGGTCTGTTGAAAGATGCAGAACAGCAAGGAGATAAGACAGCATGACACAGGGATTGGCAGCTCTCATTTACTTTTACCTTGGCACACAAAAAGAGCTTCTTACAAAGACTTTAAAAGCAGGAAGATCAGTCACAGACATCAGAAATGGGATAGACCTCCCCCTTGGCACACATCCATCCCTGCAGGCCAGTGGGGGATAAGTCAGCTCGTTCAACCACTGGTAAATGAATCCGTCAGAAGCTATCCCGCAGCCCAACAGATCTGTGTCAAGAGACACTCATCCCTAATTTTATATTGCTTTTATGTTGAAAAGCCTAGAGTGAGAATGGCATTTCACACTCTTCAGTTGCATCAACAGAATTGCACTATCTTCTCCACAGCAAGAGGACCACACCTTTCTCCAAGGGGTTGTGGAGCATCATGACTTCATGGAAAAAACTGCTGTCCTTGCTGCAGTCAGTCCAAGGACAGCTGCTCCTGAGTTGCCAGGACCGCAGGGCATGGGTCAAAGGGCTCTCCTGGCTTCTCAGGGGAACAGAACTAGGGAGCAGACCCTGCCCCTTCCCTGGGGGCAGTAGGGTACCCAGGGAGGAGCATGCACACAGGAGTGCCAGGGTGGCAGCCAGCAGGCGTGGGTGTCCGTGCTGGAGGGGAACTGTGTGCTTGCTGCTGGCATCAGGCCCACAGCAGTGGCTGCCATTCAGCACCTTTTCAGTTCTCACTTCAGAGGGTGTGATTTGATTAGGTTTCCACAGAGATCTGCACTGTGCATGAATTATTCAGTCAGCTTATTTTACTTTCCCAGAGGAACTGATGATGCTCCAGCCCCGAGTGGAGAAGCTGTTACAGTTGTCAGTTCCCACTTCAGAGTGTGACACAGAACCTGGCTGCCTGGCCAAGCACAGACAGAGGGTTCTTCCTCAAAATAAGTCTGGCATCTCCAGCTCAGCCTTTGATTTGACTTGAGGAAGAGGCAGTAGGAAGTGGGTCAGGTTGAAGAATGAAAGGTAGAGAGGAAGGAGATAGTAACCCCCTTCCCCTCCACCCCCAAAGGAAAATATAAAAAGAAGAGGTTGCTTTGTACCATGTCTGGGATTGGAGGAACCCATCATGGTTCCTGAATTCTGCTTTTGAGCTGTGCAAACAATTGTTCCCAAGCCATGCCCTGCACTCTTGCTTCGAGCAGCGACATTGCCAGATACTTCTGTTCCACAAGCCCAGAACCAGTGAAACATGCAGTGGTCCTGAGAACACATGTTGGTTTTAAGGTAGGAGGGGAACTTTCTATAAATGTAATCAATAGGTGTCTTGTACCTTCGGATCAGGTCTCTGCCCCTTACCTTCCAGAAGTGCCACACGCAGCTCGGCTCTTTGTTGATCATACGCAAGGGAGTAGTGCAGCTTGGGGGCCTGGTTACAGCTGGCTGCTCTCTC
The DNA here is from genome assembly GCF_001715985.3 of Manacus vitellinus. Taxonomy (NCBI): domain Eukaryota; kingdom Metazoa; phylum Chordata; class Aves; order Passeriformes; family Pipridae; genus Manacus; species Manacus vitellinus. The sequence goes on from NW_021940750.1 coordinate 2,135,803, forward strand.
AGGGTTCAAGTGCTCTGTGACACACACATCCTTTACCACACCTGGAACTGAAATAACCCCTTTAGCAAGCAGGTCTTCACCTTCCCAAGAGAACTAATCCACCTTGTCTTGACTCAGCTTTTCTAAAAGTCTTACTATCCTGCACCTTTTATGCAGGAATATAATTTATTTTCCTTCTTCCTCCATCATCATATCTCATTTTTGCTCTGTTTACTCACACTTTCAGCTCTTTCTACAGCACCTGGACAAGACTTTTGCAGTCTACCACATTGTGCTTTATCATGGTTCTTTTACCTTGTTCTTAGGCCAAGGTGTCTAAATGACACCCATTACTTGTTATATTGTTTAATGTTGTTTTAACTTGCATTGTTAAATTGAATCTTATATTCTCTGTAATGAGAATGTGAGTCTGCTTTTGAGCTGCTATGTAATTCTGCATTAGGTCAGGCCTCTCTAAAAGTTTTTTTAGATTTTAACAAAGTCTTTGTCACGCAAAAGACATCTAATTTCATAGCACCTGATCAAGTTGAAGACAATGAATTTGGGAATCCAGGAGACAGTTTTTCATGTGTGATTTTGGAGCTGAGCATGTATTTCATACTGAAATAAAGCAAGTTGCAAGACTAAAGAGAAGCCAGAGATTTTTGTCATCAAAAGCTGTAATCTGCCAGGTCAGTTCTGATTCACATGGAAAACAATACTGGGAGCAGCACATTTCCTTCTGAAAATCTGAGACACAGTTTAGACCAGTTCATTGTGGCATCAAAAGGAGAATGCAACCATTCTTGCTTAATTTTAGCATCACTTGAGCTACGAAATCAGGCACAGCAGGAAGGAAACTTGCTTGTACCATTAGCAGTGCAGAGAGGCTCTTACACCAACACACTTACATAAAGCTTTAGCCTAAATGCAGCCATCATTCTTCATTCTCTCACCCTATAATCTTCTTCCTGACACCTAAGGATGTGCCTCAGACAGTCTCTTCCTCCAATGCAGCTGCTTCCCATGGCACTTTCTTTTCCATACTCATAAGTCTCAGGATGGGGGGTTGAATGTAGCGATCATCCTTCCAGAATGGTAAAAATATAATCTCAAGCAATTAAAAAAAAACCAAAAAGAGTATTCAATAAAAATCATGACAGATGGCATTGGCTCTCTGGCAAATCTTCAGGAAGGTTTTATTAGCATGATAGCCAGAAGAGTCAATTGTCCTGTTAAAAGATAGCTGTGAAGTTAAAAATCAGTATGGAAGCAACCCAGCTATGCTGCCAGATGTATATAATTAACATTGCATTTTCTCTCAGGCTCCAGGAATCTTATGTTTCAGGTTTTGGAGTGTAACCCTTTGGGCTGGATAGGAAACAGGAATTCTGTGTGGCAAAAATATTTGAGGTGTCAGCCTTCAGTTTCACTGCACATTAGAAAAAACCAAGACCATCTCACCAAACCAGCGGAAAAAAAGGAGCAGAGAAAGTTATAAGCTTCAACCCCCACTGTCCCTGACAAGGACAGTTGCTGGACAGCTAGCATTTGTCCTGGAGGAGATACTCTGCCCAGTTTTTGCCAGATATTTCACACATACTCTGGCAACTGCTCTCAGTAAAACTGCACTAAATGCACTTTTCTACAGACTGTTTGCTACCAGTGAGCCAGATTCTTCAACACAAAAGATGTTCAGTTAAAAAAAACACATTGCACTAAGACACAATACAGCTTTGTTATCTGAATGTTCTGATGAACTCCATGACTACCTTCTATTAAACAAATGTATCCAAGACAGAACTCACAGTGCTCATAAAAGGAGAATGAAAACCATCCAATATTTTCATTTTCACATTTATTTCTCTAAGAAAAATCACATTATGTTCAGAACTATCACAGATCTACACCCAGAAAAGCAATTGTTAGTCTGAAGACCAAAAGCTCCTACCGTTTTGAGGGAGAACAAACAGCTCTTCATTGACTTGTATCTTCATCCTACTCTCATCCAAACCAGTATGTTTTCCAGTAGCTGGTTCTTCTGTTGTCTTCAGAGAGTACTGTGTGTAGTTAACAATTTCAGGTGAAGTTACTACTGGTTTGGGGCCATAAATGTTGGGAAACTTCAGGAGTGCTCGAGGCTGTACTGGCTCTGCGGTTTTCTTGATGTTGAACTGAAAATTAAAACCTTGTTTATTACTTTGAACTAATTAGACTAATTCTTCCAATTCTCACAGCATTAAATGAGCTGAGACAAAGACAGAAAAAGTGGTGCCTCTGGTCAGTCCTACCATCATTTTTTCTTGGGTTGTAGAAACCACTAACTGTACATCCAGAGACTTTCTTACCAAAGCTGATACCCTTCTACTTGGTAGATGTCTTGTCTACATGATGTATGTCTTTTCAGATTTATTTCTCTACTGGTTGCCAAAAAAAAAAAAAAAAGATATGTTCTTATAATTTGATTTTTCCTCTGTTTCTGTACCAGTTAATCTTTTCATAAGTCTGTGTTTCCTCTTAGCACAGAAATTAACCGCTGTGATTAATGCATGGTGATTTTTACCTTGATGTTTGAAGTCAAATCCAAGAGCAAGAGGCTACAGCCATCCACAAATTTTAGAATATTTTGAATATGTAGTAAGCATTAGAATGGGAGACAGGTCATATAGTCACTTGGATCAAGTACGACCATGGTATAATAAGAAAAAGGAGAACTGGTTGAACAAATGAGCTCTGCAATGAAATACCAAGAATAGTTGATTAAATGGTCATCTCAGCCTTTTGGACTATCCCCTGGCTTTCTAGACCGGAGCTCCAACTGACCCTCAGACACACATTTCCTCTTTATTACACCAGGATTGAAATTTGGATTTGTGCCTGAGTTTGTTCTTAACATTTCAATTCCCTGCTGAATCATGAACATGGGATGAGCAGAAGAACCTGAAAGACAGTGCAATGCTCAGAGAGTCCAAGCAAAGGTTGGCACAAAGGCATTATTGTTCTCCCTAAACAAAGAAAAATATTTTAGTGGAATAGAACAGTTCTCTTTTCCTTGTGTCCCAAGAAAGAATCCAGTCTGCTTACAACTGAAATCATTCCTGATTCATTTATGTTTGGATTCATCAATGGGGAAAAACAAAAGCTAACTAGCAAATGACCCCAATCCTTGCAACAGATTTTATTAATGTTTCCAAAACATGAGAGACAAAAAGCAGAAGTAAAACAGCCATTTTGGTTGATTATTGTGCAGTGGGATTATCTCCAACCTTGCTGCTTGCCAACCTATTTTGTGTCAAGATTAAGAGTGAGACAGAAAAGGTTCATAATTGTAATTAAAGTTTTTCATTAGTCTTATTGTTTCCTATTAATAATGAATGTAGATGATGCCCGAAGCACTTGTCTGTGTTGGGACTTCAAGGTCCCAGCTTGTATGCCCAGAGGAAGCATACCTATTTCTCAAGAAACAGAGTCTGAAGAAAGAGAGCAGTCTTGGATGTTGGCTATTTAGTCATATTCTGCTTATAGAGATCATAATACCATGGTTACATACACTTGGCAGTGGTAGAGAATTAATTAGATCAGTGATTCCATCTTCTCAAGGCAGCCAGTGTATCAGTGTTTAGGAAGTTTACCATGTAATATAGCATTTTATCTTGTCTAATTTTAAGGGGTCTGAATGAGAAGTAGGTTGAAAAAAAAAAGATGTCACTGTGTGCCATCCTCACCTAGTGTTCAGCTGAGTTTAGATATTACGTAAGTCATATGGTGTGGGCCTGTAAGTGAGATCTCTCTTTCAGAGATGTGAGCCTCATCAATCCTCTAGGATATGTGAAGTTACTCATCCAAAACCATTCTTCTAAAATTAAAGCAAACCAACCAAGCAAAATATGTGAGGAATCACTGGATAACAGCTTGAAAACCAGGATGCTTTTGTTGTGCAGAGGCATTATATCTAGCACACATACAGGGCCTGACATGGTGGTCAGTCTCTGCTGTTCTCTATCCTGAAGCTGCTGCATAAGGCTGCTGTCCTGCTAGGCACTGGCCATCACACCAGAGCCCCATGCCTGCATTGCTCTGTGCTGCTAGCACATGAAGCACTTTGAGATCCTTTGGGATGAAAACACCATACAAGTCTGAGGTATTGCTAGTACAATCTTCTCTTGCTGAAAGTCAGGCAGGCTTTAGTCAGGAAATCCATCAGCACACAGCAACTAAGAGCTCCACTGGGTCTAAATATTCCTCTTGTCTGTCTGCTCTGTAGAACTAGAGATGAGAGACATATGCAAGCACAGTGGGACTAGCCCACCCTCTCTTCCAACTGCATCTGCCTCTGTTTATTATTTTGCTGCCAGCTCTTTTCCCAAGTGCTATCTGCTAATCCAGTTACATAGCAGTGCCCTATGGAAGTTTTCTTTGCAAATCAGCAGCAGTGTCTTAAATAAAGAGATGAACAGGACAGTTCAGACAGTTTTGTAAAAATGCATGAAAGCAAATACACCAAAAGTAGCAAGGAGGCTGCAACTGACCCTTCAGGGTCCCTGGCCAGTGTCACTCAAACAAAGCGCCAGATATTTTTGCCATTGCTGCATGTGTTTAGGAATCTTCATTCTGCAGGCTTTGCTGAGACTTTGCATATTTACAGCAGTTTTTCATTGTTCTGTAGATGTATCTTTGTGTTTGAACTCTTCCTCCTCACGTATGCAGGGCATGTCCACAGGGAGCCTCTGTCTATAGCGAATACAAGCATCGCTGTCATGGGAGACATGCCAAGTGAATAAAATGCAGACTTGCTTCATCTTTCTTTTGTCATCTCTGTTTATCTGAATCAGTTGCCCTGACAGCCTTCAATAATTAAGTATGTCAAACACTGACTAGGACATACTGTGTACTAATGTAGTCAGAAAAAAGTCTCAACAGAACAATTTATCAACATAGACAGAGATGATAAAATTTCATATGCTCCAAACTCAAATTGAGATTCATTCCTTGGAGGTATATAGACTGATTCTGAATCAGTGACAGCATAGGGAAATACATGTTCCTGGCAAGAAAACTGTTTTAATTGGAAAGAATTGCTAAACATACAGAATATGCAAACTAAGAACATTTTGCGCTTTCTGTGACAGAATGTTCACTTGGATGCTATAATTTGTCCAGATTTCTTTAAAAAACTCCAAAGCCAGTAACATTAGAAATAATACTTCAAATTAAAAAGTCTACAATGCTAAAAGAATGCAATCACTCAGTTAGTAGTGATACATTGAGGGCAGGTTGAATAATTTGAACCCTTGTTGGTCAAATACTGGAGTATATCATGGCAAAACTTGATGAATGTAAAAATATTGTAAGGACCATGACTGAATAGCTGTTGGGTACTTGAGGCTTAATTGGACAATATGGAGACAATGCTTATTTCAGTCATGTAAACAGGATAACTTGCCAGTGGACAAGGTCCAGGGTGGATTAACACTTTCACAAGGTGTTTCCCAAAAGGCGTATAAAAGAAAAGAAGTCCAGTCCAAGGATGGAATTAAAATAAAGATCTGAGATGTTTCTGAGCTAGATTACAACAACAAAAAGTCTCTTGTAGAAAGAACCTCAAGGTAAAGTTATCTGTGGATAGCATTGCTCCAGAGAACAGCTAGAAAAATTGCTGTACAAAGTGATATGACTGTCAAAGTTACACATTTCTCATTCATATTAACAGTAAACTTGGAAAATCTCAGCATCATTGTACATTCTTATATACAGACATTGGCAAATCCCCTGTATAGGGTAGAAAAGACAAGAAAGGAGCCTGAAAAGGACATGACTAAGCTATCAAACAGAAGAAATTCATCCTAAGAAAATGCAAACTGGTACTAGGAGTTATTCACCATGCTCATGGATGAAGGCTCAGAATTAGCAGCAATCTCTTGAGAAGTCCTAAACTCCACGCAGATGTTAATCCATGGTCAGCAGAGCCTTCCTTCCTCACTTCCCTTTCCCTCTCCAGCAATCACAAGTTCTGGTAATGCCATTCTGTATATCTGCACCAGTTCTTACAATATAGTTTGTAGATTTGGTCATCTTACCTCAGAATAAACTGTAACAGGAGCACAAAGATGCCCGGTTTCTTTTCTACTAAAAGCCTAAGATTGGAAGCCAAAGAGAGACTGAATATTTAATTACAAACATTACAGAGAAGTTCAATTAAGACTTCTGCTACACACTTTAAGAATACAAAAATAGTAGGCAGCTCAAATAATTGAAAGACAAACAAAGACATACAATGGATCACTGGCCTTTGGAATTGGCTATATGGCATAACACTTGGTTAAATGGCTAAGTGAAAGTGAAAAGATGCAGGCAAATACAGATATCAGGAGCAACAGCCAATAGGTAATACTTTCAGAGACTGACCATAGCTCATGCTAAAGACCATAGTCAACCAAGGAAATCATCTAACATTTCCATTTGAAGAAGAGATTCCCATCAATAAGTATATTACAAGTGTCCTATAATTTCCCTTGTTCTCTCTTGCACTGAGCTCAGGAGTAAATCAGAGCATTTGGATTCTAACAAGAATAAAAGAGCATACAGGGATGCCTGACATGTTTAATACTCCACATTGCTCTTACAGTAAGTGAAAAAGAAATTCACAATGTGATGAGATTGTCCAGTCATCACAGTCTAGATTCTCACTTGCTTTTTATTGTAATTTCAATGCCTTTTTTTAACTTCTCACATAATTAATTCCCTCAGTTAGAGGGGCAGAGGGAGGAGGAAGAGGGAAGGTTTTCACAAGAAATCAACTGTTGACAGGGAACTATCCTGTAAGAACTGTAAGATATTTTGAATAGAGTTAAATAGCTGCTATATGAGATCTCAGCAGGAGTCATCTCTTTTTCACAATGCTGCATGCCACCTGGTACAGTCCAGTCTTCTCCTCTCAGTAAATTATTTCTCTTGTGATCTATCTTGACAGCTAAACACCATTTCCAGTCCTTCTCCCCCATTTTTGCCATTAGCAGCTTTCTCTTTGGCAATGAGGCAGCTGTCTCCTGCTCCGGTAATTCTGTGTGTTACCCAGCTCATCTCTGTTTTTCCCTCACTCCTCCTCCCACTAGCATGTTGTTACATCCTGAACACAGTAAGCAGATAAACAGGCAGCATAAATCACATGCTGAGTAGCCTAACAGAGAAGAGTTGCATTCCCAACCTCTGCATTTAAGAAAAATAACAGAGTAAATTAGAGACTGTGCCTTACTTGCTGGACTGGCTGAAGCACGCTGGGCTTAGGATTTTCCGTCTCCTCCTCTTGGTCCTTTTCTGAGAGTCCTTTCCCAGGTTGCTTGCATTTGCAGAAGCAGGTGAGACCACAGAGGGCAAGGATGCTAGTTGCAGTCCCTAAGGTAGCCCCCAGGGCTATAACTGGAGCAGACAAAACCATTGTCCTGCGTTGCACAGAACAGAAGGGCAGAAACACTGTGACTATCCTACTCCCTGCAAGAGCGGCTCTCCCACATCCACTCCGATTTTTAGCCTGGCTTCATTCTCCTTGGAAGTCTGAAAGCAATTCTGTTGTGCAGAAAAGAAAAGGGACCAATCTAGAGACACAGATAAATCATCCTACCTTTGCTAGGCAACAAGGCTACCTTTCTATCCTGATGATGGAGGTTCTGCTCCAGGTCACGTTAAGGAAATAGTGATTGTAATGCCTGCAATCTCCATGTAACTGCAAACAGGCAGTTTTCATTGAAGCCTGTTCTCCAGCTCCACTGGGAAAAGTCTGATGTGTGATAGAGAGGAAAGACGTCAGCAGAAGGGGCTGGCCTTGCTAGCTAACTCACAGAAAGTGCATCCAAATGTTTGATCAGCTCACTAGCAATATTTCTCAGGCCTGGTTTGTTGATATGCTCAAGAGACTGAATTTTTCTGTTTTAAGGCAAAGATAATGACTGCCAAAAGCTGCTGGCCTGAGAAGCTGTGTTATGATAACATTGCATGATACTCTATAGTCAGAGTAAAGCCTGTGTGAAAGTCAGGCAAAACTTTCTCATTCTTCAGAGGCTGGGAGAACAAACACAGCAAGAATTAAGCACTGTCTCATGCCTCACCACCTTCCCATTAAAGCACAGGGTCTGATCCTTTTGGGGCTGCTTTCTGTAGGATCAATGCAGACCAGTACCTCTATTTAAAAAGACAGCAGAAAATCCTACCAAACAAGACACACTAGTGCATATGCTGCTTCCTCTGGAGGGAATGAGAAAGCAAACAACATATGCTAGATATTAGTCATACTGCTTACCACACTGATGTCAGGCAGTGGGCTGGTGAGCACAGGAGAAGAACGTACATGAATAGACCTGAAGGGCTAGATGTCTGTCCCAGTTTTCTCTTGAGATGATGGAGTGGTTATCTTTCGCTGACTAATTTATTTTTGCCTTATTTCTCGGAATGCCCAGTTTGGGGAAGAGGATAATAAATGCCATCATTTGATATGTTTTTTGTGATGTGTACAACCCTTTTCTGGGTACTTCAGAAGAAGAATCTAGTGGTCAGAAAGGATTTATAATTCTGGTCATTATATATCTGGACCGAGTGGAACTAGTAAGCAAGATGCAAAATATTCCTTATAAGGCTCTGGAAAAAAAATACTCAGTTCTACTGGGAGTTTCTTTGTCTATCTAGTTTGGAATACAGTTGATGCCCATGGATCAGGAAAAAAATGAACTATGTACAGAGAAATGTTTAGAAATTCATTTTTTTTGATCTTTCTGGAGCTCAGGTTATCCATAATTTTTCTTGACTTTTTTATTTTTTTGATGTTTCATATCTTACTCATGACAACTCACTCAGCCTTTGTTCCATTATAGATAGCATGTTCACCTCCCTGACACAAAACTTCCCTCACACATCTGACTCTTACTTTAATTGTTAAAGATTTCTCTGTAACACTGCAGCATCCTAATTGATGCAATGCACATTCCATCATTTTGTCTTCTCCTCACCCTACCGCGCTTATTAGACACATCTCACCCCACACTTCCAACCCTCCTGACTCCCCTGCCATCAAGAACCAAATCACAACAGATTCCTTAAGCAGAGATAATTCCCCAATAAATTGCTGAGCCCATGGACACTGGTCTTTCAGCTCAGCCCATGGAAGGAAAACCTTGACCTTTGCCTTCTATCTTTACAAGAACAAAAGATGGGCACACTAGCCTGGACCTCTGGCACATCTCTTGCTGTGCTCAATAGTGGGAAGAACATCATATAGAGGGGATTGAGAAATCTGACCAAAGGATCCTTTTGCTTCTTGCTTTTTGTGGCTCAGGAGATTCCAAAGCCTTGAGCAGCATCCTTGTGATTACCTCTTCTGATCTGAATTTTCTCTACCATGGGTAGACTGTTCCAACAATTTGCTGACTTAACAATTACTTCATTCAGCCCCTAGCTGAACAGGTAACATTGTAATCATGGTTGCATGAGGTCTTATCTTGAATTTGAAGAATGAACCATGTTGTTATGGACTTCTACCACCACTTAAGAAGTGAGAAGAGTCTGAAACATGACAAAACAATAGGCACACTCTTTAGATACCTTTGATCTCCTCCACAGGATGGGTTCCTCCTAAAAGTGCTAATTAAATCAACATAGCTAGATCAGAGATCCCTGAGATTTGGAAACCATATGAAAAACAAGAAGGTTCTGTTAAGGGTAGAATACAGCAAGAGACGTTTGGAGTGGAGAAGGCATTCAGTCCATTCATGAGATGCAATCTTGATGTGTCTTCTACAGGCTGTTCTGAGAATTATATAAAGGCTGCTTACAATATGCTGTAGAAGGAAGGTCACAACAAAATTTCTCTGTAAGACAGTAATTTAATAATATACTCTCCAAGATGTTTTCTATCTGCTTATATATGATGATTAAGTTCTCCTTGCCAGAAATTGTATTTGCTGTGAAATGTTAGATGTATAGAATCATTGTCGGATATTATATTTTAATAATAATAGCCAGGCATCAGCCTTTTGCTGCTATTGCTAAGAAGACAAAACAACTCTTGCTAGACATTGAATAGTAATAGTATGTGAGCTTCTACAAATGACAGGCCAAAAAATTCAGAATTTTGTGTGTGCACTGATGCATGTGACTGGTCCATATACATAATTTAACTGTAGCTTTGGCATGTACCACCACTGCATCTATCTGGCATAGTTTCCTACTTAACATATCTTGTTCTAAAAAATTTGGGCCATTAATGTATTTCAAAGTAATTTTTTCTCTTGCTTGTTTTAACACCAAATAACTAAATTTCTTCTTATTCTTTAAAGCGGTAGTAGGATAAAATGGGGTCAGGCTAATGACCTTTCTCACTGGCCATTCACACTGATACTGTGCAGAATCACATAGCTTTCTCATCTGTCACATCTGCCATTAGAAAGAGACTTACCAAGGTAGAAAGATGAAAGCCTGTTTTTGCAAGCTAGACTTTAGGGGCAGGTTCAGGCCTGAAAACATATTTTGCAGTCACCCTATCCACATATTTTCTCCAGATTCTGATAGAAGACATGTAAAAGAATGACAAAAGCATATACATGGTTTTCAACTCCTGATATTTCAGACAGAAATATTCTGTGATGACAAAATATAAGGTACCAGTCTTTGTTGATTCTTTGTTCCTGCTGTGAGCTCTTCTGCTGATATTTTGGGCCTTTCTGACCATTGGCTCTAAGAAAGAGGCTTTCTCTGAATGAAGACTTGATAGTACAGATCACATGGAGAATTACAAGAGCTTTTGTATCACCTGGCCTTTTTACCAGGAAAAAAAGGCCCTTAATGTAATTGCCAATCACTTGAATAAGAAGGTGAGGTATTTGCAATTTTTATTCTGGCAATTGAAGACACAAATTAAAGTTCCAAAATCCATCACTACCAGAAGGAAAAGCTGACATACATCTGAATGAAAGATGGTTGCAGACTACTTTCCCTGACTCAGCCCACTCCATCCAGGGCTGGGATGGAGTATCATAGGCACTGTTTCTCACTGAGGCTTTTCACCAGGCAGAAGTGTGAGTTAACAGATGGAAATGGGAAAGAAAGTTGTTTAGGCATTTTTTTTGTTTTCCCAGGGAAATCCTTGTGACAGTCAGATTTAGCCTGAAGGTGTAAGCTCATATTTTCACTTGTATTGACTTGTTATGTGATTCTGTGCTACAGAAATGGGACACTTTGAACAGGATGGTGGTCTAAAATAACTTTCTGGATCATAGCAAGGTATTTATACCACCTGATTTCGGGCACTGAAATAGCCGGTTATTAAAAGAAGACCACATATGGCTGTCATGCATTTTGTTTAATAAGTAAATGAAGCGTCATGAAAACAAAAGTCAAGGTAAAAGGCTTGTGCTTGCAATAACTCTATCTAACTCCTTATGCTTTTGCGTGCTTGTTGCCTCAGATTGAAAAAGCTTTAAGAAAGGAATTCTGTCTTCCTCCAAGTGGTGAAGTATTCCTCCACCAGATGGTGAAGTATTACAAACCACTGAAATAGTTCTCTGCAATGCTATTAAGACAAAGCAGTTGTCTCTACATATTCATAGGCAAAAAGAAAATAAGGAAGATTTGTGAGAGGAGTGTGGGCTTGGTCCCTCCATTACTGTCACTGAAACATACCTACAGATATAAATCAAATAAATGAACTAATTAAGGGAAGAACAAAGAATAATTTTCTAAAAGGAAGATACACAATGATCAGCCCCAAGAAAATGAGCTTCAAACCATGCTGCTTCAGCTGGTGTTAATGGAAATAGAACTCCTGAAATCTCCAGACTTCCAGGAGTACCTGCCAGCTGTGTGTAGTCTTTTGCCACACTGCTACCCTTAGGATGATGGTAAGGATTTAGCACACAAAAGGACACAGCTAGTTGCATGCATGCACTGTAGGGTTTGTGGTTAATGATTCTACTCTAGCACACTACACTGTCCTGAGACCAATATCTGAGGAATTCAAGAGATCCATGGAAAAAATATGACTGTCTGCTTGTTTCAGGAGGCTGCCGTGCACCCCCTATCACCAGTAAGTACTGTAAACCTGACTGTGGTATGTCTCTTACTTTCCTAGTGGCAACATTGGATGAATATTTCCAGAGGGTAGGACACTCAGTACTAGAAAATAGGGAGAAGGGACCAAAGAGCAAAAATGGTCAGGAAGGACAGTGTGATCTACAGGAGGGTAACAGAAAAAACCATTGGGCAAGAATAGGAAGGGTCTGTAACATCAGAACTGGGCATTGGTGTGACTGTTGTAGAAGGATGCTGCACCCTGCTCTGTTCAGCAGAGCGCCAAGGCGTTGGGAAAATTGGAGGGAGTTCAGGAAAGCTCCACATGAATGAATAAAAGAGTGGAAGCCAGTGGATCAGAGTGTGATTCAGAAGGTTAGTTTATTATTGAGGAAAAGGCTAAGGGGTGTCTTGGTCAAAAATCCTTAAGTACCCAGTTGTGAAATAAACCTTTGATGATAGAGGTCTTCTGTTGAGCAAACAATGCATTACCAGGAGCTAATGGCGAGAAGCTGATGCCAGATAAACTCAGAGTAGAAACATGTTGCAGATTTTCAACAATGGGCATAGTTTCAGTGGGAGCAATATCTGAGGGATTGTAGAGGGTTATCCATCATGGGTAGTTTTGAAATCAAGACTAGTGTTGTACATCTTGTTTTTATGGGACTATTTTCATTCAGTTATGAGCCACACTGATGTTGAACCACCAATGACACCTCCAGTATGGTGTCCTCTGTTGTTCCATGTTTACATAGGCCCACTTGAGATGTGAAGAAAGTATTAATGTGTGAGGCAAGTTTTTAAAAAAATCACAATTTAAGATTAAGAGCATCAAAGGGCCAGTTGCAAAGAGAAAAGCAGCTGTGCCTTAAAACATCACATCACACCACAAATCCCAGAAGAAAAACTATGTCTGTGCTTTACCAGGTGAACTACCTTAGTGTGAAGTCTCCACACCTCAGTAATGGAGATTCAGAAAGAAAATATCAGCTCCAGCTCAGGACAGACCTGGATGAAGGAAAGAAAAAGAAATCACTGCAAATGTAACAGAGTGTTGTTCAGTGATGTGGCAAACAAAAGGTGAAGTGCGAGCCCAATTGGCAGGTGAAGTTAAGCAAAAGATTAAATACTTTCCTAAATGGTGGTGGGTATCTTGCTGAGAGCAGATAACAACTCAGATAGGTATTCTGCTTCTCCATCAAACTCTGCTAATTTGCTATGGAAAATCCAGGAAAATAATACTCGTTTTGTGCCTATGTCGATTTCATCTGATAATTGCCTCTTGTGACTGAAGAAGCAGAGCTGATTTCTGTGCAGGTAGTTCCGCTGCAAGTATACATTTATTTCTAATAGATTTATTTATTTTTTTTTTAATAATCACAGGAGGTGTGAGAAACTTCAAAACCTTCTGAAGTGCCTGACACCAGATTGCACACTGTGTATTTGCGATAAACTGCTGCCTCCTAGAGGTGACAATGTTTTTCTTAAGTTTCTGTTGAGAGATCACTAACATGCTAGAGTTTCATTTTTTTGCAGCTCCAATGGCGTAAAGGATATTTTGCAGAGAAAAGCACTGGGACTTCGTACTTTTAGTTAAAAATATATCTCTAGCTATGTTAAGGCTGCAAGGCCAGGAAATTCAAGAATTATTGTTGCCTAGGTTCTATCCACTTCCATGTCAGCCTTGTCTTTGAACCTTTAAGTATAGGATAACAACATTTTATTTCCAAATGAACTGTGAATAGTTTAATAAGATGCTTAACAAAAGGTTAAGTGGGAGCCCAATTGGGCTGATAATGAATCAGGGTTATATACTGAAAGAAGCTGGGTTTTATGTGTGTCCGACTCCCTCCAGTGAAGGAGTAGATAAAGAAAAATATGATTCCAGATTACTGGCTGATATTACAGTTTAAGCAGCTGGAAATAAACATAATAATTACATGAGGGTTTTTTTTCTAATTTAGTGTACATTCATCTGGGCATCCTGTGGACTGACTCACGCAAGAGCTGAATATTCATTTCAACGGCAAAATTCCATGGGAGTCATGCTGGAACATATGCAGCACTGTGCAACATTCTGAAAAAAAATAACCTGCAGCAGGTCTCTAGGAGGTACCATTGTGTGAGAAAGCCCAAGAAGGCAAGCAGTCCTTATGAACTTGCAGCAGAGCTTGGAGGCTGTGTCTTCCACCTTGCTGTGTTCCTCGTCCCACTACCTCTCAGATTGCAGATACCACTGTCACTGCGGAAGAAACTTGCACAGAAAGATAGGGAAAACTCATAAAAAAGGCTGTTGTGTTTTTCACTGAAGTTCAAAAATCAAACTAGCAACATAGTGGCAAAAGCAGCATCAGCTTTTGTGTGAGTTAATTGCATTTTTGGAGCAGATGGACTTTCCCTTAAATGTTATATGCAGCTCTTGCCTCTCCGGTCTAAAATAGCATGTCACCAAACAAAGAAAAATCATAGATGAATTAGAAAGGATGACTGAAGGTGTGGAACAGGTTCTGTGAACTACAACTCCTCAACCATAAAAAGCGATACTGCAAAGGAATAAGAAAGAGGTCTTTAAAATCCTGCAAGTGCAGGGAAAACTGGCTAGGGATCAACTTGCCAAATCCAGTATAAGGACTACAGGGAGGATTCAAGCAGGACTCAAGATCAAAACAAATAAGGGGGAGGTATCCTATATGTTTGCCCTGTTCTGAGGTGCTTTTCTAGGCAGCCACTTTTGGCCCATGCCTGATAGAGGACACAGAGGACACAGGCCTGTGGTCTAATCCTGGGTGGCTATTCTAGTAAACATCACATGCCATACAAATTGTATTTCCTACATTTTAAGTAAAATCCTGAGAATCAGCGTAGTTTTTTGGAAATTTTTTTTGAGTCACTCATGTAAAGTAACAGTTTGGCAGCAGCTGCTGGTCTCTTATTGTTTACTTCCATGTTTCCTTTGGGTCTCTGTCAAAGTTTTCATGTATTCCCTCCCTCTGTCCAAGCAGCACAGATAGGAAGCCACAGTAAACAGACTGGGAACTGGCCTGCTCTGTTTAGTTGCTCACTGTGTTTATTGGGGTCTTTTGCTGGGTACCCCAATCAGTAGAAGCTGCAAGTACCTCAGCAGTGGTAGTTCTTAGTACCTAATGATGAATGACTTTTACTCCTTTTAATATCAAGAACACTTCAGGAACATTTTTTCCTTAAGATGACATTTCTTGATCTTGTATCTTGTTCCTTGACATAGAGACAGAGAACAAAGAGAAGGAAATAATTGGAGATAAGAAAGATTTACAGTTGCTTGTTCTGAACTTGAGAAATTATATTCTGTTCATATTCACCTCTAGCTATTCCTTGTGACCCACAAGATTCTGTCTGGCTTTTGAATATTTTCTGTTACACTGATGTACGAATTTTAGCCAGCATTCTGATAAAATGAGTTGGCACATATGACCATGTAGCCAGACATTCCAGTCAAGAGAAAAACACCCTCTACAAAAACAACCTTTTCAGAAAATAGCCTCCAGCTACCGGGATAGATACCTTCCACTGAGTTTACTGACACTGAGTTAACTGCAAAAAGTGGTATGGGTCCATGCTTATGGTATCCCTACTCCTCTACTGTTGTGATCTGCCTGACCTCCATGCCTTCATTTGAAATAGCTGAGACTGGGAATTGGTTTTGTTGTCTGCAGAAATATTTGCTATGTTTAGCTTTTCAGATTGAGATCACAGTGAGAACTGACCTCACGCTGGTCAAATTTGACAGGTAATTACTACTCAGAATCGATGTTGTCCAGTGCAAAATAGAGCAATATGTCTTTCACACTTTACTGATAGCACCTTTATTGACAGCTTTGCAGTCAGGCCTAATCCAAATGATCTTGAGATAGCCACCACCTCCAGGACTTAGGCACTTCTGTAGTGGAAAGCACGGAGGCATTGACTGTATTTACCCCAGAGGGTTGCACTTGCTTTGTACACAACTTTCAGTCTCCAAAGTAGTTGAGGCAGAACCTTCCCCTAACATAAGACTTAAGTTACCCTCCCATGTGTGCTCCTTTCAATAGCTCTAGGGAATTGTTTTCTTCGTTTTCATAACTGCCCAAATTACACTTCAAAGGACTGTCCTCTCCCCAGTGGGCTCCATGACTTAAAGTCCTGTGTCCTCACCTGTTTCCTAGACATTCTCAAAGCTCCAGAGTAAATTGTCTTCTAGCAATTGTCTTGCAAAACTGCAAAGGGGGTCAGAGGCTCTTCCCTGGTAAAGTAGGAGGAAACCTAACAGTTAAAGTGAAGAGTAAAACCCTTAGTGCAAATTCCCTTATTTGACTCAGTTGTTTCTACTCTGGTTTCCACAGTCTCTGCATCTCTGCTGTGCTTACACTGACCAGCTCACTCTGTCCTCTTCTTCCTGGATACATTTGTGACTTTTGAAACTCCGTTATATCCTTCCTCTGCTTTCATAAACCTTTCTCTCCTCTTTCTGTTCTTACTGTTCATTTTGCAGGTCTTCTTCTCTTTCCCTCACCATATGAGAATCCATTATCTATTGAGAGGATAGATGATTCTTCTTCCTCTATACCTTATCTTCACCTAATCTTTTCCTGATCTATTCCCACTGTCATATTTCGTAAACAGATTACAGATCCCATACCAACACCTGACTGATCTGTTTTCTTACAATGTGAAATCTCGGGTTGACAACTGATGACTTCTCCCAAGAGACTTCAAATGAGCTTAAGTCTAACATGGCAATACTAAAACTCATGATGTTCCCATGCAAGTTGCCTTCACCATCTTCTGCCACATCACTAGTTACATATAAAAAGCACTTATCACTCAAGCCCATACATCTTGTATGTCCCTAGCATGACATACAGTTTGCACTTTCTTGGTCACTGTCAGGCTCTTCTTGCTGTCTGTGCAGCCTAACTCCTCTGAAGTACAAATTCCACTGAAGGTGTTTCATGGCATTGTCAGACAAAAATATGTAATAAAGTTTAAATCACACCAAAGCTATATTTTAGGAGAGAAAGAGTTTTTGTTCCAACAATGTTTAAATTTTGCATTTCACCTAAGTTGTGGCAAAAGACATTAATCTTGTGTCAAAAATTCTGTTCAAAGTTGAGACACACTTGGTACCAGACAGTAGGAGGGAAAGGTCAGCCCCTGTCTCTAGAACAGGAACAGTTGTGTAATCTTCAGTGGTTTCATGACGAGGTGTGTAGGAGAGATGGCTGCCTACAACTTTCCCAGTTTGACTTGCTCTGCACAGATCAGGTCACAGAAATGATCAGGACACAAAAACCAGACTATGATTCAGACTTCACTGGTTTTGGATTTTTTTTATAACAATCATGTAGATGGTCTAAACATCCTGAAAATCTTGGTAAGGTTGTTCCAGACACAGTAGAATGCACAGTGCCTACCAGATCATACTAATGACCCTAAGAGGAAGATCCCAAACCCCCTTCATCTCATGTCACAGCCAGAGAAAAGACAAGGCACAAGATATCAGTCTCTGCAAAATGTGGTACCACATACACACACATTGTAATGCTGTACTCTGCAGCAATGCCCAAGTAGACTAGGTGAGAAGGAGCTCAGAAAAAATTATAGCCTGATCTTCTAAACCAGGTTTCTGGTATGTCATGAGAAAGGAGAAAAACCTTTTGCCTCTGTTGCCACAAGAAGGGGAACGCTTCCGATCATGACAATGATCTCGATCTCTGACAAAATCAGAAATTCGGCAGCTAGAGCGATCAGAAGACTAAATGAGGCTGCAGTTACCAGGTGGCAAATATTGCCAGTCCTTTCTCATAATGCATAATTAGCACATGGCAGCCCCTCACCACTGCCTCTGCCCAGTGATGCTGCTGATGGACAGGAGAGGGTGCAGGGCCTGGACCTCAGTTAGGAGTAGGTCTCCCTCCCTGTGCCCTGTAACATTAGGAAAGGTGAGGGGCACAGAATGCAAATGAGAAGCTACTCACAAGCAGACATTAAAAAGGTGGCAGTATCCCATTTTCTCCCTGTTTTTTCTGTCACTCCCTTCAAATCTGTCCAGGTGAGCACATTCAGACATAGTGGAGGACTGCAAACCCAGACAGTATTCAGCATATGGAGCAGCCTGGTGTTTCCCATACTTCCCTAGTTTTACTTAACAGAGGGACACATAACCATCATATATGCTTCAAATGTACTCAGCCCTTCATTCTCAGCTCCTCTTCATGCTACCAGGAAGAAGAGCTGCAAGTCCTTGACAGCTTCAATGGCACAAGGCAGGAGAAGCGCTGGGAGAGCAGAGGAGAAGTGAGAGAGCCCCTTGAGCACCAGCAGGGACCTGGGCTGGGATAGGCTTGGGGGGGAATGACCCATTCTGATGTGATCTGTGGAGAAATGCACTCAAAGTGTGATAGTGTCTGTCTATCACTCTGGAGAAGTGTTGACAGAAGTGGAGAAATGAAGAAGTACTTCTCTTTTCCTAGACTTGGTTTGTTAATTCTAGCAAGTGATTGATAGCAAAGGTGTATGTATAAGCAGCAGAAAGTGAAGAATTTAGGTGGAAATACTGCTTAATGTAAGGCTACTCTAAATTACCCTAGGATAGCAGTCAAACCATGTGCTATAATAACCATATACTGGAGTGTGAAAAAGATATCGTTGTCTTATAACAGCTTATAATATGGGACAAGTGTCTTCACTGACAGCAAAGAGCATCCCCATTAATTTCAGTCTGTGAGTGCTTTAATCAACTATACCCATACTTGAGCAGGATATGCATGTGGTCCTGCTCCTGTGAGGACCAGTAGGTCAGCAAGTGTGCTGCCCAGTTAGTTACATGACTTTGAAAAAAATGACAATTTTTCTGGTTAAAGAGGTTCACTTGGTCATTTGATACATAAAGAGTTTTTTTCTATTTGCATTTTACTTTTCTTTTTAGTTATGTCATCACATAAACCAGCACTTAGTCCTTGTTTCTTTGACAGATCTTAAGATATCAGAATTACAATGGTCCAAGGCTACAGCCATAACTCCTATAATGGCAGGCCACAGAGACTGCCTCTATGGCCCTCATAAATTCTTGGAGAGACGAAATCCACATTCTTTTCTTCTTTTTATGATGGTCCAAAATGAGTATCACGTGGTCCTCTCTCTATTCTAGATCAGAAGAGATTATCAGAATAAAGAAAGTAATAAATACTCCACCCTTCTCTCATTTACAAAGACTAACCACTTTGAATATTCCATATTACACACTTCTTCAGTTTCCTAAAAAAGATTTACTTATGTAAAGGAGAAATACAAATATCCTCACAAATACTTTTTATGACATTTCTTATCAGAGATACAAGGCAGATACTTGTGTAAAGGATGGAAGCAGACGTCTAAGTAGAAGCTTTCTCAGAGTGATTGACCTTGATTTGTTGCTGAACTCACATTATATCATTTGCAGATACACAACAGAACCATCCTGTAAAAAAAAAACAGAGCTGTGGTTCAAATCTTCCAGTACAAATAAATGATTTTCCTGCATACAAACCTGTGAACTGAGAGCCAAAGCTGAGTTCACTAAGGAGAATTGAAACTATTAGCAAAGATGAATCTAAAGCCAAAAGGCTAGACTTGAAAGCCCTCACATTAAAGTTTGGCCATGCATGCTTCTATCAGCTAATTAGATAAATCTAAAGTTAAATATGAAAACATAGACAGGCTTTTCACTTCAGTAGAAGATCTCAAGGCAGCCTCTATAATATATTTCAACTGCACATTCTCTAAGGAGAGGGACATGTTCACTGAGCAACAGAGGGAACACTGGTACGGGCTTGAGAACTGGTAATTGTAGGTAATATGTCAATGTACCTTTAATGTGTTCAGTAACTAATGGCATAGTCACTGCAGATGAGCAGAAAAGAAAGGCCCCTATGGAAGCCTTTTCCTTAATGTAATCACAGCTGTAAGCTAAGGTTAATGTAGCCACAGCTCCCCTGGGAAACATCACAGATAGATAGGTCATGGTTTGGGTAGCAGCTATCCTCTGTTCCTTGTTAGGTCCACTCTTCAAAGGAATGGTGAAGGCACCAGACTGGCACCCACCTCTTCCAGCATCCTTCAGGCCCGAGGAAAGCTCTGAAATTCCTGATGACTTGAAGAAAATCAGTAGTGGGGGGGGCGGGGGGGTGGGGGGAGGGAAGAGAGGCGCAAGGACATGTACGCATTCATCTCCTGTGCAGAAAAGGGAAAAGGTTTTCTTTCCTTTCCACAGGGAAGAGCTGGAAGGGTAAATGCATAATGGTGCATTTTTTTTTTCATGTGCTGCTTGCAGGAGCCATAGCACAGCACAAAGAAAGAGGAAATCTTGTGCTCCTTGAGGAACAGGCAGCCCTCAGAAACTGAGAGAATATGAAGGGTGGTTTTCCTGTGTGACAGATGACATGGTTAAATCTTGAGTTGCAGTTGTAGATTTTAAAACATTAATTATTTCTTTGTATAAGTTAAACCACAGCAATGAGAGGTGGCTAGCTCAGGCCAAGGCTGCACTGTGCAAACTGCCTCAGCGACATGTTTGATAACATGGAGCAGGGAAGCCTTCGGCCTCCCACCCTTCCTCCCCTACTCACTGGCATCTCTGCTAGCACTCCTCTAGCCTTCCTAGCATCAAACCTGCTCATCCAGTCACCCTCCCTGCCATCCCCAGCTCTGCTGCAGCACCTCTGTCCAACTTGGGGGGTGGCAGACCCTGCTGGTCCAACCTGGATCCTAGGCCCCCAGGCCAGACCATGCCCCTCAGTCTGTCTATCTGAAACCCACCAGGTTTTGCTTAGATGCTCACAACGGACCCCTAGCAAAACACACTGCTGGCTGGAACCTACACCGTGTTGGTTATAGTGGTCAAAGCTGTCAGAGATCAAGGGCTGCTTCTTTGGAGGCAAATGCTCTCTTTTACAAAGGGTTTCAGAAACATCAAACAGATTCTTTTTTTTTAATAACTTGAAGTTTATTGTCAGATAATCTTTCCAATGTTAATATTCAGTCACTATCATCTGCCCAGATATCATGTCTCTCAAAACAAGACAGGGACTGTAACAGCTATGCTTTAACTTTTCCTAAAATACCTTTCTGTGGATCCAGATAAAGTCAGAAGTAGCAGGGGAAGGTGTCTAAACTCACCTGCCCAGTAGGCATGAGAGGAGCTATAAATTATCCTCCCAGAAGAGGAAGCAAAGCCACACACTGACCTGGTGAATGGGTGTAATTCACAGCGGGGCTCGCTTTGCACAGGGAACTGGCATTCAGAAAAGCACAGTAAGACTAAAACTGTCTTCTCAAGACTCCAAATTGAAATATTAAAAAATCCTGCCGAGAGGACAGTTGGGAAGCCAGTAAGTGAATAACAACCAAAGATATTGAGACAGGTGGCAGAGACAGCCCCTCTGATGAGGTACAAAGGAAAAAAAAGTCGGTGAAGTGCAGCCAGCTGATGGTATGAGAGAGAGAGAGAGAGAGAGAGAGAGAGAGAGAGAGAGACATTGACCAATCACCACTGAACTCTTTATCAGGCAGATCTGTGTGCAGTAGAGTCAGAGATGTGCTTCTCACTTACAGCACACACAGTCAGTTCCCATGCACTCAACTGAGAGGCAGACATGAGATGACATTTTGTTTCCCTTAGTTAAACTGCCAAGGAAGCACTTGCAAGGGAAACTTTCATGCCACGGTTTATGTAACCAAAAGCTACCTTTCGATAATGGGACACGCTTGCTCACGGGAGATGAAACCCAGCAGGGGAGCTGGCTGGCATTGCACAACCTGTCACAAGGAGACCTCCACAGTGCTATACCTGCAGCTGGGGCAGCACTGGGTGATGGCATGTCTCCCTTCAGAGGACAGAGAGACCAGAGATAACCCCAGGCACCGCTCAAACAGCTTGCACCTTACCCCATCACATGGATTCCTTTGCAATCAGCATAACATTGTTCTGTGGGCTGGGAACATCATGTAAAACCTTTGATCCATCCTTGCTTCACCTAAGGGCAGCAGACAAATCAGATGGCTTCTCCTGATAAAAGAAAGGAATATGTTGGGGGTTTTTTTCAAGACAATCAGAAGTTCATTACTAGAGTTGTTCAAATTAAAGTTCCAGTTTCATTACTTCCGTTCCCCTTCCTCAGCCCAAATAGTCGTTGGATCATACATCATTATAAATGCTAGTTTAATTGCTAAATTATTCTTTGCTAAAATTGGCCTTGAAATCTGATTTTGAAATTCAAATCAACTTGTTTTCAACTTTTATTTTAAAAGTTACAATGATGTGACTATTCCAACTTGTTTCTTTACTAGTTTGGGTTTTTTTTCTAACTGCATATTTTTCTTTTTTGAAGAAGAATCCGTTGCAAAAACAGAAATATTTTTCTTCATTTTCCTTCTTCTTCTGATGACAGACTGTTCAAAGTTTCTAGGTTTGGCTCTTTGAATAGAAATGTGACTAATAAATAGTAAGCCAGTGTTCATCATTTAGGTTTGAGTTCTTTTGACAAACACTGTCAGGGCTTGGACAGCTGCTGGAGCTAGTCATTAATATCATGGAGGATGTGTCAGTGTTCTGCTAAAGAATCTGCAAACCATGCAGACTCATTGTTACAGGTGGTGTTAACAATGACATGAGAATCCCACAGGAGCCCCTCAAAAATTGAAAGCATAACAGGAAGTGGAATAGGAATCGTGTTGATCAACTCTAGGTCTTTTCTGGGAGGTAGGATCCAAAGAAGAAGTGTAGGGAGGGAAATGAAGAACAAGTGAATCTATGGATTCAACAAATATGAGCTTGGACATTGGAAAATAGCTTCTAACTGCACTCTACCTTGTCTAGAGTTGTCTTTTATAACAAGTCTTAGTCTTCTATATAGGGACTTGAAGTTTAAGCTGGTTACTTGTGAAACCCTCAGAAGCTGTCAGCGCATCAATAATAGTCTCAACCAGCAAAGTGCAGTACTGAATGACATGATTCCACTAAATTATCCACTCCTAATCACTGCACCACCAAAATAGTACAGACAATTTGATATGAATTGTAATTGTAAAACCAAGAAGGGTTGAATAATTAGACTAAAGGGCAGAAGGTCCTTTAAGCCAGGACAGAGAAAGCTTGTGTGAGGACTGATTTATATCTGAAAAGTATCTAATCATAAGGACACCACAGAAAAGGAAGTGATTTCTATGTGATAAGGACACTTGGAATTAGTGAGAGTGAGACAAAAAGCACTGAGCTGAAAGCATTGCACAGGAGCAGACTTCCTGGCCAGAAGACTGGGTTTCAAAATGAATGAACCCAGAGTGGAAACCAGAATTCCTTTTCCAGATGAAAGTGAGCCAAAATACTCAAATGCTGCACAAAGTAGACATTCCTGAGAAATGATACTGAGCAATTCTATCTAAAATAATATATTCTTGATTCAGATTTGTCATTAACCTCAGACTGTATATATAATTGCATAGTGTTTGTTTGTGTGATGCCAATCCACAGCAATTTCAGTTGTGTGTTTTGGCCCATATTATTGCTTCAATGGTTGGTTTTGGTAAAGCCAGATGATTTTAAACCTTTAAGATTAGTTAGTATCTTACCATGAATCAATTACGATAGCTATCACATAACTTCCATAAGCTGTTCAACGTAAATATTTCTATTTTCTTAGTTCCTGGAATTATTTTTCCCCTGCATTTTACAACACAGCAATTAGTAGCAATTAGTGCAATTTCTTTTTGTAAATAGATCTTGAAAGTTTACATTATATTTTGGAAGCTACTTACAATGAAAGACTTCAAAGAGAATAACTGTAATACACATGACTAAATGACACATGACAGCAAAATCTGAAAGATTTCTACAGAAGTGTACCTTTTATATATCTGCTCTTTTGATTTTAACTATGTCTACTTTGCAGTGAATTCCCATATGCAACATAAGAGAAAATACATTTTTTTCATTGGTATGTCTGTGTATTATTTTCTTGGTTATGCCTATAGATCTCTGCATACCACCCTATGCCCTCAGGCATAACTCCAAGTTTCTTAGCGGTTATTCACAAGCAGTAATCTTTTTGCTGAGAGACTCCTTGCAGACTATGACACTGTCCAAGTACTTCTTGACATTTCATTGTTGGTTTTGGACATCTGCTAATCATTGTTCACATCTTCAAAATCTGTGTCGTCCCTACTGTCCACCAGAAAATGGGTTATACTGACAGAAAACTAGGGTTTGACAAAATTTCCCACATGCTTTTCTCCTACACATGCAAAGACAGCTTTTTTTTTACTAAGCCGCAGTTTGGTTCCTAAAGGTTCAAAACAATTTCTGTGGCACTTTTTCTAATAGAGGTACCAGCTTTACTCTATGCAGTCTCAATAAATTAGGTGGTGAAAACAGGTCTGCTGATAACACCTCCCCCGTGAATTCCACATGTAGGAAAATAACGAAATATTTAATCTAAATATCAGTCACAAACCAAAGCTGGTAAAGTCTTCAGGACTGGCAGCAGCCATGAGTGCCAGCACTCCCCCTCGCTCTGTTTGTACTTTGCCAGCTGCAGCATTTACAGCCGCATTCTTGGTCGGAACAGCGACCTCCCCCATCAGCACTAGTTGTTAGCTTAATGAAAACATGGCATGCAGCAATTTATTTGATGAACCTTTTAGTATGTCAACATATTAACATGTCAGGGTAAAATGTGCAGCATCATTTTTGCCAGCCCAGTTCCCTCACTCTTTCCTGAGCACAAGCAGGTAATCAGTAATTCAGGGGGTTGTAGTATTTTCCCAAGAGCATGCTGCGAAGGTTACCAACCTTCCCAACTTGCTGTTTAAGTTTGTTTTATGCTGTCACTACCTCTGATCCTTGCTTTTGTTCCTGGACTGTTTTTCCCCGAGAATGGTCTGATCTTTCCTTTTCCCCCCCCTAAGCTCTAATGGAAGTAGATTATGTGCAAACCTCATTTTATGGTGTGGTTTTGGTATGGTTTTGACATACCACAGTATCTGGCATCGCGGACTTTTGTTTTGCCTTTGTGTTGAGTGAGAAACCCAGAGAACCATTCTAGCACTGCAGACCAGAGCCACACAACTTTGCTTCAGCTCAAGGAAGATTTTCATCCCTCTGAAACACAAATACAAAACCAAAAAAAGGCACATAACATTGCTTAGTGAGAACATTTATATGCACAAAGGACACACAAACTGCCTATGTCAGCAGGATTAACATGCTGACAATAGCTGCTTGATCTTTGCTCTTTCATAGTCACAAAGACCATGTGCTACCCTGCTGTTTACTATCCGGTGCCTAGGGCATACCTAAATTCAGCCAAGATGCAGGAACAGAAAGGGAGAAGTAGTATCCCTCTATGCTGCCTCCCTGTGGGGGTGATAAAAATCTATCCCCGGACTTTGTTTGTCCAGACTTTGTTAAAATAGTCAGCAGTGTGTACTGTGAGCTTTCCTCCACTAAAACAAAGAGTAATTCCCTCCAACACAATTCAGATTGCATTTCCATGTAACTCCTACCCTTGACTGGGCATGATTTGGAGATAAATAGATGGAAAGCTACTTCTGGATTCATTTGCCAACATGGATAACTGCTAGAACATCTTATTCAATACAGAAATAGGGATTAACAGTGTAAGTGGGTTTAAAACTTACTCTAAGGGTATCTGAGCTACTAGCATGGTCTAGAGAGAGAAACAGTGCATCTTATAATTCAGTTTCCTTCTCCGTGCACAAAAAATGTACTCAACACTAAACAAATGTGTATCAGAGACTAGACCACAGCACCATTCTCCAGCTACAGCACCTTCAGCAAATGGTTCACTAAGCAGATCTTTGCTCTGAGAAGAGGTTGCTGTGACAAGAGGCTCAGTGGTTGCTGGTTTGCCTCCTCAAGCATTTCTTGCTCACTGCAGTTCTGCTCGCTGCTTCCTACATCTACTTCTGGACAAGTGCACTCCAGCAAGCAGCAAACCTGTTAATCATTCTCAAAATGAGTAGGTGCTGCTTCCACTGCTGCTGTTTTTTCCCCCTCTCTCACTGCTGGTCACAAAGCTCATCAGGGCACCTGACTGTCAGACTGACAAAAATAATGGAACACAGGAAATGTTCCTGTGTTTCATCAAGAAACACAGAGGAGAAAACAAAAAAGGGAAGACAGTCATGAACTCACCAAGTAGCCATGTGTTGTATGTTCCAGAGCAACACTATACTGTCATGGCCTTCTGTGTTTTCAGTCACCTACCCTCTGAAATCCTAACAATACAGTACTCTGGAAAGTTATCCAGGAACAACGGCTTCCTATGTGGTAAGAGTCAAACTGAACACTTCAGGTAGGATCTTCCAAGAGGCAGAGGAAGAACATGGCATCACAAGCATGAGGCTGATCCAGCTCTAGAGAGCAGCATGAATGACAGTGTTAAGACTAGGGATGCTACAGATCACGGTGACAGCAATAGCACAGCACTGGGGGATGCCCAGAGGCTAAACTGGTTATTGAGGCTGCAAAAGAAGTTTGCTTCCTGCCGAGATTCCCATTGGCTGGGGTAGGATTTTTCAGCCCCGGCAGAGCAGGCTCTGCTGGTATATCTAGCAGCAACACTCCTGAGCAGGCAGAGAGAAGGACGTGCACTGGTGGTCTGTCAGGATTGCAGAATGGATCTGAAGATGTTCCTGGTCTTCACTGCATTTTTGCTTCACACTTCCCTGGGCTTTCCTATTCAGGTGAGAGCAGCTCCATGCAATTGTGCTCTGTCTTCTAGCTGGAAGCAAAGCTGTGAAGACTTGTTTTGATAAATTTCCTGCAAGAAAATATTAGTAATATAATAATATATAAAGGCAATCTAATAATTTGGTTCCTCCCTTTGGCCTGATTTTGATGCTATTGTTGTTGCATTAGTGAGTTATAGAAGAATAATGTCTTTTATCTATTGGTTTTGCAGGAGAAGTATGAAAACAGCACAACAAGTAAGTAGGATTTAGACTGCTATTTTTGTTTGTGTATCACACACTTTGTTTTGAGAGCATGTGAAAGCACTGACACAGGCCTTTTGAATTAGGCCATGTTTCATAATTTGTTATTGAGCTAGGTGCAGATGTGTTTTCCCAAAGATGTGCTTTACACAGTCTTTTGGGTTATGGTTTGTTAGGTTAATTTGTATGCGCTTTCACAGGCTTGAAAATAAAATTTCAATAGGCCTTTTTGTTACCTTTTCATTAAATTGAGTGTTATAATAAGACTGCTATTCATTTGCCTTCTTGCCTACCTTGGTGCAGCAGTAAGAGAAAAGGATGTCAGGCATCAAAGAAAGCTTTGCTTTGCTCTGGGATGGAAAACAAATAATACAGGCTTAGCTTCTGGCAACTTGCAAAATACAAGGAGATAATTGCAGATCTCCAGAGGTCAATGGGAAGGAACCTGTAGGTAGACTTTAACTACATCAAGAAACTGAGAGTAATGTGTGTGAGAGGAAGACACCTTGGAAAAATTTGCCTGACATAGTCAAAGCAAGTAAGTGACTAAAGAAAACTGACAAATTCTTCTTTCGAACTGTTATGTATGGCATGGAAACAAAGGGATGTTGTAAAATTACTGCTTATTGTATTTAGAAGAGACCAAGGGACACGTTTACTTGAGTTCAAAGTAGTCTGTTGCTGGGACTCAAAGTTACAGGGTTACTGGGACAAATGCATGCAATGAGTTTGAATTTACCATTGTTACTGGGTTTTGTGCCTTTTGAAACGTCTTCCAGTATTTACAGTACAGGGAAAACATGAGCTGTGTAATTTTGAAAGCGGTATCACACCAGATGTTCATTTCATCAAGAAGTTGGCAGATGCCTTCTCTGGTGTTTCATTTGGGTTTTAAAAAGAAGTTGCAGGCTGTATGTGCCTAAGAATCTGGAGCCTAATTTCCACTAACTTTGACTACTCAATTAATCTAATGCCTCTTGGGTGCATAAATTCTGAATCTGGTCAACCCAGCCCAGAAATGTTCTTCCCTGCAGAATATTTATAGATTTCATGGATCTCTCTGAGGCAGCTGGTGGGAATTGACTGAACTTTTCTATAATAAACCACAATCATTACAGTGGGCTTCCTTTACCATGTAACTGAAGTAACAATTTGGAAAAAGAGATTGAAGTCTTTTTGAACACAGATAGGCTTGGAAATAAGAACTATTTACTTGATTGTTCTCTCCATCAGTGTTGAATAGGAGAAAAAAAGCAATTGCTTTACATTTTGACAAGGAAGAGTGCAATATTGACAAACTGGAAGAGATTCGCAGACAGGCTTGCAGCATATCCATCATACTTAAGAACAGGTCAAACAAACTGTGGTCAGTAATAATATAGATAAAACTGTTTCTGCCTTAGGGAAAGCAGACAAATCGATGACCTCTGGAGGTCCTTGCAATTTCTAAACTTTTATGATATTATAACAGTGAAGTTAGAAATTTGCACATCAGGTCAGATTTTCACTTCTAGTTTGTATCTAGAAACTGATATTTGGTAAAAATCAAAAAAGACACCTTAGGACTTAGAATGGTACATGCTGCTGTCAGGTACATACAGAAGATGAGATTGTTTTCCCATGTTAAATTATAGCCTTCATCTCACGTTATAACATTACTCTTGGACACTGTGAAACCAGAGGGTATTGTTGAGCTAGTTAGCCTGCATTTGCAAAAAAAACTGGGGATATAGAGGGTTTTTTGTCCCTGGTTTCTTTTGTAATTTTCCACACTGAAGCTGAAAAAATATTTTGTTGATTTTTAGATGGCAAGTGACTAGAATTCTGTCCCTCAGCATGATCTACTAGGAATTTTCATAGCTTTTTTTCTGAATATCAATTTAATTTCTGTGCCCACGCATCAGTTAGTGCACTCCATTTCCCTCCAAGCAAAGGCCTTCCCATGGCTGAGGAATTCCATAATATTGAACACTGTGAAGTTGTATTCAGATTCTAATTTATCCCTCTTGTTTGTCTTTTTTTCCTTGCTTTTTGCAGCAACAGAACCTACTGAGGTAAGGGCAGCTAAATCAGCTCTTCTGATCACTTTGGGGTTCTACATTGTGAAAATAAGGTTAAGATTCTTGTTTTCCACCTGTATCTCCACCAGTGGAGTAATGTCTTCTCAGATCAACAGTGTGTCAGAATGTATCTGAAACTTATTCCACACTTCAGATTACATTTCCCTTTATGATATCTATATTTGCCAAGATATCAAAGAAGACTATTTACCATGCTGTGGTACTTCTTTACACATGGTACAGTATATAAAAGCTCAAGACTGCACTGATGGAAGATACATTTAATGGGCCTGGACACTGTTGATACTTTATATGTTATATTATTTAATTTAATGTTATATTATAAAGTGTGAGATAATACTAATATATCATTCTTTCAGGTTACTACACAAGAGGATATATATGGTATGTATTACTCCATCTACAAGTACGTATATGAGAGGATATACTGATTGCTAGCCACCCAGTTACTCCAGAAAATAGTACATGCTTAACACAAATTAACCTTAGGGAAGGAATTTTAAATGAATGCACTCACCACAATATTTAATGCAAAGCAAAGTCTCTTGGCTTTGACCAATTGTTTGGCCTTGCCAAAAACATCACCTCTTACTTTTGCTAAAAATAATTCTGTTTAAATAATGTCCTGATTTAATTCCCTTCCAAAGGTTGTAGAAAGCATAGAGGTCAGGTGTTTCTGCTTTTTACTGATGTCAAGGCTTGTTGCATAATGCTCAGAGTTGGCTGATTTTGCTTGCAAGGCCTGGGAGTCCTTGATGTTGGGCTTAGCTGGGGACATCAGTATGACTCATGGAATAGGGATGCAGTTCCAATTCCATTGATTTCAAGAGTTTATCAAAAGGTTAGCATGTCCAGCAGGAAGCATCAGGACTGCTCTCCATCTGTTTTTGCTTCTGGTGTCTTATGTTGTAGGGTTGAGTGTAAGTTATATATGCAGAAGTCAAACTGCAGTCTGAGGCTTAAAAATGTGACGGTTATGGGGAAAAAAAGGGAGAGAGGCAAATAAAAAGAAGGGCTCTTGGGATTTGATTAATGCCAAAATAACTACAGCTGGGATGGTATCAGGATTGTGTCACTGAACAAATATCTACATGAGTGAACACCCTACCAGTCCCTAAATAGGCTATGTAAGTATGTCATGCATCACGGGAAAATCATCAGGTTAAAAATCAAGATTCATATTTTCCCCGGGAATGAGAAAGTGATACTCTTGTATTTCTGAACAGAATCTCCATTGCCTACAGAGACTGATGTTGAGGAAGAAGTTATTTTTAACAAAATTCTGAAAGTTAACCAAGGTAATGCCCCCAAACCCTGTTGATAATGGGTCTGTCTTTGTTGCTTTTGGGGGGTGATATGGGAGGTACAATATCTTACGACAGTCTGTGAGAATATTTTCCCTTCTTACACACCATCACGTAAGAGATGCCCAGAGACAGGACACTGAGACTACTGCTGAAGCCCTATAGTAACTCAAACCTATAGAGTCAATACTGAAGATGCTACCAGGTGTAGAGGCAATTGAACTATCCAGACAGTTTCTTCAATTGTAGCTTTCAACATCTTTGTCATTCTTTGGACTTCAAGAGTGAACACAGATATTTAGATGCCTTGTTATTTAACTGCCTTTTACTTGAATTCAAGCATCACTTGCACTCAGTCATCATATGGCTTTGTAGTACAGACTCCTGGATGACCTACAGTCAGTTCCATGTTCCCTGCTCCAGACTTGCTGTTCCTTGACCCTTCCAAACTTTTCCTGATCTATCAGCTTGTCTTTCTCACATTTTCCCTTCAACAGTCATTCGAGTAGCTTTATTACTATCTGTAAAAATAGACACCAAACATGCCTACACTTTTCTCCTGACTCATTTCTCTTTTTGGTTTGCTCGCCTTCTTGGGTTTCCTTGTAGACACCTCCTGCTTTTGTCCAGTACCCTTCCTGGAGAGGTATTTGATGTCATTCATTCAGTGTCACGTGATGGATGATTAAACAGTACTAAAGTACAGCATCCCTCTCACTATTACAACTGCTTTCAGTCATTCCATATCCTGCCTGAACACCATCCAGCAGAACTGGATCTTCCCAGTTCTGTGTCCTCTTAGCTAAAGACACAACAGCAAAATTAGGGAGGCAGATAACATCCATCTAGCTGAATAACCTGTTTCTCATGCTAGCCAGGAACAGATGCTTAGGGAAAAATAGGAAAAGAGTATTAGTAGAGAGTGACAGCTTTCCAAGTGTGCTTAGCAAGCATCCAGCAACCTATGGCTCAGATGTTTCCATCCTTTCTCTCTCACCACAGACAGCTCTCAATACTTGCAAGAAGGTGACATAGTTCCACGAAGGAGTCGCAGTGCCATCAACTGTCGCCATTGCAACTGGCCCCAGTCCCGTGATGGGATTGTTCGTGTTCCCTATGTCTTGGATCCTACTTATGGTGGGTTTAAATTTCAAAAATAAAAAGTGGATTTTATCCAATAAAATTCAGGTAGAAAGCTACTTATAGTGATGACACAAACAGTTGAATAAATCAGTTCTAATAATTTACTTGTGCTGTGTAAGCACAGATGAATTTTAAGTTACAAAGACCTGAACCAGAAAAAGATCAAATGTCTTTGAAAAGTTTGCATCTATAATGTTTTGGATCTGTTCTCTTGGAGACAAGAACGGTCATTCCATCTAATGGTACTTTCCAGAATACCTGCCTTTATAAGGTTCATTCCTATTACAGTGCAGCTTCAATGGCTGGCTCTTCGTTAGTAGAACAGCTTGCCATAGTGGTGTCCAAGTGTCCAATAAGAAGATAAATCAACAATCATCACTATAATTAAGAACAAGTGGTTGAAAAAAAAAGGTACCAGAATACATCTGGACAAATATCTGGATAAACAGGATCTTGTGCCAGGCTGTTAACATCTTAAATGAAATTAAGTACTAAGCAATACAAAACACGGAAGGGCCTAGGCTAATGTTTCTGTCCCTCATTTACCCTGTTTTTGAGAACATGTGAGATTTTAATGGCACTTGCCATTGTCCTCCTGTGACGCCTAAAATTAACCCTTTCTTCTCCAGAGGAGAGCCACGTAAAAGGGATTCATGATGCCATGGCAGAATTTGAAGCACTGACTTGTATTAATTTTGTGAAGCGCAAGACAGAACGTGATTACCTCAGCATTAAATCTGTCGATGGGTGAGTTGAATGATAAATTAACGAGTTATTTCTACAATGTTTTTCAATTCTTCACTACAGTTATTCTGTGTGACCTTAGAGAGGCCTTTTTTTTATCACAGTGCCAATGTATCCTCCTTGGATACCTCACTAGTGCAAGGGCTCAACACGTATATCACAGACTCACTGCAGACACTGAAGTAATGCAAATTATGGAAAAGTACCATTAAAGTGGAAAGAATAAGCTCATGTTTTCTATGTGATATAATGCACACTTGAGAACAACATATATTGATTACTTTTTGCACAAGTAAACCCAATTTCAACCTATGAAATAAACAGTTTTCTGAATCACAGATTTGGCTCTCAAGCTCAGAATTGGAGCCTATGAGAAAATTGTTCAACATCTGTTAGCTTGAAGTGCTATTCACCTTAGCTCCAGCTCTGATATGGTGTTCAGTATTTTGGAAAAAAATGTAATTTCAAGGGAGTTAAAGTCACTGTAAAGTCAGAAGTCAGGAGCCTCTGTGCTAATGAAAATCTTCCAGGAAGATTTAGCAATGATCATACTGTGTTCTTTTCTACACCATGATTGGTTTTGCCTCTGTAGACTGACTATTACAGTGGAGAGGAAGGAGTCCTTCCACTCCCACAAGAGGTATGGGAAGCAAGGTTTTCTGTTCTTCCCCTTTGTCTGCCTGACAATAAAAATCCTATAATCTGATGCCTCTCTCAGCTGCTGGTCCAACTATGGGAGAGTAGGAGGTGGGCAGACTGTCTCTGTGATGAAAGGAGGATGCTTGTGGAAAGGAGTAATTCAACATGAACTGGAGCACGCTCTGGGCTTTTTGCATGAACACTCTCGAAGTGACAGAGATAAGCATGTAAAGATCATGTGGGAGTACATCAGTCCACGTAAGTACTTTGAACTCTTCAATGTAGAAAATGGTGTAGATACATCCTATTGCTCCCAGCCTTCCCTTCTTCCCTGATGGGAGAAGGTTGGAAGCATACTCTAAGTACAATATCATATATTACAGCTGACAGATCAGACTTCAAGAAATTTGAAAACTCCAATAACCTGGGTCTTCCGTATGACTATTCCTCAATAATGCACTATGGCCCGTAAGTAGCAGCATGGCATTCCTGTTGTTGGAGCTCAAATCTTACATGAGAATTAGTTTCTATCATAACTGTCTCCTAACTACCAGTTTCCCCAATTCCGCTTCTGAGAAAAGCAGTAGGAGTCAGTTCATACAAACCTCTCTGTAGGATTAATTCGATATCTTTTATATCCCTTAGCTTTCCGTTAGGGAGCCCTTAACTGCTGAGCCTGGGAGCAAAGGAGACTATCTGGAAAATAACCCTGCTTACTGCTGGACATCTCAATAAAATCTATTTAAACAGCACTACTGGCCACAGCAACAGCTTCTGTATAGTTCTTGTTCTCCCTCCAAAGCATGCCATTGAATCCTGAAAGAAGATATGGTACTTAGAGAACATAATTTCTCATGTGGGTTTTTTTCAGATACACATTCACTAATACCACTGGAAAAGCGACAATTGTACCAATTCCTGATGGATCAGTACATATTGGACAGAGGCAGGGGCTGAGCAACTTGGACGTGGCCAAAATCAACAAACTTTACAACTGCAGTAAGTTTCTCAAAGCCACCCTTTCATCTTCAACTCAGATCCGGGCATGTCGCAGAGGCAGCAGTTACTCATCAAAGACTGTGAGACTATTGTCATAAATTCATGGTACTCATTTGGGTTACTCTGGGAGAGAATGCAAAAGTGAAGCTGGAGGCAGGCTGTGATTAGTGAGAAAATGGTTTCTGCTTCTAAATTAAATAAAACGCATTCACTATTGGTGTAAGTGGCTGCTGTGCAACTGACTGCTGGACTAACTGCATACCACATTGAATACTTCAATGGGGTAATTTGGTTTCTTACAGTTCAGCAGACAACTATTGATCCCAAGAGAGCCAGAGATCACTGTTCCTCACGGCAGTTGGTATTTAAGACCTGAGCTAAACCAAAACAGTCGTAGGCTCCTCTGAACTGGAACCATTTCATGTCCGGTTTTCAAATGTTTAATCTGTCATTCTAAATTTGTATGTTTAAACTCTTTAAATTCAACCTCTGCTAAACTACAGAGCTAATAAATAAAAAAATAATGCTTTTTTCCAAGCACTACTTTACTTTTCTCTTTGATGCATTATGTGAAAATTAGGACAAGATGATTTTTCATTTTAATCAAGATATACTAGTACTCTGAAATGAATGGTGACAGATTAGACAACCAAGAGCCATCCATTCTGAAAGACTGTACTTGTAAATTAGTGGAAGCTTCTGCAACCCTGGTGCTGAAGCAAACATTTTTTTCTCAGGTCGTTGCAGCACTATTCTTGACGGAACTTCTGGGTCACTGAAATCTGCCAACTACCCAAGAAATTATTCAGATAACACCAACTGTGTCTGGCTCATCCGAACCCGATCCAGAAAGGTAATCACAGGTTTATAGTGGTCTTGAAATATGGCTGAATTTCTTTCTATGTTAAGCACCTCAAGCTTTGTCTGCACAGCAGTTCCCAGATAAGATCTTCTCCATGAGAGAGTCTCTGCTTCTTCTTATGCCCTTAAGCCAGATATAGGCCAAGACAACTGCAGAGCTGTGATTTTGAAAAACCTCAATACTTTGGGCTTCAGGTTTGCAAAATCAAGACAAAATTATCTGAGCATGGGAGCATTCAGTCATTAGATCTGAAGCCTCAGAGAATGAGAGGCAAAGCTGGGTAAGCAGTGCCAGTTCGTGCTTGGCTGCAGCTTACAGTCAGTCTGTTTTAAAGGAGGCTCCATGAAAGAAGTATATATGTATATTAAAGGTTGATTTGCTCTTTCCTTCCAGGTTTCCCTGTACTTTCAAGCCTTTGAGCTGCAGAAAACCAGAGGCTGTCAGGGTGATTATGTTAAAGTTTATGATGGATCCAGCAAGTCTTCTGCAGTTCTAATGGACAAGACCTGTGGATCAAAGATACCAAATTACATAGTTGCTTCTAGTAATCTTATGCTTGTAGAATTCATCACAGATGGTGCTTATACAGCTTCTGGTTTCCAAGCCACCTTTGCTGCTGGTAAGTCTGAGGACAGGAAGAATGGCAAAGAAAAACAGTCTATGTCATATCAACCTTTCTTTTCACTCAGGAAAAATACTGAGGAACTGCTCTCCACGAGAGCCATCACTTCCTTCCTTGCTTTTGATTTAATGGATCAGTTATATACTGATACTATTTGCTCATTCATGCAGATGGGGCCACACTCAGGATTAAGTGGTGTTAGCCAGGTGATTGACTGTTCCCCTTGCCTCTCAAATATATTCCATTACAAAACACGTGCCAATATGGGCAATCAATTTAATGTTACTGCATCACTAGCACAATGGAAATAGAATAAATTGTAATGCAGCATTTAAATATAATGTTCCTCTGGAAAAGATGCAGGTTTTAATCACAGAGTTCAGAGACCTACAGTGAAGTCACCCATTCCCCCGGCAAGGAGAGAGGCAGCATTTCTATGGTCAGGATCCCTGGAATGTATCCAGCTAAAACATGTTTTCTTCAGTCCCATTTAATGAAGAACTAAGGCCAGAACTATACACTGAAGTTACCACAGGCTTGTGAGCTAGCATGGAATAAAGAAATGCCTGTTTGTAATT
Organism: Manacus vitellinus; assembly: GCF_001715985.3. Lineage (NCBI taxonomy): Eukaryota > Metazoa > Chordata > Aves > Passeriformes > Pipridae > Manacus > Manacus vitellinus. The sequence continues at coordinate 2,171,811 of NW_021940750.1, forward strand.
GTAGCCTCCTGCAACTGTAGAATGGTGCAGCTTGCATTAGTACGAAAGAAAGCTCAGCTATATCACACGACCTTGTATTTGCCATGGAATAAAAACAAGCACATAGAATTTGCATAAATCCACTGGAATGCAGTAACTTGACTGTATATCCAAACCAAACCAGCAGTTTTGCATTGTCTCTATGTGGTATCTATTTCTGTCCACTGTAGCTATGGAAGGAAAGAAGAATAAAAAAACTCATTCCACTTTGATGTGTCCACAAACATGAAACAATCTTAGTTGCCAGATAAAATGTGATTTAGCATGCATGTATTTTAGAGATGCTTCAGTTTGTTCAGAAAAGCTAAATATTCTCTCATTTTCCTTACAGTGGGTAATCAAAGAAGATCTAGCATCCACAACTGACTTAATGAAGAACCTATTCTGTGAATACTGAAATTATGTTTCCTACTTTGCTTCTATCCTGGCTTGGATCAGTATGAAATTTAATTCCATTAAGAATCAAAGTTTTCATCTTCTGGAGAAAGTTTATTCCCCAAGCCATATAAATGTACAAATTCTATACATCTTGTATACTTCTCCTTTTGTCTGCACAGTTAAGTTATTACCTCTTTCTATTTAACAATTGAATAAAAAGCTTAATTTAAAAAAAAAGTTTCTATTTCTGTTTTCCAGTAGTCACTTCAAGTCAAATGCACTATCCAACACACTACCAGCCCCCCTCATTCAGCCCTAGGGATGTCTCTTAAGTATACCACTGACATCATCATGGGTTCAGTTAGTTGGCTGAAGAGACCAGCTTCAAACTTTAAAAATTCATTTTGTGGTCTTCATGGTCTTCAGCATGAAAAGGTCTTCCACGCAGACTCTTATCCCAGCCTAACATTTAAGCTTCCAAAAATGACATCTCTCTTCGCAGTTCCATTACATCCTTAAAACGCCAGAAAGATGGACAAGACAAATCTATTCCCAGTAAAGGACTGGTGCTTCCCATTGCAGTTTTCCTTGTACAGTTTTGGTAGACAGAGAACACCTAAAGGTGCTTCTTTAGCCACAAGCCATTTTTGGTCCACAGAGATGATTAAGCTTATCAGAGGACGAGAGGTGGACCAGATAAGGCTCCCAGAGTTCACGCATACGTTCAGGGAAGAAATTTTTTGTCAGGGAAGAAGCTAAGCTCTCTCTTCTGATCTCATAAGGAGGACAGAGGGCTGCAAGTGTCAGGAATCCTGGACAGTCCTTTGCCTGCAATTACACTTTTGAAATTACGTTCTCTTGACCAAGACAAGCCTGTAACAGATCTGAGCAAAATAGGTTGCTATTTTAATCCACAGCATAGACAGATATTAATACTTGTATTTAATACTTGTATTTAATACTTGTATTTTTAAGGCTGAAAAAAGGAAATACCCTTAAAGTTTTTACCCTGTAACAGTAGAAACCTGGGAATTTTTCCTACAGAAATACATTTTCAGAAAAGAATTGTGGGAAATGAATTTGAATCTCAGAGTAAAATGTACATGGCAAATGAAAAATTATTGATTTTTTTTATTTTGTTAAAGGAGGCACCAAATATATTTAATCTGAAAGAATTTCCTCAAAGTCCTGTCTATATCTATACTGCATGATGAAGAATCAGTCAGTTCTTGATGGCAGAGAAATTTTAATTCCATTGAAAATTGGTTCCTTATCCACAGTTGCTGTGCAAATGCCTCTGAACAATTTGAGTCTGCTTTAGAAGAGACATTTCTTCTGTTCTTCAGACATTGCAGGATGGGTTCAGCTTCTAATATGTTGTTCTAGTTACTCTGAGCAATCAAGTGTTGCTATCAGCACATCATAAAAGGAGTAGCCCTTCTGAAATGTTGTTAAAAATGCAGTTCTAGAGAAAAAAATTGGCCAGTTGTGATTCTTGAGCTCCTACAAAACAAAATGGAGGAAATAATACCACAAAGCCAGTTGGTGAGGACCAATATCCTAGCACTTTTTTTTGAAGAGGGATTTCAGATGTGATTAAAATGTTCGACAGGGTGAAGAAAAGGAAGTTTCAGGTGAATTAGATACTTACCCTTGAAGGAGGAATAATGATCTCAGTAAGAATTCTGAAATATTGTTGGCAATGGCTGAGAAATTAATAAAGCTGTGGTCATCTCTGTATTGCTAAAATTGCTAAAATAATTAAGAGGTTTTCTTTTTAAGGGAAATTAAGCAATCTGCATCAAGAAAAAATTAAACCCAGTGGATGTTAAGAGCCTGAAGTTTCCCTTTCTAATTCTACTGAAAGAAAAAACACTTCCCTGCCAAGAGGTATTCAACAAAGTCCAGGCCTCTGTGGAGTTAGTTTGATCCTTACTGCACAGGACAGGGCTAAAGCTGGTCACAGAGACAGAACCAAGGTTCAGTCTGAGGATGTGACTACTCAATTGCCCCAGGACAACACTCCACAGATACCAGCAGCTCAGGATATTGTGGGCAGCCCAGGATATTGTGGGCAGCCCAGGACAGTCACTGATTCCATGTCACCTGGGTTCTTGGCCATCAGCTAGAGGGTATAGGAACAGCAGTACTAGGTAGCCTGTCTGTCTGTGTCTGAAAACCATTTCTAGCCTGAGGACTCCAACATCCTTCTGCTGTGACCATATAAGCCCCTCAGTTTAATTTCAACCTGAAGGTAGAAGCCACCCTGTTCAGCAGGATCATATCTCTACCTATTGCCCTATAGCACAAGTGTAACTTTTCTCTCATGCAGATGGGGGTTTCCCTCCAGCTCTAGAGACGTGCACTACACTACAGATAGGGCTGCAGGACTACCACTGAGTGTCAGCCTAGGGATGGCTTCAAGAGGCTACCCTTGAGCGGGTCCAGTTGTAGCTCCACTCATTGTCACACATACACACACAAACATATGGTCATATCTGCATCCTCTTCCTCATCCTAGAAGAAACATCAGATAATGCAGAAACATCATCTTCAGAGACACCATCTTGCTGAAGAAAACACCTGCTGAGCAAGGTAGTACTTCAGCAGGGAGAGCAGCATCAAAAATCACAGCTGGGATTGTCCCAGACCCATATGCATGTGCACAGTCTCCTCTGGGACAGTAATGGGCATCTCCCTCAGGCAATCCTAGCCTGAAGCTATAGTGGCAGGACAGAGCACCAGGCATATTGTGAGGCTCCTGTGCAGGTTTATATTTCTGGGGTGCTATCCAAGGGGTATGAAGCTGGGACTTCTGGATCAAATACACTTTAGGCATGTGGAAACCTTCACATATGCAAAAGCTCCCAGGGATGTAGCAGAACATCTTTTAGGACACCAGCTCTTCCCCCAGACTACATCCATAGCAATCCAGCCAAGCCAGTCCTTGTGGAATGAAATACAAAGATTGCCAGGAATGCTGTGGAGATGGAAATGTGCACGTGCAAGAAAGCACAGAAAGAAGCAGCCAAACAAGGGTTACAAGAACAGCCTGTATTGATAACAAGAGACATAATTCCCATGACTCTGCACCCAGGAGGATCATGGTGGAATGCAGTGTTTATGGCATGACCACAGGGTTCTATACTCCATTCAGGCAACAGCACAGATGATTTGTCAGTGGAAGATCCTACACTCGTGCCATCAAGTGTGCCATTCCTTCTTCCTGTTACCCCAGCAGGAATAAAGATGTATCCTTTCAGCAATGACAAACAGGTTTTTTGAACATGAAGGGGCTTTTCTGTAGGGAGGCAGAAGGCTGTAATTCCCATGCTTATTTCAGTGTGTGTCCCCCTCATGGTCTGAACTCTTCTTCATTAAGCTCTATGCAGACTTGGGGCAATTATACTGTCACCTTGAACCCCAGATGCCCCACTGGGGTCTGTGTGTTCAGAGTCCTGAGGTAGATGTGGGCTGCCTGGGCTGTGCACCATCCTGCCACACTGTCCATGCTGGCAGCAACAATGCAGAGAGAGTGGGACCCCTCACATACACCCTCTGCTCCTTTCTGCCCCGGAGTTCTTTGCCCACCCCACTGCCTGTCCTTGATCACATCCCATCCTCCCCGCTCCTCGAGCTCATCATGGGGTCTCCACAGAGAGAGGAGATGCATGCAGAGAGGTTCTGGCTCTCCTGTGCTACACACAGAAGGCACAGACACCTACATGGACTCAGGCAGGGGAGCTAAGGTGCCGAGACAGCAGTCACAGGTGGGGCTGGACAAGATGCAGGCTGGCCTGGGGACAAGGCCTGACAGGACCAGCACAGGTTCTCTTGAGCTCCCATGGCCGCTGGCTGCAGAGCTACATTCAGGTCCTGGACAGCAGGATACCCAAACTGAAGCATCAGCCTCAGCCAGATTCTCCCTGCCTCTCCCCAGCAACAAGCAGGGCAAGCCCAGCAGTGGAGGAATATCAGCAGCACTATTTGCAATTTTACTATATATAGATTATATTTTGACTTGATGTTATACCCCACTTTCTTCACAATCTTCCTATTGACTTTTTATCTCTTGTAGAAACTGATGCATACATTGGTGATACATCTGAAAGAATTTTAGCTTGGTCGAGCAGAAGTTCTTCTATTGACTTGCAGGCTTTCTGTGTTGAGAAGGAAAATTTCTTTACAAATATCTTTCACATTATTGTTTTATAAGAGGCATAACTTTTTTTTTGCTTTGTAGAAAGGTAGTAACTTTTAGGCTGTCTTTTTTGACTACTTTGAATGCTCAAAAGAAAAAAAGGTACCAGCAACCACAACCTTCCCTTTCTCATTTCAACTGTAGCTGATACAGTCATTCATAACAACTATTCTGTATCTCATTCTAGCTTCAAAGCAATTGGTATCATCCTTGAGTGGGAGAATCTAAGAAAATGGTTACAGCTAAAAGCACATGCAGAAGTTCATTGAACAGTAATGTCTCTCTATATCTTTAGTGAGTACCTGTCCTTTCAAATAAAGGGATGGACATAAGGGGGACAGACTTCGCAATGGAAATGAAAATAAAGTATTTTTATTTGTAATTAATAGGCAAAATGAATGTTGCCTAAACTTGCCTGTCTTACATCTCTTTCAGGAAAATGGTAAAGTTGGTATAGGAAGGAATACTCAGACACAGGCCCATGATCACCAGGAAAGTTCACAGTGACAAGTCCAAGGTCAAGCTGGGAAATTGGTCTGCAGGCCAGGATAAATAAGGTCCATGGCCAAGTAGAAGCACAGTTGTGACAGCACTGGAGAAGGATACACCTACCAGGTAGCTTAACCAGAGACTAAATGAGTCTCTGGTTATGAGGCTCCTGTGCCCATGTGTGGAAGGTTTGGAGGGAGTTCCCAGGTGAGGCTGATCAGGTTAATTAAGGTCTCAGTGCTCCCAGGGATTTGAGAGCAGGAAATAAATAGTATCGAGAAGGTTACTGTTTCTTAAGTAGCAGGTGATTTAGGACACACTTAGGATGGTTCTGCAGTGGATCCCAAGGTAACCAGGCAGCAAGTACTGCAGAGACTCATGAACATAGAACTGCTAAACTATCTACAAAATAAAAGCTGTTAAATCTCATGAGAATGCTTAGGTAGCTCTTGGATTAATCATAATGCTTTATATCTTTCTCAAACTTCAGTCTGAATCACAGGCCAGAGCCATGAGCCTTTGTTTTAGGCAGTAACTATATGATAGGAGTTATTTTTTATGTTAGCTGAGTGCTCTACCTGCATTTGGAGTTAATATGTGAACACCAACAGGCTATGCCTGTTTCCACAATGATCTTGCTGCTGCCTTGTGCTGCTGACATTTTGTGCCCCTGTAAATTTTGTTTTGATTCCTCTATGCTAAGCCACTTGTTGGCAGAATCTTTAGCTTTTCTTTCCAGTCCTCTGTCTTGGTACTTCCATTATATAACTGTCTTCTAGAACATCTTTCCTGATGCTTTTAATCTATAGCTATTACCTTTTGCATCATTGTGTTATAGGGTTGTAATGATTGAATCTAGTCACACTGCCTGTGCATAATCTATTTAAACTGAAAGAAATATAATCAGAGAGAACATTCATACAGGGAGATTACATGTTTATAATTATTTTCAGTTGACTTTCAAGCTTTCATTTGTTATATGTTTAATTGTTCTTGCATATGGCAATCTTGGAGAAGTTTTCTATTGAGTTTAGCCAAAAAGAGTTAAAAATCTTACGCGTTCTAGGAAGATGCATGATCATCTCCTTATGGAAATTCAGAAATAATTTTTCATCAGTAAGCAATACAAAACTGGCTGAAAGCCCGCAGCTTCTAAGTCTCAATGGTTCTTCATTGTCTTTGCCTTCGCTAGCTTATATAGATCCACTTGTCAACTGCATGTGAGTGTTGCTAATTCGATTTCCTAATATATTTAGATGTAATTTATCACATTTGCAAATTACCACTTAGAGTAAAATGGGATAAGGGTGTAGGCCTGTGGAGCAGAAGTATTAAGTTAGGGGTAGTTGATGGGCCTGGCTTATGTAAACGCACATTCAACATTACATTTTGACTGCAAACTCAAGGTTATATTATTTGAGAGGAGTGTAAGGATATAAAAGGAGAAGCTGTTACAGGAACATGCAAAGCTGTATGGGACCCCAAAACCTCATTCATGTAAGGTATTACAAGTTAGATTTGAGATATGTTATTAGAATCTGAAACATGACTCTTTCACAGGAAGTGTAATATTGAATGCCCCAAAGGGAGAAAGAATGGATCCTGTGGTTACTCCCAAGTGTAATTCTTTTAATCTATTGGAAGTAAAACAGTTGTTCACAGGGATGCAGCTGTGCAAGAGAGCATAAAATATACCTTTCTAAATGAAACCTAGTCTTAATTTTTACAGGCAGTAAAACCATTGATATATTTTAGAAACAAAATAAGTAGCCCATTAAATCTGATCTGGTTTTGATCCTGCCTCTTTCCACAGTACTTGGAAAGATATTTTGGCAGACACAACACTAGGGATGTTTGATACACTGGGATTCATATTCCTCTTTGGCTTGGTTCCAGAAGGCATCTTCATTATTTTTAGCCAAAATACATGCAATTTTAAACAGAAATTTGGAATTGTTTTTTGTATCTAAGCAATGCTAAGATCTCAGGTGAAGCACAATACTCCAGTTCAAAGTGTTTCACAGTCTAACTGCTAGTAATGTTTCTTTCTAGCATCTGCATGTGTTGGATATTTACATGATACACTAGACCTGGGAAATGAATACATAGCATTGTTTGGTTTGAGAATAAATATTTATAAAATATAGTGTAAACAAAAGAGGAGTAACGATCTATTTAAACTCACCCCCAAATCCTTCGGTATTGCCCCAAAAGCTTTTATGTTATATTCTGCATGTTAAAATGGAGTTACCAATAAATATCTTTGCAAAACTACATGTATTCTTAATTTGCTTTGGTCTGAAGTCTCTTATCTGATTCTGTTTCTACCATTTTCTGTTAGGATGGCCTACATTTAGATTTTGCAAAATATCTTACCCCAACTTACCTGTGAGAAAATCTATTCTAATACTTATAATAGCATTCAAGTGGTTTTCAAAACAGAAAAAAACATCCCCTTCCTGCAGGATATACAGTTCTTCTCCCCATAGAACAATATTTAGGACAAGTGTGGTAGTAATTTGTCTGAAACAACTGTGTAAAATGAGATAGACATGCAAGTTACAGCAATTTTGAAATCCTTAAATGCTCCCATTCAAATAAATTGTACAATGAAATGTAAATACTCAGTTCCATTAAAGTTTTTGTTACTCTTGTCAAACTAGTCAGTAATAACAAAATAAGAGGTTATTTCTGGTGGATAATTTAAACAGTACATTATTTTCTTTCTTCTGTTCACAAAATGTTCAGAAAATTCTCACATTACTTTATTGCCTGAATTTGTAAATTTATTTTGAAAATGTTTTCCCTGTGTGAATATTTCATGAACAATTTGTTGTGGATATTCATGATTCAAACTGTAGCATTAGTTCAGTACCTAAGCAGTACAATGCCTAAGTAGTATGGTTTCTGCAATGTATTTTCCACATATTTCCCATTTAGAATATAAACTGTGAATAATCACATTCAAACATATATTTTGGGGCTATCTAACCTTTCACATTTAAATTTATTTTTACACTTTAAAGTAAGCCTTTTTTTTCCTCTCTAATGAATATTAGTATATTTTTTTCCACTTCTTACCCAGCTCTAGTAATTACATTATGCTGACCTAGAGTTTCCCTTCAGTTTCAGTTGAGTACAGCCTTCTCCCTTCACTTCATCTTCCAGACTTTTGAAAAGTTCCTTTAGGCTAGGAGAGATTTGGCGCTGTACACTGCAGAGATCTTCATTCCAGTAAAATCTGTTTATCCCATGAAGTTTTTGGGACAGTTTGATGAAAGGTACCCTAAGAGGTAAGATTTTTCTCCATATACTTCCTAAAGACAACAGTCAACCTCTCTTTAACCTAGAAACCTGTTGTTTAAAATTAGGCATTTATGTATTTATATGGTGAAATAGAAATACTTTTTTGAAAGGCTATAAATTGTCTTCTGGTTCCTTTGAAGTCAGTATCAGTTACATACATATTTAACACTTTCTAAATTAAATGTCAATTCAAGTTGTGATATTTAGGCATTTAGTTCTAGGATGACTGTGTCATTTTTTTCCCCCCTACTTGTAAATTCTACATTTCCTTCATTACAAGGTGCTGTGAGGCTAAAGGAGCTTTCTTTTAAAGTGCTTTGAGATAATCAAGGCAAAGGTACCTACACAAGTGTAAAACAGATTCTGTAAATATTGGCCATGGGCAGATGTCGTTCTATGTACAATAATAAATTTTCAAAGGTTTTAACAAGCTTCGATGAAATCTATGGATTGCTGGTGTCCGGAAACACTTTTGTTCTTGATGGTTATGTGGGAAATACAGAAAATCAGGGAAGGTTTCCACTGAAGACGTGGCTTCCTAGGTGATTGAATTCCTCGTTTCTGTCCAGCACTGCTAATTTAATCTGTTTCTGTGCAATTCAGAAATCCACTTCCCTAGTGTGGGAATCTGACATTAGCAACGTCTTGAAGTTCTCATGGCCATGGTGAAAGAATTATTGCAGAAGGCAGAAGAAAGAATTTGAGATTACTGAGTAACTCAGGGCTTAGTCAATAAGTCATTTTCCATGAGAACGACTGAGCACAGATTGCCCAAAGAGGTTGTGGAGTCACTGTCCTTGAAGATATTTAAAAACAGTCTGGACACAGTCCTGTGCAACCAGGTGTAGGTGATCCTGCTTGAGCAGAGGGATTGGCCCTGGTGGTCCCCAGAGGTCCCTTTCTACCTCAACCATTCCGAGAAGAAGCAATGTGATGAAATAGGGACAGAATCTGGTGGTTGTGCTTCAAACAAAAGGTGTAGTAAAAGCACGATTGGGCGAAAGATTCTTAGAGTTAAGAATGCCTGAAGTAGTCTCAGGATACAGAATAGTGTCCAGGAACTGAAAATTTATTTTCTTCGTGTATAATATGATTTGGAGTTATTCATTATTTCACATTGGGGATTTTGGCAGCAAAAGCATCAGAGAGTAATATCAGCACTGTTATAGAGTAGATAAATTTATTTTTTTTTTTTATCCTTGATCAAAATCCCTTTTTCTTCTAATATTTCAGTTGAGATACTAACTGTCTCTTCTAGCCATTTGGGGGGATTATGTCGGTTTAATGAAAGAACTGTTTATGAATCTCACATATATACAGCAGAGCTGGGCATGTTGCCAAGCTTTTTTTGTTCTCTATACAAATGCATAATTCCACTTCTTTTAGTTGGTTTATTAATTATTCCATGCTGCAGGAGCAATTTCTCTCTGTGATATAGTCTGTAAGTTCAGAAGTTGTGTATTCTTATCCTAGACATGTAGGAACACACCAGTTTTTGCTGATGAGATCCACCTTGTCTTTTTCCAGAGACAGAACCCATCTTACTACAAAGATTCTCCAATATCTGAAAAGGATAAGTTCTGTGAGGAAGAGCAGCCATCTTAAATTCCACTTGAGCAAAACTGAAGTGGCACTATCCAACATATCCATTTTCTCCAGGAAACATTTTCTTTTCCACATAGTCTAAAAGTCTAACCTCTGAGAATTTTCTCACACAACAGTCAATTTTAAAGGACAGAATATTGGCATAATGATTGAATCACAAAATTCACCATAGGTCTGCCATCTGTACCCAGAAGAGGAACTATGGAAGCCACAACAGTAAATTATGCTCTCATAAACAGAGGGAGTTTTTTGTGAGGATGTCCATAACCTTTTTACAAAACCATTTAGTTATATTTACAGAATGATATGGCAGAATGTTTTACTGCCATTTTTGATGGTTAGAATTTTCATTATGAGCCATTCTGTGGCCACACACAGCTTCTCCTCAGATGTTTGTCAAAATCCCTGATTAAATCTCGTGCTCTTTATAAGAGTACTGTAAGGAAGTTAAAACAATAGTCTACAAAGAACTGACATCCAAGAACTGATTCTCTTGGTTCTAGAGATAAATCCATAAGGTTCACTATATCTGTGACTTGGTTATTCAGCACTGGATACCTCTTTTTATCATAGTTTATGCAACATTGTTCCCAAGTTAATGTTCTCCAGCACTGGCTCAAATCCGATTTTGTGCTCCACAGTTCAATACACTTCACTGCTTTTAAGGATTAATTCCACAAGGTAGTAGCTTTCAATATTTGAGGGGTTTTTGGTTGTTGTCGCACTATTGTGATTTCCTTTTTTGCAATTTCACTTCATTTTTATACATAACAGACTTCTCCTGCCTTTTTGTTTCTCTATGTGTAAACCCAAAAAAGTCAGAAATGAGACCTCCAGCCGTTTCCCAGGTCTCTTTAAACAGAGCAATCTCATCCAAATACTGATGTCACTGGGCAGTCTAGTTTGCTGTTTGGGAGAGCAATTCTTACATTTCTTCAGGGAATGAGAAAATATTCCAGACATTTTCATCATGCTCTATGTGAGAGACAAACTGAGGTCAGAGAGACTGAAGCTGGCAGCTGTATTAGCATGTGTCACATTGGTGGTTGTACTATGGGAACTGGTCAACATCATCTGGTGAATAAAGACAAGATACCAAATAAGTCAAATTTACAAAAGAATGCAACTGAAAGATAAAGAGGTATTTAATTAGTTATGTTTAACCTCTTAACTCTGCCATTTCTTTTTTCAGTCCAGTATATTCTGAATAAAGCTTTGCAGTTTTTAATCAATCGATTTTTTATATTGTTTTTGTTTTGAGAGTGTTTCCGTTGACTGAACAGATTATTAAATCAAGAAAATAATTATTGAGATTACAAGAAACAATGCAAAAACTGCAAGTATCAGAAGCAATACAAACAGTGAAAGGTGGAAGAAGAAACCTAAAAGAAAAGCGAAAATTAAAATAACAAGATACGTGTTACTTACCTCTTTGGATCTATATTGTATAACTGATTGTTCTTATGGGTTTTTTTGTAAAATACCAGCCCATCTGAGAGAATTATATCTTCTCTTTTAGTGACTGATGTAATATAAACAAGTCAGTCCACAAAAATCAGTATTTTAAAAACTTAAAGACAGCTCTTGTTTCCACAATTTACATCTTAAAATCTCAACATTTTAACTAAAATCCATGTAGGTTATTTTGCAGTGTTTTACTGACAGTAACTCTTTTTCAAATATCAGCTTATATGGTTATTGATACTTGGCATGATGTTTAGAGAATTCATGTGAATTTTGCTTTTTCATAGTAGAAAATTATAGAACATCAGCTGTTGGAAATTGAAAACACCCAAAAAGTTATTCTCAGGTTATTAACTTGATTGTTCTCACACATTCACTTGCTGTACCTTAATTCTATCCGCTGCACCTATAGCAGGAGGTGTCCAGCAAAGGGCAAATCCACCCTTATTTCATCCTCTGGAAGTTGCATAGTTCAGTGCTCCAAGGAAGGAGAGCTGAAGGCTATATATAGGTACGCACAGGTGCTGAACAGCCAAAAAAAGCTGCTGTATAAATGAATTGGTGAGTCAGCAAAGCAACTGCAGAAGGAAAAACTGGCATAACAGTTGCCAAGACACCACATCTGCAACAGAGAAAGTAGTACAAATTGACTTTGTTAACTTACTGCAGCAAATGTAAGGTAACTGTGGCATGTAGGAAAAATAATGGATGTTCTACATATATAGCAAGTCAAGGCACATGGTGACATGAAACAGAACCACCGGTGGGAGCTCTGAGGACCATGCTGATGGAAAAACCAGGCATCAGGGACAGATTACTAAAGCGCTGCTGTGTGTTCAGGTTGGTTTTGCTGTGAATATGTCTGGTGGAATTCTCTTGAAATTTGCAGAAAAATTATGGCTTGTATCACGTACGAGTATCTGAATGTTAGTATCTGTGTGTGGGAAACCATCCTAAACTCATTAATCCAGACCTAGGATCGAATGAATAATTGGATTTCCTGGAAAGGACGCTTGGTTTAGTTGACTGGAAAGTGGTAAATGATTTCAGATCTGGAACAACTTTTCAGCTGGAGACATTGTCATTTGCATTTGAAAATAATGTAAATAACACTGTACTTTATGAACCAATATGTGATATTATTTCAGTAACTGAAAATCTGGGAAATCTGCCTAAAATCCTCAAGTAAACTACTCCTGCTTAAAATAGACAGGTCTTGTTCCAGTTGCAGAGATTGGAGAGTGATCTATTTTTCCTTGGATGGTTGGTGTAGACTATATGGATAGTAAAAATATTACTTGTTTTTTAGAAAGAAATGATTACTTAATAGTCTGAAGTTTTGAAAAACAGAACTAAGATTCTCCTGTTATTTGGATTCTCTGATTTGATTTACATTGTGTTCATCCTGATTTCGATATAAATCATTAAACTCAAGCATAGAACAAACGTTTTTATTTAAACAAACAATTTAACATTTTGAAGATGTCCTGACTGATGATTTATAAAATGGGCAATGGTTTAATTACATTGTAGCTTTTAAAGAACATAATGGAAACCTTAAGCAAACTCCCCAGAGCATGAGAGAGATACCTAATCCTGAACTTTAAATTTTCAGTCTTGCCCAAGAGAAGGTTGCACAAGGTTGAACAAGTAGCTTTTATTTGCCAATTTATATATGGAAAGAGAAAAATTGGGGTCAAGGCAGGCATGGGGTGGGGAGGTGGTGTGCAACAGAGGGAGAACATAGTAAAAAGAAGGTTCTGGAAAAAGGGACACGGATATAGGAACAAGCTGAGCATCCCTGGACTAGAAGTTCATGGATGTGGATGTGCGGATGAATTATCTGGGTTGCAGATTAACGATGCTGAGGATGCAGAGACATTACTTCAGACTTTGTGAGGGGCTAGCTCAGTTCTATGGAGTCTGTTAGCTTTGATGCAATGTGATGCAGAGCTGTGGAGTGGCCAACTCAACAGGGTGAGCACTTTTAGTCCACACTAAAAAACCCAGGTAGACCTCAGATAGCAATTATCTGAGCTACTCTATGTAAATCCTCTCAGGATTATGCCATGCTCCTTAATATCTCCTGCCATACCTAGAACACCTAGCTTGTTCTAAGTATCTGCCTCTGTGGCTAAAGACTGTGTACTCAGTTAATTTGTTAGCTGTGAGTCACTGTCTTGGAGGAAAAATATCTCCCTATCTTAGAGAACTTGGTCATTTTTGTTTTAAATAACTGCTAAGTACTGTTTAGTAATTTTATGGCAAAGACTGGGATTAAATCTGTTTCTCCAGCATGCAAGTTTATTGCTGTGGTGGTGCAACACACCCCACCCCTCTCCTCAGGCCACACTGTGATCTCAGAAATGCCCATTAGGCCTCGGCCTTGATGTATAGCACCTAGGCTAAGGTACTCTCGAGCTTATCAGAAATGCTGTCTGTTCCCAGGAACTTGGTAGCTGTCTAATGAGCTCCCATTTTTTAATGAACAGCCCTGGAAACCTAATTTTCTTGCCTGAATAACCATCCAAGTGGAGTAACATTTTTGTTGTCAAACTTTCAAAGTAAGTTACTGGCCTGAATTGCTGTCAGGATGGAAAATTACTATGACTGAAGAAAATTTTCTTGTGACCCTCCAAACAGCAGCCCTAAGTGAGACTCTTTGAGCTCTCCTGGACTGCAGTGAGCTGTGACCAGCAATCTCCCTCTCAGTGGCACACCTCTCAGAGCCAGAGAACTCTTAAGTTTTCTATACTTGGAGGCCTGCCACTGAATGCCCATGATGGAGCCTGGACTGGCCACTCCTCAAGGCTCAACCCTTGGCCCCTGGAGAAGACGCAAAGGCACCCAATGCGAGCACTTCACTGAATTCAAGGGGAATTTTTCACACATATATACCTTGTAGATACTCCTCTAGGTCTGTGTGTGTGCAAGTAGCAAATATACTATGAATGTTGCTCTCTTAGGTCCTTAAGTACTTCAGATTTGTAAGTAACTTGGGCCTGTGAGTTACTGTTGTGCTATAGTAAATCCTATATGAATCTTGCTAAATTGTTTAAACTGAGCTATTGATTAAGTGCTGTTAAGTTTAAATGCTGTTAAAACCTTTTGGCCTAAATCATTGGTCAACTCCAAGGATAAGTTTGGTAAGGGAGTCCAGACTAAACTCTGTGACTCAATGGAAGATTCCTTTTTATCCTTAAGCTTTTCTATCCTTACCCCTTTTTACACCTAGTCTCCACATAGATAATTTTTTGTTGATTTTAGTTTTAGATTGATTTTAGACTTTAGTACAATTTTTCTCTGTGTGCTTTATCCATCTAGTAAGCAGTAGAACAAACCTTGCCAATTAACTTTGTCATGCTTTCACTTTAATATTACTTTTGCTAATAACTGCTTTTGCCAATGCTGTTGTCAGTGATTCTTTGAATGACCTAAAACAATCATTTTTGACAACTGCACAAATCATGAGATTATCTTTTTTTCAGCCTCCTATTTCCACCACTATCTGCCTGCCATTTTCTCTACCAAGTGTCACACAGTGCCCCACATGCAGTCGTCCCTTCACTGCACAACCATAGTCTATCTCAAGAGAGAAGGGGGTGGGAACAAAAGGTATATGAGCTGAAGCTTATTATGTCATTTATAATGCCACTTTATATTGGGTGTAGGTGGCGAGGTTTTGGTAGCAGGGCAGAGGGAGGCTGCAGGGCTGGGCTCTGTGGGAAGAGGTCAGGGTCTGGCCCATGCTGGACACAGACAGCCACAGAGAACTGCACCACAGACATACTGCAGGGCACAGCTGAGCCAGGCAGCCAAGCTGGTGGCACCACCAAGGAAATGTATTTAAGAAAGGGTATAAAACATTAAATGAAGAGAGGAGAAGGGAACAAAAAGAGTAAGAAACAAGAGAGGGGACACCAAGGTCAGAGGAGGAAGACGTGCTCCATGGCAGAGAAGGATAGTCGCTGCTGTCCATGACGGACCCACACTATAGCAGATGGATATTCTTGAAGGAACTGCAGGCTGTGGAGATCACATGTTCACTTTTAACTAATAAGAAAAATATGGCACAGCTTTGTTTCAGTGCCAGGTAACAGATTATGGAGAAACTCATACATTCTTAAGGTTGAGCTTTTCAGAGCTTAACAAGGATACTTTTAGACTTATTTCAGTCACTTAGGAACTCTACCCCATGTTAACACTACAGTGGTAGTTTTGCTACGATTCCAGTTTTTTTTTTTTTGACTGCAGGTTCAAGGCTGCAGTGTCTAAAGACTGTATCACAAAAATAAAAATCTGGAAATAAAATTTCCATGCTAGTTTCTAACTATTTTAACCTCAAATACTTTAAAAACTAAAGTTTGCCAGCCACAAGCTGTTGTTGCTGCTGTTCATGAAATCAGGTATTTTGAGAAGCAAACTTTTCAAAATAAAACAAATTTGAAGATGAAGGTTACTTAACCTTACCTTTAGTTCACAGGAAGAAAATTTTTTTCTGTCTATCCAAAATATTTAATTATTTCTGTTATTGAGGTGATGTTGTGTTAAATATAGTTTAGAGAACCCTGCCAAAAAAAATCAAGAAGAATCAGAAAATGATCTGAAACTGAACTCTCTAAATGAGAAACAAATCAATCTGTTTGATTCCAAAAGTAAGTCAGAACTTGGATGGAATCAGCAATAAATCTATTCATCTACAGTGCTGTTGTGCAGGCTAGGGAAAAGGATACCTCAGGAGCCATTACTTTTAGGTGAAAAGAAAGGTAGAAATTTTCTTAGTCTGTAAAAGCAGGAGTGTGCTCACGCTATCTCATCTACTTTGCTCTTAGAACTGAGATGTAGAATGATCACATCTGAAGCACATCCCCTTCCTTATATTTGAACTCTTTATTTTTCTTTCCAGTAATAAATCCCTAAAGCATGTAGTTCAGAGCAACGGGTTTATATGCAGGAAGAATACAGGGTAGAAGTTTAAATAAACTAATTTTTGATCAGATTTGCAGACTTTGCATAATAAGTTAATAGCACATTTTGCTGTACTGCAAATAATCTCAGAGGAAAGACAGAGTCTAAAAAAAGGCTATTTTGAGCCCAAGTGAGGGCGGTATAAACAAAGGAACAGTCGCGATGGAGTTTGTCATATTTACCACAGTGTGATTCTGGATGGGGAAGTTTCCAAAGAGTAGTCACAAAGCTTAAAATTACATAAAGGATAAACCCCTGCAGATGGCAGCAGAGCTTTAAACTTCATCACTACAAGCACAGTGCTTGGTATAGTCGGAGGGAGAGCCCCCTAATGAAGACATTGATTTCCATAGACTATTACAGTGACATGTTTTGCTAGTAGTCAGCATGTTACTGATGCCTTTTTGTTTGGTTGTTTTTTTCAGCTTAAAGGGGAAAGTTTTAATAATTGTGAAGTAGCAGAAGGATGTTTCTGAGCCTTGTGGAATCCCTCCAAGTTCTCAATGCAGACATCTCCTAAGCCTCTTTCAAATAATGCAGGTGGGTTGGGTTTTTTCCAAATATTTTGCATCCTTTAGGTTTGCAGCAAGAATTTGACCTAGATGACTTGAGTCACATAACACATTAGTACTTCTATAATAGCCAGTTCAGTTGTAGGAAAATTTAAGTGACTGTTAAAAAAATCCTTCAGGTGGTAAATACCTAGTTCTAAAGATATAACATCAGAAACAGAATAAACAGGTGTATTCAAATACCTGAAAGGATATACCTGCTGATATACTTGGATATGAAATACTATTTCTTTTACTTTTACTAGCTCTGTTGTCCTAATGTGATTTCTTGAGCCTGTCATGCTGCATAGGCTCAGGCACTTTCTTCCTTGCTCTAATGTCTTTACCTCTTTTTTTCTACTTTTCTCACCAATGTTAATCCGTCTTGTAGTTTATATCACCTGTCTTTACACCTCCATCTTTACACCTCCATCTTTGGAATTTCTAACATTCAGATTTAATAAGATAGAAACAACCCAGGAGGGTTATGATCAAATAGATCCTAGGGCAGGATCTTTAAAATGTCTTTATTTTGTAGTAGTCCCTTTACACTTAAGGAATAACTTAGTACCCGTTATGTTTTTGCTGCATTTAAATATTTTAGCTCTTCTTCCTCTGTCTTCAAGGAAGAAGCTACTGTTTTCACTGGCATTTCTTTACCTCTGTGCTTACATTGTAATTTATTTAGGACAATGACAGTGTCTTCAATATTTTATGTACAAGGTGTCTGCATATACTGCTTGATTGAATGACTGATTGTTAGCAAATGAATGTCTATTTTGACACGGTTTCTTGTCTGGATTAATCAAAAAGATGAAGTATGAAATAGTTTACTGGTAGGCTAAGTAAGCATAGTGTATGAAGATTGAATATGTTTTTGTTACCAAAGCATAGATGTCTCAACAGCAATTTTGAAGTGCATGGATGGGACAGCTCTGTTGGGTTGTTCAAAAGATTTATTTCTTCAAGACAGTAAACTTTTGCCCTCTGCTAAAATCTGCTCAGTGTATAGCTAAATACCTTCAAACCTAATCTGGTCCTGGGCTTTTTGTTAGTATTCCACTTCCTGTCCTCTAATTTTGTATAGTGTTACTGAATGCTAAAGATTCTTGTGTTTTAACAGTAGGGAAAATTGATCTCTGTAAAGGCTTTGAAATGCTTCTAGATGAAAGATGTTATGTAAATTGTCACCAGTTTTACTATTTCATATACTGTGAACTGATGAAAGACAGAAAGGGAATGACAGTTACCTCTTAATATAATATAAAACTTGCCTTAGGTAGGACCACTCTGTTTCCTGAACACTTCATTCAGTCCCGGTGGAAAACCAATGGTGGCATCTGCTGTTTTCATAACAACTCAAAGAAGATGCCGTGTCTCTGACTGGCTGGCTATCCCCAATGGCAAAACAGCAAAGAAATAATGTGAGAAACAGCTCTGCTGAAAATAACTTCAGTTATCATCACTGAAGCACGTGGATTCATTCCTACTATAGGTCTGTTTCCCCTACAGCAAATCCCTTCTCCCATAGCAGTGGATTTTGCTGCCATGACTCTCTTGGGCATTTCAAGTTTCTTTTTTTTTTTTTTTTACTGCTTAAGGAGCATAGGAGGACATGATAAAGGGGAAGGGAGAAGCTGTTAAAAGTAATATGGCATTATGTGACAAAAAGAATAAAAAAGTAGCTCAGCTTCTTACATTTACTGGAATCCTATAATTCAGACACTTATGAAAATTGTTTCCAGTTTGTTTCTGTTCACATCAGTGAGAGAGAATGAGGGGGAGAGAATATAACAGCACTGTATCATAGCCACTTTGTTGGAAATTCCACAGTAAGAATAGTAAGGGAGAAATGAACAAAAGCACAGGTAACAATAACTGTGACTGAAAATCTGCACAGGGCTAGCAGTGTGGCCCAACAGAAGGCATCCCTAGCACCTCTGAGAGCAGCTAACCTGTGGGTAAACCTGAATACTCACCCACTTATCAGTCGATTAATAAAAAATTAGATGAACTGTAAAATTTGAGACCCCTGCAAAATAAAAACATACTATGGCCAAGAAATCAAACAACAGCTGCCCGAAATGGTAACTGATCACAGTTTATAGCAGAAGTAAAAACCCTTTTCAACTGACAAGGTGAAATATTAGACAAAAAGTCTAGTTAGACCAGGTAGTTCTACAATGTGGAGTTGAGTAGACCAGTATGGAGTAACAAAAAAATTTATGATGTATCAAGGCAACAACAGAAGCCTTTCAAGAGGAAGCAGAATTAGCTTCCACTGTCTATGAACAAAGTGTTTCAACTAATCTTGAGGAAATTAAACATCTTGCAAGCATACCCAGTAGCAATGCAAGACCTGAAAATGTTAATTTGAAACTACCTGTCAGTTTGGGCAAGAGTAATTAAACACAGAAAGATCTGAGACAGCTCTGAAAAGCCTTAGCAGTCAAATTTTGCAGCCAGGTGTTTGTGTGTAGATCTATGTTTTTATATATATAAGTGTGCATATGTATATGTATAAATATATATATATATTTGTGTGTATATACTTACACAAAAAATATAGACAGATTTTATCCTCACTGGATAATTTTTAGAATAACTGGGAGAAGCCTCAAGAGGCATCACACTCAAAGCTGAGATCAAGAAATGAAGAAGCAGAACAGGAGTATAATATCAAGGTGTAGATTTTTGTCTGTCACTTTCAAAATTATGGAAAGATGACATACGCTTGGATTATTGCTACGGCCACTTCTAGAATTGTTAAGAGGAGTAGAATTGTTATAGTTAGAAGAGACACGGTGGGTATAATGGGAAGGAGGACGGTAGTGGCTGTTGAAATGAGTTGGATGAGTAGGTGTCCAGCTGTGAGGTTGGCTGTGAGGCGAACTCCTAAGGCTAACTCCCAGATTGCAGTGGTGGCAGATTCAAACAGGTGCACCAACACAGAAGCACAAATCAACATGTACAACAACAGATATTTTGAAAATTATTTGTGGGCAGGGAAACAGCACTATGAGTAGATTGGTGGCTTGGGGATTCATTTAAATGACCAAATATTTAGAATTTTGTGGGGGGGAACTGTGTGGAAAACTATTATTTTTTTTGTGAGGTAGTCAAGGAACTAATTTCACAACCAGGGGATAGGCTGCCTAAATAATAAGAAATATAATCCACTGAAAAACGGGTTTTCAGTGTACATTTCCAAACCAAGAGACACAGGCGACCCTGATGGTGGCCATATGGAATACTACAAAAGCTCTAATGTAAATACTGTTAAAAGGAATGCTGTGTCCAGTGGATGGTTACACTTTCTGAAAGGGCGCATGGTTACTCATTAAGGGCATATGGCTTCACATCAAATACAGATATAAAGAAATTAATGGACCATTGGCCTGATGTGCACTTCTCAAAGCTCATGAGTTTGTGTTTCCAGAGTTTTGATGAATTCAATTCTGAAGTAGAAGCAGCCAGATCCTAAAAAGAACCTGTACCCAAATACTGCCCAAGTTCGGTAACATTCACATTCAGAGAACTGATATAGACCCAAACTCCTATTTTGAAAACTGTTGTCTGTTGAATGGAGGAGAGCAAGATTTGTCTGAACCACATATTTGAAATGCTGCTCTGGTACCACACTGAGCACTTGCATAGCTTACATCTTCCTTGACTTGTATTGGCATCATTAGAATACTTAAATATTTAATGGAAAGGACATATTATGCCACACTTTTTGATGAAAAAAAGCATTAGCATCGAAGGAAAAGTGGACAGGCTGAAAAACAATTTAAATAAAATTAATGACTGTGAGCAGAAATAAATGTTGAAAAAAGTATTCATCATGTCAAAGTGATACCAGGTTAAATTGGAAACTATTTAAAAGATATCTGGTGGAAGGAAAACTGCTGCAGGTCTTGGAATGCCAAACCTGGCAGAGAAATGAGCTGGTACTGAGGATCCCTCAGGAAGAAGGCACTTAATAATTGGGGAACTGACGCACTTCTGCCTTGTGAATTCTGCCAGCAGGTTTGCTGCTGCAGGCATGTACAGAAGGTTTCCAAATATTAAAACATTGAATCTTGCAGCAGCACTTTTCAAAATAAGAAAAATGGTTAATATGGCCTGGGGAAGGAAAGGCACAGGTGTGAAGTTACAGAACCACTGGGAAAGAAGCAGGGAACACGGTCCTGTAAGCAACCAGATGTAAAACATAGTATTTTTTAATTCCTCGGTGCCATTCTCAGAGTCGAATATATTGGGCTATGCCTGCTCATTCACAAGTAGTAGAGATTCAGACTGTCTGACTGCTTCCTTCTCCATTGATCAGCCAAAAGAAATGAAAGCAGGGAAAGAGGGAAGGTCTATCTCAAACACTTTTGGAGGCTGGAGATATGTATTGTAGCTTTCCTGATGGAGGTAATATCAATCTTCTAGTGACTGAGATTTTAGTGAAAAGTTTCACATAAAGTTTTCTTGTACAAAACAAAACTTGAGATTTAGGTTTGGTGAAAACATGAGTATTACTGTGTGCAGCTGAGAAATATTGGCTTTTTGTCAGTTATCTGAAGTGATTTTGACAATCCTGAACACAGATAATAATTTTAATTAAAATGTTATATTACATTATAATAGATATTATGTTGAATCATTAAACAAACCTGTTTCCCTGCTGGCCTATCACCTTCTCTCTGATGTATTCTTACAGTTTTGAGCCAGAAGGAGTCAAAAAACAAGCAGGTTTTCATTATGATCCCTGTAGGAAAACTCTCAGATTCTGCAAAGTATCTGTTAAAACACTTTTCATTTGAGCTAACACTATAAAGAAAGAGAGGATGGTATAGATAATTCTACACCTCTTCAGATGCTGGGAACCCTGAGTTGCACAGCATTGACAGGCCTCCAATCAGGACACAGCACGCTGTGCAGATCCCATTCATGGAAAGATTATACGGCGTTTTGGCCTTTGAGCTCTTGCAGGATTTTCTTAAAAGAAAACAACTCTATTCATCATTTCTATTGTCAAGCAGAAAGTTCTTATGAGGACTTGTTGCTGCACTTTTTAGATAAAGGTGAGAACAGGCAGGTGGTGCAGCTACTGTTGCTGAGTGGGAGCTGCCCGCGGGTCCCTGTTACCGCTCCCCGAATGACTTTTTCCTGCGGCACAGGGACACACAACATGACACCACCCTGAAGGCCAAGCTATAAGTGGTACATGGCACAACACAGCCCTGTGCCTACTCAGGTTAACTGTGAAGTGCTGCACAATTATCTTCCGGTTCTGATCATTCCGCTTAGGAAATTCAGAGAACAGCTAATTGCATACTTCCCTCCCTCTCTCATACATCTCATCCTTTTCTATTATTGTCAAGGATTGAGCTATCATTGGGAACATGTACATTTTTTCCCCTCTTTTGTTAAACAAGGCTTTAGAACAATTGCAGTAGGCAGATTCTTCAAGAATTAATTTCAGGTTTTACAATGCATGTGGTGCAAGTCTGGAAAAAATGTTCAGAATTTTAGTCAGCCTAGGAAAGTTTCCAGTTTGGCTGAATTTACCAGATTTAGCTTAATACTTAGTCATTAATCTTAGTCAAGGGTGTGATACAACCTCAGACAAACTGGCACCCAATACTGTTTCACGTAGGTGCTATAGAATTTCTTTTCTTTATTATAGAAGCTTTCTATGTTTGTTGTTTGGGGTTTTCTGTTTGTTTGTTTGTTTGCTTGGGGATGTTTTGAGATCACCCGTCTCAATGAAAACTAAGCTGTTCCTCTTGTTTTCCACAGTCCTTTGTTGTCTTCTTCCTTACCAGATGGCAAAGATTTTATTATGCCTTTTCACTGCCCAGATGGATAAAATCAGCCCTTCATATTGTTCTAGTTCTGTCTTTTTGTCATTTTCTGGAGTAAATTTTTCTTCTTTGGTCCTAGCAAGGAATGCTAGATTGACTTTGCAAAATTGTTGTCCAAGTTTATACTATTCTCCATTTCCTATCAGCATGTTGTTTACTTATATACTTGATGCTTTTTCATTGCAGCTTTCAGATGATGACTTGTCAGTACAAGGAATTGAATCTGATTTCATATGAAAATTTACAGAATAAGACAAGCAGTTAGGCAATTGAAAAGGGATATTTCTAAAAATGAGCTTTATTTAGGTTTTGTGGGTTTTTTACCTTGACAGGTTTTAACAGAAAAGGTGGAGGTGTAACAAAACCACAAAACTGATCATTAAGCATTCAGTTTCTTACAGTCCATCCTCTAATCACTAGGTTCCAAGCTATGCTGCCACTGAGACTTTTCTCCCCTTTAATTACTAGTTTCTGGGTATCTTATTTATTAAGCATCTGAGATCTAATTGTTCAGCCATATTTTTTTAGTTAACTCCTCTTTTACAGCAGTGCAGGAATAAGTTGTTTACTGAAAACTAGACACACCTTTGTATCCTATTGCAGTTCTGTGTTGCAGCAGTATACATAAAACATATGGTCGATACATAAGCAATGGTTCTTAGTTATTTTAGGTTACTTACTTTCTTCAAAGGTAAATCAACGGTGTTCATCTTTCTTGCATAACAAAGTCTTCCTCATAGAGAAACTTTAAGAAATGAGAACACTAGAGAGACTGTGTTTCTGTTAAGAACTGTTTGCTAAACTTTCCTAGCCATTTTAGAAGCTTGCTTACAATCTTCAGCTTACCACACAGATGTTCTGGAATAACTCATATTGGGAATCTGGGTTTATGATAGCTCTTGGCTCATCCCAGTTATAATAATTTAATCACTAATCCTTATTTTAGTAATTTTAAGTTGAGGTAAGCCAGTATAGTATCTCAGAAAAAACTGTTAGAATAAACACAGTGCTAACAGTTGCTAATGTTTTACATAGGGGGTCACTTATTCCCATTTTTAACTACTTTGCTTTAAATGTTAATTGCTGCCTGGAGCACTGCTTACAGTCATGCTCTCTTTTTGAGGTTAACTGCTGTTAGCAACAATGGAAAATTTTAGTTGAAAAAAAATATAATTAGAGACAGAAAGAAGAAAAGCACTTTAAAGGAATTACACTAATACTTCCTACTTCCTTGGAAATGCTATAATTTGTCAGTCAGATTTCTACAGAGTACCAAGTATATAAATTCACAGTTCCTGTGTAACCCGAACTTCCATTTAAAAGGAAAGAGACATATTCTCTGGGTCAAGTATGTCTATGGGACATGTTCAATATAAGTACTTTATTCAACTGATATCCCCAAAACTACACTCTTGTAACTCTGACCTGTGGTAAAATTTCTTCCTAAACCTCAATTTGAGAAGGAGTTAAACCTTAAGTGTGAGAGCTAGACATCAAACAATGGAGAAACTATTACTAGTAGAAACATTTATAACTGTCAATGCTTCAGGAAAGGTAAAAAAGACACTACTTTGAGGAGCTGAATTATCCATCCAGCTGGAAAATGGCCATCCTCAGGATATCCATCTAGGGACACAAAAGTAGTCAAGGGCATCCTTGTATGAGGAAGGGAACTGGGATTGGTTTAGTCTGGAGAAGAGAAGACTCAAGGAACATCTTGTCAAATTATATAAATATCTGATGAGATGGTGCTAAAAGGATGGACCAGACTCTTGTTAATGCATGGTGACAAGAAACAAAGAGTACAAACTGTAGGACAGTAAAAGAAAACACTTCTTTGCTGTAGTTGAACTCTGGAACCTGTTTCCTGGAGAGGCTGTGAAGTCTTCGTCCTTGGAAATATTCAAAACTCAACTGGATGCAGTCTTGGGCAACCTGCTGTAGCTCACCCAACTTGAGAAGAAGGATTGGACTAGACAAGCACGAAAGGTCTCTTCCAGTCTCAGTTATTCTGTAAAAAATAAACACAGAGTCCTCAACTTCCATCTTCCTGACAGATCCTGCTTGTTATAATGGGAATACTTCTTGGCCCTTAGAGTCCTTCCTTACAGCTTGCATTCTGAGTCTAGAACCTGCTGAGCTCTTCCCTCTACTATATATACTCTCATATTCCTCAGCCACTGAATCTACCCACAGACTGTTGTGTAGATTTGGCAGGGGCAGTGCCACACATTTGTTACCAGTGTCACAAAAAAGCTTTCTGTTTTCCTTGAGTGCTGTCTCCAAGTGACACAGCCTTCAGCAGACCATTAGTAGAGACCTCAGCCTTTGGAAGGATATGGCTAATGCAAGAGGACAGCTTCACTGGGCATTTCTGTCAGCTTTGCCCCCTTTCTAGCCTGATAGCTTTTTGCCAGGAGATTTTCACCTTCTTAGGGGCATGCACCTTCTAGCCTGAAGATGAAATTCCATGATTTCCTCGAAACCTTGTCACACTGTACCTTCCCATCTCCCTGAACTCTTCCAGTTCAAGAAATGTAGAGTCAAGGGACAATAGTTTGTCACTGAATCCCTTAAGATGTCTGTGTTGTTTATACCACTTGTCAGTGGAGCAAGTTGTGATATATGCAGTGTGAAAGGATTTTGTCACTCTGTCGGGAAGTGAGCACTGAGAATCCTGTAAGTTTTTCCATTCACAGATGAAGTAGCAGTCCAGATGAATTTCTCTTTGTCTTTTCATGCCTAAATTTGTTCTGGTCCTCATGCTGGACAGAGTTTTGCTTGCTCAACACTCCCTGTAGGATTGTCATGGCTGGTATGGTGCTGTGATGATGTACACTGTGGAAAATGAACACTTGCCAAAAGTACAGTGCAACAAGTCTGTCTAGATCAAAATTAGTATTTAATTTCAAAACATCATAATTTCAGTTAGGCTTTGAATAGTTTTCTTAAAGTAAACTTCAGAGAATAAGAATAAAAGGGGAGCAGTTTTGGTATTGATAAGGGTGGGAGCATAATAAAAACTAGGAATAGATTGGAAAGTGTTTTTTCTTGAGGTCCATGAAAAATCCTCAAGGATTCACTAGAATAATTTGTCCTGTGGAAGCATTTCCAAATTACATTCTGATACAGCTGGAAAGCCATTAAAAGCCCTAAGGAACAGGAGAAACTGACTGTGGTACCTTGTGTACACAAGGAACTTCACGGTGAAGTTAACTTCCCTAAATGCTTCACTACTAGGTAGCAGTAGGACAAATTTGTCAAGAGAAATTAGTCCCAGCTTAAAAAATAGCCTGTAACTTGAAATAGTGTCAGCTGGAAAGTCTGTACTCATGTTAAGATTACTAATGTTTTAATGGGTCTTGTGCCAATAATGAGCTTATAAAATATATGACTTGTACCTTGTAATGTAATGTGTTATCCAAGTGCATTGATTTCCTTTCAGTTTCAAGGCGTCAAGAATTTTTAGTATAATGGGCTTGTTTGTAGGCTGTGCAAGTCTTCTGAGAGAGGAAAAGGTTGTGACTGCACCAAATGTGAATTATTCAGTGTAAACACATCTTTGCAGGAAGCAAACCAAAGTAGTCACTCTGCCACTCTGTTTTACTCTTCCTGTATTTTAAGCCTCTTCGAAGGATAACACTTATCTGCTTTGTTATTGCTCTTTAATGATGCTAAGGTTATTCTGGAAGACAGAAGCAATAAGGATTCTAAATGCTTGCTCAGACATCTATCTCACATTTCCATCCCACTCAAGGCTGTAAGGACAGAAATCTTTCTAGCAACTTGTATGAGTATTCTACAAGTTAAAAATGTCCAGCAGATAATCCAGAAGCTGGATAACCAGCTTTAATTAGAGAATCTTATGACTGAAAATAATTCATCCCCATGCAGGTTTTTCCCTGACATTTTTTATTTACCTCTACCCACAAGAAGATTATCCATTTAATTATTGGGCTTTGTCATGTTTCTACAGACAAATGGTGGGATGCAGAAATAGCTGAGGGAGGTACAATTGAAGGAGGTCCTCTATGACAGAATCACAGAATATGCTGAGTTGGAAGGGATCATGGAGTCCAACTCTTAGCCTGGCACAGGACCATCCCCAAGAGTCACACCACGTACCTGAGAGTACTGTCCAGACGCTTCTTGAACTCTGTCAGGCTTGGTGCTGTGATTACTTCTTGGGGAACCTGTTCCAGTAACCATCCACCCCCTGGATGAAGAACCTTTTCCTAATATCCAAACTATACGTCCCCTGACACAGCTTCTGACCATTCCCTCGGGTTCTGTCGCTGGTCACCATAGAGTAGATATCACTGCCTGTCCCTCTTCATTCTCTGATGAGGAACTTGTAAACTGCGATGATGTTTCCCCTCAGTCTCCTCTTCTCCAGGCTGAATAGACCAAGTGACCTCAGCTGCTCCTCATACGGCTTCCCCTCAAGGCCCTTCCCCATCTTCGTTTCCCTCTTTTGGACGCTCTCTAATAACTTAATATCTTTCTTATATCACAGTGACCAAAACTGCGCACAATATTCAAGGTGAGGCCGCACCAGTGCAGAGCAGAACGGGGCAATCTCCTCCCTCGACTGGCTGGCAATGCTTTTCCTGATGTCCCTCAGGACACAGTTGGCCCTCCTGGCTGCCAGGGCACTGCTGACTCATATTCAACTTGCCACGGATCAGGGACCTCAGGTCCCTTTCTGTGGCACTGCTTTCCAGAGTCTAGTCTCCCAGTCTGTACATACTTGCAGGGTTGCCCCATCCCAGGTGCAGAATCTGGCACTTCCCCCTGTTGAACTTCATATGGTTGGTGATTGCCCAGGCAGGACTTCCCTGCCTTCAAGGGAGTCAACAGCTCCTCCCAGTTTTGTGTTGTCTGCAAACTTGCTTAGTATCCCTTCCAGTCCTGTGTCCAAGTCATTTATGAAGATGAATGGTAGTATGCAAGATATTTTAGCACTGGAGAATGTTATCTGAATAAAAGTAATTTTTTCTTCCTTTTTTTTTTTCTTACTTATTTCAGCAATACGTCAGGTATATCTATCACATTACACCAGTAAAGAAAACTTACTAAGGAAAATAATTCTTAATGTAGCTTCATTCATTCAGTTTAGCCAGAAACTTCAAATTTTTTCTTTTGTAAAGAGCACAAGTTTTTATTACAACATAAGACAACTTATGTCACAAAAATGAAAAAAAAGTGGTAAGCTTCTGATAAAGTAAAAATCGAAACAAACAGAAGTATCTTTTCCTGTTGCTATTTAACTTCATGCAGTGAAAATATATAAATGAGGGAAGGCTGTTGAACTGGAATTCAGTAGCATTAGGCAAAAGTCTGTTGAGTACTGGATTGTATTCAATGTTCTAAAAACTAATTACTAAGACTGAAAATTTTATGCCAGTTTTCATGCCACATATCAGAAAAACAACTGTTCCTGAAATTTAGTTTTGTATATTCAATGAATATTGGATGCTTTCTACTCTTGAATTAACCAACCATTGTTAGAAAAATAAAAAATGCTTGCAGTATCAGTGGAGGAATAAGAAATAGGATGCAAACTACTTAGCAAAGGTTGAAAGGTTGAAAGGGTGCATTCTAGTGAATAGGTTTAAGACAAGGAATTTTTTTTTCCTTTTGTATTCACATAAGCTAATACAATCATAATATAAAAACAACTGAACAGATCAGAAAAACTAAAAAAAAATAGAGACTTTTAACTCTAGATTTTGACTTAAACCTCTATCAGGGTAATGGAAAGATAAATCTTTACATGTCACTTTTATAGTTTCATGATGGCTTTTTGTTATATGAGAGTGATTGCGTTGTTAGGTGTATAAGCGTAAAATTTTTGAGATGCCTTTTGTTTTCTGTGAATTGACAAATAAAGCAGAACATATGTGGCTTCCAGACACCACTAAATGTTCCTTGGTCCCAGACACTGCTCATAATCCTCATGTTCTACAGGCACAGATGTCAGACACCTTCCTTCTCCAGTTCATTTTGGATTGAAAATGCTACTAAGCGTGTCATTGTGTTCTATTCCATGCAACTTCCCTTCTTTCGCTGCTCCTGAGAATCACTAAGCCTGAAAAGCTCAAATTAAATTCATCCTTTTACAGTCAGATACTAGCATGAAAAAGACACCTTTTCAGCAAAGAGATCAAGCACCAAAAGGGGAAAAAGCTCACATTTCTTTCTATCACAGGCATAGCATACATTCATTTTGGTGTGAGACTCAGCTTGTCAACAGAGCAGCTGGAACAGCCAAGCCAGAAGCCCGGGGTGACAGCAAGGAAGGCAGACCACATGCCCACTATGCCAAAGGGAGACGGGCAGATCAGGTCAGCTGCTCAGCAACAGCCCAGTGATCTCCAGTCTATAGTGCCAGGGCAGGAAGCCACAGCACGAGGCACAGTGTGCCTGCAACCCTTCTCAGATGTGGGCCAAAATCAGGGCCAGAGCTCAGATTCAGCTCCCAAGCCAATGAGTTTGTATGTCTGAGATGTGGTTGGTCAGGGTCATCATAGGCTTTGGTGTAGTAAGGGCCCTGGGAGAGCCATGCATCAGTCCTATCTGCATCATGGAGGCCTGAAAGTGTCGTATTCCAACCTTATTCCTAATACAGAAAATCAAGGAACCAGGAGCCTGAGGTCTCTCATGATTAATTTTTCAAGCAGTGAGCCATGATGACTATTTTTGAGATGTCTCTATAAAATTCTTACTTTCTGTTGGATGTTTTTGCTGCACTGAACTTCAAGAATGGGGAAGCTAAGAAATTAATGTGATACTTGAAGGATGGAAATATTTAAGCAATTTTTTTTCTACTATTCACTGTGTTTTTCACATGCAGTTCTTTCTGGTCTGGGTTACAGTCTGCCACAGAAACAGAAAATAGCTCAAAGAAAAAAGCTGATCTTTGTAGGCATGGACTTTAGTTCTGAGATGTGAGAAAAAGATGAGTTGTTAGTTGCCTATATTTTGTGAGATTCTCTGAATTTTTCAAAAGCCATCTGTGTATGTGAAAAAAAAACCATGTTGGTGCATGTACAGTAACTATTTGTTGATGATTTGGTGTGAAATGAAAAAAATCAGATTTACTTATGACCTGTTTCATCTGTTTAGTCTTAACTTACTTGGGATTTAAAAAAGAAAATTGACTCTTGGAAAAGAAATGAGAATATTGTACAATGTACTGCATTGATTTTTCTCATTAAGACTTTAATAACCAAGGACTCTTCTCAGCTAAAATGTTGCAGCTCTGAAAACTTCACTCGAAGCATGCTGTGTGTCCCTTGGTAATCATGGTAGAATTTACTGCAGTGTGTAGCTGACCTGTCTTTGCTCACTGTTTGGAATCATGATGTGAACACCAGCTGTCTGAGGTAGCTGTTCTTTAGTAATCTTAAATGGGATATGCTGTGGCATAGTAATTAGTTTAGAAAATTTGAATCGCTTTTAAAATTGATTAATTCTCTGTTGGCTTAACTTCAAGGAAGGAGTTACGATTTATTCACTTTTGTCTTTTACCAACGCGGCTTACACTACCAAGTTCACATCCTGTCATATTCTGCCAGTCTCACTAATCCTTCCATATGATTTGTATGCTGAGTAGGAAACATGGAAATCTATTGGGTGCTAGATTTATTGATTCTATTATGTGATATAACTTCAGTCCCTGAAACTATGATTACTGTATTACCAAGTATCTGAAAAGGAATGTTGTATCACACTATTTCAGCAATTCTCTGTTGGGCAATTACATTCCCTTCCTACATAATTTGAAACTATCCAGAAAATCTTCTAAGAATTCATACAAAGATAACACTTTTAAAGGTTTATTTTACCAAGTAAGATGTTTTGATCTGGTTTTTCTCTTGCTGTGCATTTGTAAGGTGGTGTATCTATTACTCTAGTTGGGGATCTAACACTAACTTTGAGATATTAATGATATATTATAATGACCCTTAAAAGGCTTCCTGTAGAGATTACCATGGTATCACTCTCACTGGATAATGAGAAGCCATTTGCAATGAAAATGTAGAGAGATTCAGGCCTACAACTGCATCACTGGAGAAAACCATATGGAGCGACCTATGCTAATGTCTGAAACTGTTTCCTCTGGTATTTTGCTTGCAAAGGAGGTAAAAAATTACCAGAATAATCATTAAAACTGTTGAGATTTAATGTTGCCACTGACTGGCTGGGGAGGGACGCTTCAATTTCTTGGATGCAACAAGAAATGTCTTATGTTTCTGAGTCACTGACCTTATTTCAGGTATTGTCTGTTAGAAGGGGAACTGGCTTTTGACAGCTCTCTTTCATCTGAGAATAGGATGACTTGGATTGTAGCAAAGCAAAGGCTTCTTTCTAGGTGACCATTCAGAGTGCTGGCTGAGAAACCCTAAATGCCTTTGTGTAAGCAATGAAAGAATCATCCAGAGTATCTGCAGCTCTCTGGACAAAGACTCTGCCTTTGAAGGGAGTTATATACAGGGAACAGAATCTGAAATGCTGTTTTGCAGATTTAGTAGGCAGGTGAGCATTCTTGACAAGAATTTTCCTGAAGAACTATGATACAAGGAAGGATATAGGGCAAACTACACAGACAGTAAGTTCCTGTTTGGTTTTAAGTGTTTGTCGAGCAATAGCTCAAAGAAACCTGAGTTAAGAGCAGAATGATGCTATTTTAGATTTTCATGCATGGTCCCAAAATTTAAGATCTGAATTAGAGATGTCAAATGTTTGCATTCATAGTCTGTGCACTTCAAGTTTTTAATAGCCCACATGGCATATTGAGTGTGTGTCTGTTCACTAAAGGAGAGATTTTTAACTTCAGTCAATGAAAGGGTAACATATTGTGTATAAATGCTTTGTGAAGTGGACATTGTTTGTTTTCTGAGGTTGCAAACTGGCTCCAATTGTGATTTTGAAATGTGAATCTCTTGTTCCTTATTTTGGATGAGTGGGTTGTATCTTTATTTTTATATACATCTATCTTTCTGACCATCCAGTGTTAATTTTTAAAAAATAATGTTAAACTGACCTTACAGTTTCAAAGTCAAGTCCTCAGATGTTAGCAAACTTGTTAGTTCAGCTTCTATATAAAAGCTTGATTTATCATGAATGTATATATTATGATACAGATGGTATAATATATGGTGTCAAGTACAGATTTTAGTGACATGATCATGTATTTCATTTTGGTTTGTTTGTTTGATTATTTGTTTGTTTTCCCCCACGGAGCCCTTGTATCATTTAAGTGATAGAAAATAAGGAAAATGAAAAGCAGAGAGAAATTAGAGACAGATAATAAGACTGAGGTCTGATAGTAGAATGGGGAACACAGAAAAGAATATGTGGACTGAAAAGAAATGGAAAAATACAGCTGACCCTAAAGGTAACTTGTTTTTCTTCTGGATAATACTGAATAACAATATGTTAAAAACTGCTGCAAAGTTTTACTAGTAAAGGAAAGTTAATTTAATTTTTACTTCTCCTTAATTCTGAGTGAAATAGACAAACATAGAAAGTTGCTGCTGAAAATCGTAACTTCCCTAATTAATATCAAATAAAACGATCATTAACCTCTGGATTAAATCCCTATGTTGAGAAAGAGAGAAACTCAGTAGATATCATTACCAAGAAGTAGTTAACCACATACCTCTGATGATCTCTAGTAACCAGCCCCTAGAGCTATGAAGGTCCATTATCACATCTACAAGGAGACAGAAGAGAATCCCTCTGCCCGTCATTATTCTTTTTTTAAAACGAGTTTACAAATACACACATTAGCTGCTCCAATTTTACTTCTGCATGTTACAGTGTATGACATGCTTTGTTTGCAAAACTGTAACTCCTATTGATGTTGACAATAATGGTATTAAAGCACCCCAAACCCACCTTCTGCATTGCTGTGGCAAGGGGACTACAGAGTGTAATATGCTCATTTTTAAAATAATAGCACATCTTCCATCAGATTGAAACAAGAAACTGCCCTTTTGACAAGAGGAATAGTACAAAGAACTGAGGGCTAGATGATCATGAGAAGCAGAGCTTCTATAATTTATTCTAATCCAACAGGGGTCACAGTAAAATTTAAACCCAAATATTTTGTTCTGTAAAATTGGATTAGAGTCTCAGGACACAATAATCAATAGTACATACCTAATAGCTTCTTTCATTCAAATTTTGCACCGGACAAGCATATTGTACATTAATTGAATTGCTTACTGCCTTAAAAACCTGGCGAGGTTTTGCCCAATGTATTTTTATTATCACTCTGTGATGGTGAAATATCTTTTTTTCAAAATAACTTTAGTGGCCCACATAACCTAAAAATATCTGAAGGGACCAACTGTAACCCTGTTAACAGCACTGGAAGTGTTTAATATGAATATGCACTCTAAAGCTGCAATTACTATAGTGGCAATGTAAGTGTGGGCTGTCTTAGTAGTTGCAGCATTTCTAAATGCTCTAATATTTTCTAAGGACCTTTTTTGGTTTTTTATAGTCCCCACTTAGATATATGATATCAGAATTCTGCTCCAGCCAACTTACTTAAGTGGAGAGCATCTTCACTTTACTGCAGCAGTGATTCCAGCACTTTATTGTTCTCTTTTTCTTTGTATGCTTGTTTTCATATCATATACTTACTATTAAAATGAGATGGGTCTTACTCACACTACCTAAGAAATTTCCTGTTATATTGAAAAATTCTACTGGCTAGATCGTGCAACCAAAACAAAGTAAAATTATTTAAGCAGGAACATAATTCTAAAACAATCAAATGTCACAAACTATTGGTAAGCGATTTTTCCAAAATTAAGGACATAACAAAAAGAATCTCTTCATAGTATGTTTTCTTTGACCGTTATTGAAATGGCCAGATACCATTATAAAGTCCACTTGCTATTGTAGCAAGTAAGAGTCTTGAAGTGGGATTTGCAGGGATTTGGCATGGTACCTGCTTGAGGAAATTGTTATGTATTGATATGTGATGTCTTCTAGTGACAGACTTTGCTGAATAAATGATCTGCTCTTTCAAACTACTTGATGGTTGAATATCTAGAAGAGCACTTTAATAGAACTGTAGCACACTGCAGTCTTTTTTAACTTAGACAGACCTCTACTTTAAAAAAGCCCCAATGTAAGTCATTTTACTTCAGAAGCATATTCACCATTACAATTTCACTTGAGAATATGCTATTGTTAATGCTGCTGTTCCTGAAGATTTGTTGCATTTGATCTTGACAGTTATGACTGCATAGTAACCCAGAGATGATTAACCTCATCCAGTAAACATCAATGGCAGTAAACATCAATCACACGGGCAGTGTGCAGCCTCTGAACACCATGGAGATAATGATTCTTACTGATCAGTAAACTTGTGGGTCTTCATAAGTCTTACATCTTAGTGATCTGAATATTATCTTCCTTATAATACTAACAACCAATAACAATAATAGTGATACAGTTTAAAAGTCTTGAACTCGAGTGCCTAAATTTTCCAAAGGAAATGGAACGGATAATACTGAATAGACATTCCGAAGATTCACGGAAGTCTAGTTTGCCTAAAAACTTATGCAGAATGCAGTAATTTTAATTGTGATTTTTTTTGTTTGCTTGTTTGGGTTTTTTTAAAAGCATAGACATATTTCAAAAAATAGTCTGGGGATATAGTTCTTAAAGATTCTGTCTTGGTTTTCAGTATGTTTCAGTGAAATATTGCTTTACTTTGTGGAAGAGATACTGTGCACGATGTATTGGTAAACTGCACCAATTATATCAATCAGTAGTCACTAGTAACTTCAGTAACAGAGATAAAAAATACCTTGGAAATTACTGTAATTCTGCAATAATTTCATATAAGGAAAATAGTTTTTATTGAGAATAAGTCAGTTTTCTCAGACTAAATATAACTGACCTGAATATTTCTGCTCAAACCAGAACTAAAACCCTGATCTGATCTGGCAAGATCTGATGGTGTTTCTGTCTGGACTGTGAACAGAGAAGACTGAATATGTTGTGAACTTGCCTTCTGGAGACTGGTGCTGCCTTGTTCTGTATAGTGTTGTAAGAATGGTTTAAAGTGAGGGCTCTGACAATTTCCATGGGATGATATTTCACAAACTGGTAAATATCACTACGAATTTCTTTTTTTATGTGATATTGTTACTTAGCTTCACCTGTATGGAGTAACTCAAAAAGGGAAAAGGATGGAAATTAAAATGCAAAAAAAAAATAAAATGGAGGAAATAGAGGGAACATGAAATATGCAGAGATGTGTTTCTTTTGGCTAAAGAGTGTTAGAACTTGTTAATTAGAACTGTGTAAAAAAAAGCTAGAATTTACAGAGCATCAGCAGAATATGCAAGAAAATAATGAGCCATTGAACATAAGGTGCAAACCACATGGAGTAATTTGCTGAACTTCAGAAGGTTAGAGTATCATTTTCTTCTGCACTGCACTGAGAAAAAAAGAGCTAAAATAATGAGATCAGAGAGACTTGCAGCTACGTCACAAATGCTAAGTACCTCAGTGGTTTTTTTCCCCCAATATCTTTTTCATGAAATAAAATCTTCTTAATTTTTCTTCATAACAAAATTTTCCTTTGAGCCTTTCTCCTCCCTTCTCTAACCCTCAACTATTCTTTTACATTCTTTTCAAGTGGGTTTTGCCAATGGTTTGTGTTTTTTGGGAAATTTTGTTGAAGTCAAGAGTTTCTGCCTGGCTGCTGGAGTTTAGAAACACTGAAAGGAAATATTTACTTTTTTCCTTTCCCTTCATGTACCTTACTTTTCTTTTTAGAAACCCTTTGACCTGGAAACTGCTGAGAGACCATGAGCGTTAATTCACCAAACAAACAAAATCTGAAAATGTCAGTGTGTGTTGGTATGTGATAACTTTGTGGCCCACAATCATA
The DNA here is from genome assembly GCF_001715985.3 of Manacus vitellinus. Taxonomy (NCBI): domain Eukaryota; kingdom Metazoa; phylum Chordata; class Aves; order Passeriformes; family Pipridae; genus Manacus; species Manacus vitellinus. The sequence goes on from NW_021940750.1 coordinate 2,207,595, forward strand.
TTGAGGAATGATGGAAATAAAGATACCTGATACTCAATATTAGAAGTGTGTTCTAGTTAATTTAAGAGAGATTCTTCTTTCTCTCAGAACTGTAGGACTCTTCTTGCTTTCTGAGGACTTCAACCATAAAAGAACTATGAATAATTCAATAGTCAAAATTTGGGAAATTGGACTGACTTCACACACTCGCTTCTAGCGTTGCCCATATCAGATGATGTATTCAGGACAACTTGTTCTACCTGGAGTTTTGCAGAATGAAGTTACAGTTTACAAACTTATACACTATCTGCATGCCTCTCTGCTGGCACTATCATAATCAGCTCAGTGATTATAGAAGTGCCTTCATGTCGTATACAAATAGGGAGAATAAAAAGCTGTCTGTCTCCTCTCTCCTTCCACAAAGGGAAGATATATAACAAAAAATCACATCATGTTGATTACTGGTGTGCACTCTGAAGCTGCAGTCATTTAGTATCTCCTTTCACTAAATATTTCTTGATGGTTGAGATTAAAGTGTTCCAAGAGGGCATTTTATTTGATTCTAATGAGGCTGTTTCAGAACGTTAATTTCCCATTCACTGGACTCTTCAAAGAGCTCAGCATGGCTGCAGAGTGCTGAAGACATACCTCAAGTTTCTGCAGAATTAACTCAGGAATTATAAAAGCAGTAAGTGCATTATTACTATTTTTCTTATTACATGAAAAAGTAGATGTGTAATTGGCACTTTAACAAGCTGGCAGCAGCAAATTAAAACTTAACATGATTATGAAATGACAATTACTGTTAGTAATTAATTGGCATCACCTTTCTGTAGCCCTGTTCAGTACTCTTTGTGTAAAGCTTATATCAATGAGAGAATAATTAGGTAATTAGGTGAAAAATTGGGAGAATGTGAGTTATAAAAAGCTGTAAAATATCTCTTTCTTTTCTGTGGGATCTATGCAATTTGAGATTGTTAGCAAGCAACTCTTGAATCTCATCAATTTTCATCCTAAGGGACTAAAAAGCTTTGGAACTGCATGACATTGCAGATATTACTGTACTCGTAATTAAAGTTAACTGCATTTGTACTAAACTGGGAAATACTGGTAAGACAGTATTTCTAAATTGCAGTTCTTAGTAAAAAGGAGTGTAGATAGTAGTGTATACACTCAAAATCACAGAAATATATTTCTGGTTTGCAGAGAAGAATAGAAAAGCATCGAAGCTGACATGATAACTTTCCTGATTTTTAATTACTATTACTAGTCAAAACCTGTTTTTACATGTTATGTGTAGCAATTGTAGCAGAGAATTTCTCTGCTAGCAGTAGAGGACCATGGTGAGACAATGGCTCAGTACAGACAAGTGTAATATCTTGAATAATTTTTGTTTGGAATCCCAAATATCACCAATCTAGACCACATGATTTAGGTTTTTGTCATGGTTTAATCCCAGATGGCAACTAAGCCCCAGGCAACCACTTGCTCACTCCCTCCAAGTGGGATGGGGGGGAGAATCAGAAGAATAAAAGTGGGAAAACTGGTGGGTTGAGATAAAGAAAATTTAAGAAGTAAAGCAAGGGCTGTGCATGCAAGTGAAGTAAATTGAGGAATTCATTCACTACTTCCCATGGGTAGGCAGGTGTTCCCCCTCTTCCTTCTTCTTTCCTCAGCTTTATATGCTGAGCATGATGCCATATGGTATGGAATGTCCCTTTGGTCAGTTGGGATCAGCTGTCCCACCTGTTTCCCCTCCTAAAGTTTTGTGCACTCCAGCCTGTTTGCTGGTGAGTGGGGTGAGAAGCAGAAAAACCCTTGACTCTGTGTGAACAGTGTTCAGCAGTAACAAAAAAACATTCCTGTGTTATCAGCACTGTTTCTAGAATGTTGTTGAATTCTAGTTGAATGTGACCTAGATCTATCTTCTGCCTTTTCCCTGTATGTCTGCAACCATGTGATTTGAAGTAATTTGCCAAAGACCAGGCAGCAATGTACTTCTGTCATAGATTGATCTCGAAAATGGGTTTCAGATTTCTTTGGTTTCTCATGTGTCTGACAGAAGTTAAACAGAAAGATCCAGCAGATTAACTTTCCTCTGTTCATTATCTGTTACAGATGGGAAAGGAACAGAGTAGCTGTAGGGCTACCTCAGGAACGTCTGTGTGCTGTAGTTGAAAAGGTCAGAGGCCTATTTCTGATTTCCAATGTACCCACCCTCCCACAGAACTCCATAACTGTCCTCATCCATCCTGAAGAATTCCCTGAAGGAGGCACAATTCTTTACAGTAGCAGCCAGAAGCCATTAGCAACAGCAGCAGTACAAGGAAAAGGATTGAAACTGCTTCCAGCCACCTCCAGTGCTGCTTTTGTAAAGACGCCAGGGATCTCCAGAACTAGACATTTCAGTCAGAACAGCTTCTTCCTTTAATTGCAGTATAAACATATGTCAGCATGTGTGGGGCATAAGAGATTTGTTTCAGGTATGGAACAGAGGAGACTGCAAATGGGCACAGAGGTTCACATGAAATGGGTAACACTGCTAACTCCAAACACTAAAATATCATATATAGACCCTCATTCATTAATGTTTAAAACCAGAACAAATTCTCAAGATTTCTTTTTCTGCAATATCATGATCAAGAAGCTTATCTCTTCTTTCATTGTGTCTTCTTTTAGTATCAAAATTTGGATTCTAAAATAATGATTTACCTTCAGAATCTGTGCCTCTGAGTAAGGTTTGAAAAATCAGATGTGTGGAATTACTATAGTGGGTTGACCCAAGCCAGCAACCAAGCACCACACAGCTGCTTGCTTATTTTTTCCACACAGCAGGGCAGAAGAGAAAATAAAAGAAAAAGCAAGAAAACTCATGCATCAGAATTGAGGTAGTTTAATAAGTGAAGAGGAGTAAAACCAAAACACAACAAGTGATGCAAAGACAATCAGTCAGCATCTTCCACAAGCAGAGTCATGTCCGGTCAGTCTTCGAGCAATGGTTACCTACCCAAATACCCCTCTCCTCATTTTTAATGTTGAACATAATGTTATATGGCATGGAATATTTCTTTGGCCAGTTTGTGTCATCTGTCCTGTCTGTGTTCATTCCCAGCTTCTTGCCCAACCCAGCCTACTCACTGCAGGGAGCAGAGTGGGGAAAAAGAGAAAGCCTTGACACAGTGTAAGCACTGTTCAGCAATAGCTAAAGCACTGGTGTGTTATCAACATTAGTTTAGTCCCCAGTCCAAAACACATATAGGCTGTTGTGAAGAAACTTGACTCCAACACAGACGGACTCAGTACAGTTATCAATATTGAGAGAGGAAAATGAGCATTAAAGTACAGGTACTCATGGCCATGTAGGCAATATGAAGCCTGAAAACCAAGAAAATCTGAAAACACTCTATAGAAAGAAGAAAATTAAATGCATTTGGCAAAGAGAAAGTTAAAACCACAAAGAATATTGTAAGAAAGATGAGTAAAAAGACTTAGAAAACCATTAAGTGGAGAAAGAAGAGAATAAAAGATATGGAATCACTGTTCAAGATTTGAAAAAACCCTACCAAACAAATGAAAAAACTTGAAAGATACAGAGGTATGCATAGAAAGAAAAAAAACCCCAAGATATAAAATAATAAGAAAAAGGAAATATGAAAAATATATTTTATGATCATTGCCTCTTAAACATATGTTTCCTGTTGGAGGGAAATGACAGGGAGCAGGAGATGGCTGCTCTTCAAGGGATGGTGAACAGCGAAGAGAGGGCAACAGCAGGAGCTGATGCAGTGACAAGGGCTCAGTGCTCCTTTATGTGAGAGGAGCAGAGCATGTCCAGGGTCAGCCTCAGTGCTGTGGTTGCCAGACAAGGCTGTAGTTACAAGGCAGGACCAGAATTAAGCCAGATCAGAATCCAGATCATCAAGGTACATGATCAAGCGCAGACACAGCTGCTGTGTGGCTCAAGCAAGGACCTCAGCTTAAAAGTGACACCCAAGCAAAGTGGGAGGAGATGTCCATGATGAAGCTTCTTGCCACTCTCTTGCACAGCTTTTTCTACAGCAACTTCATCCCACATAATAAGTGTACAATCAGAGCTGGCTGTGGGCACAGGAAGCCAAACCCTGTCTATGAGAAGGGGAAAAGGCCTCTTGCTTGGGGAAAATTCAGGCCTTTCCAGGAAAGAAAGAAAGTAAGACACTTTGGGACACAGATGTGTAACTGTTTTAACATACACTTTATACATAGAAAAGTACTGCCTGCCTAGAATAAGTACATAGAATGCCTGGTACTACCCAGGAACACCAGTCTCATGTCATATTCATTACATAAATATCTATTTTATAGATGAACAAAAAGTGGAGATTTCCTGACAAGTGAGTCCTGGGCTACAAGGAGTATTGGAGTTACCATGCAGAATTCTTCTCATATACAGAGGGAAGCAGAGAAGGCAGAAGGAAAAGACCAGAGCTGGGACTAGGCTTCTGTCTCCACCACAAACATTGATGGTTTCCTAAGGTGCTCTTCATCATAGGGCAGAACTGTCTTGCATGGTTTCATAAGCATCTCTGCTTTGGTGGAAGAGTGAAGCACAGCAGGACATGATACAGCTACATGATCAGAGCATCTATGTTGCACTGGTTGGTACCAGTTGGGTTTAGCATCCATAGGTATTCCAGTAAATCTGCACCTGGATGAGAGAGGAAGTCAAGGAAACCTTGGAAACTCAGTGATGGTCAGTATCAGCATGGCCCAGATACACAGTAAAAGCCCAGTGGCACGTAAGATGAAAATTAAACTAGTTAACTGCTATTGTATTTTCAGGCAACATTGAGGTCCTCTGGTACAGAGCTCAAGAATTTTGAACACAGTTTTGAATTTGGATGTTTGATTTGGATAGGTTAGATTTGTCCTGCTACCCTCTATTCTCAATTTTAGCATCTAGCAATTGTGGGAATCTTCATATGTCATATTTGACAACACTACACCCTATACCTATTCCATTCTTCAATTGCTTTGGTTTGTTACCCTCTAGTTTGCTTTCATAATGCTTTCTACTTCACCCCAAAAAAAAGGAAGTCCTTTCAGAGAACGAAACAGACAGTTTATACTCCAGATGTTTCATTGTTATACAACTAGTGTCTTACTCCTAACTCTTCTGATTAGTTATTGTTGTTCTGGAGGACAAAAATGTCAGGTTCATGCTCTTTATTTCGAACACTTTACACAACTAGGATGGAAAAGTACAGTTATTTACCTGGACAAAGATCTTTTTGAAGTTGATATATCAAGTAGTAGGTACAACTGTTACTACAGAAAAACATTGTTGTAACCTCATTAGCAACAAGTAATCCTGCTTTCTGGTGCTCAGGTGGTTCAACAAAAATAATTTATTTGTATGCTCCGCTAATTTCCAATGAATTACACTAAGAGTATCCCTTTTTTTTCCTGGATACTAGGAGAAAACTGCTAAGTATCTACAATTTTGTCAAAACAAATGAAGTTTTTAATTACTTTGAAATAGAACTTTTTATTCTGTTAAAAGATAGGTAATTTTCTTATTGGAAAGGATTTGAAATTAAGAATCTAAATTTGTGTCATTCCAGAAATGAGCAATGTTTGGGCCATTTTTGAGAGAAACTGATTAAATCAATTTCAAGATATGCTTATAGAATTTTTGTCATTTTCTTGTAGATATTTTATGCAGAGTGTCTCACTGAAACATCATTCACCTCCTGAATTGCCTTTCAACCTGGATTATCCTATAACTATAGATTAATCATCCTATGGCTTCATTTTAGATAATACTAAAAGATAGTTATCTTTTGCTCTAAACAAAGACAAGTGAAAGCCTGCTTAAAACTGCATTGCCAGGGCAGAAAATTTTTAGTTAAGTACTCCTGGAAAAGGAGGAGTATATTTGTGAAAAAGGGAACAACCGTGGAGACACCCATGGTAGCTAGACATAACCTGAACACCACTTCTGTGTTCCAAAGAAAACTCTAAGAAGAGAGTTTTTAAGCGCAGTTTGAAAATGGGACTTGGAAGCTGTCAACAAGAACTTTAGTAATTATTTGTTGATTTTTATGTGTGTATGTACGTTGCGTATTCTTACATATAAATAGAATTGCATCTTGACTTGGTCACCTCTTCCTCTTAGGCCTGCATGTAGAAGTCCAATTCCAGAGAGCAGTTCACATCAAAATAATTTAAATTAATAATTTAAATTAATACAATAATTTAAATAGAACTTGGGTGTATAGTTAGTTGGAAATAGAAGCCACGAAGCCTAGAAATGCATATAATTTGACAAGTGTCTGTCAATTTTGAGAAGGCTTGAAAGATATCAATCTATTTAATGCATTATTTTGAAGGAATATAAGCACCCTTCATAACTCACAGAAGAATATAAATCTTGTATTAGCAGATTTGTAAATATGAAAGCCATGGAGAGTTTATTTTCAATATTAGGCTGGTATTAACCTAAAATGTTAATTTCTTGTTTATTTGGTAGTGACATTCAAGGGTTGGACTCGATGACCTCAGAGGTCCCTTCCAACCCAGCTGATTCTATGATTCTATGATTCTATGATTTGTTTTCTATATTTATTATAATAAGTCTTTTGATAATTTCATTAATTTGTGAAAATAAATGCATATTTTGTTATAAAACCCATTCAAAAGAGAATAAAAAAATACATACAGATTTTCTGTCTAAACGTATCACATTGAAACATCAGACAAATGCACGCTGCGGTCTGAAAAGATGTAAGTAAGCTGACTTGCAATACAATTAAAGTTGTATTAGTAGCCATCCTCTTATCCTAAAAAAAATAAATCATATGCAACTGAAAGCTAAAGAAGTACGCATGCTTTCAGGCTGAGTAAAGTGCTCTATAAAGAAACACAAAGAGAAATGATTTTAAAGTAAAAGTTGTTCCAACTTGGAAAAGGAAAAAGAATTATCTAGAAAATGAGTTTTCAAATTTTCTAGTTTTGTAAAGTTTTTATTTGTTTTCATTAAAAACAAGAAGCCAAAAATAGATAATAAAAATTTTACTCTGAATCTTTAGCTTTGTTACACCAAAGTAAAAGAACAATCTATAATCTATAAAATTTCATAATCTATAAAAAGAGATGTGGAACTTCAGCTGGGATAGACAGCTGTGTTGTGTATCTGTTCGATATATTAAGAACCTCAGGATTATATTGGCCTGTTAGTCATCTGTTCTGAGATATTAGATAAGATTACTATAATAATTCGGCTCCCTACCCCTGATGTTCATGATTTGCTTGCATACAGGGTATACGGAAGGTATTCAATGACATTATACTTATGACTATCTGTAGTCAAACAGCAGCACTAAGGTAATTGTCGACTGAGATAATAGTTTAGGAAAAGAGGTGGTGATAAATGTGTGATTCACTTGCTGTAGGAGTTAAATTCTCCTGTGCTGACCAGCAAGCACTTCCTCCACCAGAAAAGTTTATTGAGAAATTAAAGTGATATGAATTCTGTTTTATTTCTCTTTCTGGAATAATCAAGTGACTTCATATATTACAGAGTTAAGCCAAACTTGTTAGTCCTTTAAGAAGCCCTTCTTGGATGACAGCCCAGGACAGCACTACTTTCCAGGGCCAAGACATAAAGCTTGAATAATTTAAAGTGTGAAGGATAGAAAAAAAATGTTCACACACTGCACTATAAATACAGAAAATATCATCAGGCTTTCAGCCAAATGCCATGGTACACCAGAAATGCTTATGCCACATATGCATAATAATTCTTGTTAATGCTAAATGGAACTGTTGTTACTGATCATATTTAGTTTGGAAGAGATCAGCAGAGAATAACCATTCCCTGAAAAATGCCCAGACCTTGGGCTTTCTTCAGGATTTCTTTTCTGAGTTCAAATTACAGTTACAGTTTATCAGGTGGGATTGTTTTTGAGTGTGATCTTTTTTTCACTGGAAAATGCAGTTTGTTAAAAAAAGTCAATTTCCTTTTATCAAGTCCTTCTCTTAGGACTCATGTAGTTTGTATACACAGTTAAATATTCTCTAGCTCAGGATAATTTAATAGCCTGCTGCCAGAAATCAGGGGCTAGGTTAATTACACGGAAGATGAAGACCACAAGTTCAAATCTTTTGTAGTAATTGATGTGACTTATGTTCCATGCAGGTACCATAACAACCACATTTTCTGAAACCTTGTTTTTCTGGCAGCTTCTGCTGGTAATGATTCCTCCCATCAAGAGGAAATTCTTCCGAACCCTTATCTTCTAGTTTTGCAGTATCAGTTTCTGTCTGTGAATTGTAATAGATAGGTATTCTGTGCCCAGTGGAATAGAATAGGGAAGATGTTCCATCTGAGAGGTTTGTGGGAAACTGGAATAACAGAAGTGTAATAAATGCATTTAAATTAAGTACAATGATATGTGTTTAGGGACCAGTACAGAATTTACTGCTGATAACTATAGCATGTTAAATGACAGATGAGATAAAAGACACTAGTTCAGCCTTTTCTTACTTTCTACATGCTCTGATAATTTGTGTAGCCTGAGTCTCCATATCCCAAACTCCTTGCACCCTAAGCTGCGGTAAACACAACAATGACCTCACCAGGCTTCATCCTATTCCCAGATCTTCCACCCTTTCTCCATGCTGGGGCTTCCTGTGAATCTGACTTGTGCCACTCTTTTCTCAGGGATTCTTTTCGCTCCCTCTTTTCTCAGGGATTCTTTTCGCAGGCCTCTTTTCTCACCATTAGCAAATCCTGCACCTGGCTGTCTCAACAGCATAACCTTAGTGAAGTTCTCTCTTTGCCTGCTGCCTGGACCCATCACAGCTTTCCCATCACCAGTAAGTGTTCCTTCTTTTCTATAAAGATGAGTCTAGTCTTGCTATGGTGCTTACATAGTGATATTGTCCATTTGTATCTTGTCTTGTCATCCCTGAAAATGAAGGGAAACAGGAATGGGAGAAAAATCCACACCTAGCCTGTCAGATGATTGCTGCCAGTATGTCCATGGCTGTACTGCCTTTTTAAATTCCACTTGCCTTTTGTTCTTTTGCCTCCAATGACTCCATCTAAAGGCTGTGCTATACACATAACTGCTGGAAAGGAGGTAGCTTCTGTAAGAGGTGAGAGGGGAAGGAAAGAGAAGAGGAAGAGACAACAATGGGTGGATATTTTTCTCTTCTTTCTTCCATATTGCCAGCCTCAGATTTGAGCAATATTGCTCAGTTTATTGAAAGATGGCAACTAGGCAACTGAGGAGGATTTTTCATAGAGAAGATATTTCCAGCAGAGGCATGAGAGAACTTATGCCATTGTACAAGGCTCTGCTGATCACTCCTTGATAGGCTACAGCCATGGTCACTCATATTGAAAGGAGGTAATCCAAACTGGAAGAAATGCAAGGAAGGAATTGTTGTATGGTCATGGAGGATAACATGCTGTACAGGAGAATGTTAAGAATATGTGTACACTGTGCAGTGCAGTGCTGCACAGAGACCTGAATAGCTATCATATAGTTCTAAATTAAAAAGCAATAGATTGGAGTCAGCATTTTTTGTAGCCAGTTTAGCTGTGCTGAGTGGCAGCACTAATTAGCACAGGAACACTGCTGTGCTAATGCAAATATGCAGGACTAAGCAAGTATGGATGAGCTGAGCCAGGTGAATGCACTGCTCTGCTTCAGGCTAGCCCTATTGCAGAGTTGATATCCTGAAAGAGCTTGGCTTGCACAGCCTACCAGACACTGTAGGGAGAATTGTTTACTCTTCATACCTAGGTGGGAAAGCATTAGAAAAATGGAGTGATTAAGTGAGCTAAAGAGCAGGTTAGGCAGAAAAACAAATTGGGAAGGAATTTTTTAAATTTAATTTTGTGTTTTAATGGGTGATTAAGGACCTCCAGATGGTGACATTGGTAATTCTTTCAGAATTACTATAAATATAAGAATTCCAAGGGAAAAAAAATCCAAGAAATACAAAAATTAAAGGACAGAACATTTCAGCAATGTCAGTGGTTCTGTTCACTTGAAAGGTGCCTAATGAAGTCTAAAACAGCTGTGTCAGGTGCTCTAATAGCAGTCTGAATCCTGCTGTATCAAAGGTTTTGCTTTTGTTCTCCCTTCTTCCCCACCTTTAAGTGGTTTTTAGTTCATCTATTTCGACCGATAGGTTTTCTAAAAGGAACTGACAGCAGACTTTTGACATTACGGTGATTTCAGCAGTAAGCATCCAATGTGAAACAATTCTGAAATATGAATGCAGTGGTTGTTTATTTGTCTCTTTTGGAAGTAATGCTAAGTAAAATTTAAATTTGAACATTTAATGGTTAATTGTTAAAGAAATGAATGGGAAAAAGTGTTATGTTTGAAACCCAGATGGGAAATTTCTGCAGGGATGAAAATAAAAAGGGTAAAAAGTAGCAAAAGTCAGGGGGAAAGAAGAGGGGAAGGGGAAAGTGTAGCACTGTTAATAGTCCCAAAAGTGATCTCCTTTTCAGCATGATCCTGAATGCTGTAATAAGGCACTTAAGACATTAGAAATAAAATGAACTTTCACAGTTAAATATTAGAAATAAGAAGAAATTACATAGTTCTGTATGAACGAGTGTAATCTACTTTTGAGTCGCCTTTTGAAGTCTGTTGCCCTAGTTTTGTACCAAAACCATCAGAAAAGAATTGAAACGTGAAATTTGGGATTCTCTGCTGGCTGAGTTTGGCAGTGAAAGTGGGCATTCTCTGCTCTGCTTGAAAAGCTGAAGTTTATTGCTCCTTTCCAAGTCGTTTTTCAGGGATGGCAAATGGTAGAAGTTCTGGCATTTCACTTGAAGTCTTTACTTATAGTCAGACATGAGGCTTGAAGGTGTCTTCAACCACTCAAGGTCATAAACGCCCAGAAGAAATACAACCCTCTATATTTGCACTGTGAAGTCCTAGAGCAGATCTCATTTCTTGATACTGACAATCAGGAATAAAACAGTTCACTCGGTTATTAAAATCCATACCAAAAAGCCTTTATGCATTGTAACATTTAATGAGTGGCCATAAATTAAGTTGGAAAAGAGAAAGAGATAATCCATCTGAGATAAAATTTTCTACAAACTACTGTGACCTCATTTTGATGCAGATTTGATTCAGTTTTCAAATCTTTGTGTAATGATGATCTATTTCAGATACTGGATGGTAAGTAAACACTTGTTTACTTGCAGTTGGATATGGACCATTAGTGGTCTTGTTAAAAGTCTGTCCTTGGTGAGTCTGGCAACCCTCCTTTGTAGGTTGAAAAATGATTAGGTTCATTTAAAGTCAATAGCTGGAAAATTAACATGCAGAACCTAGAAAATACTGAATAGGAAAATGCAGATGATGTAGCAGAATCCATGATCTGTGTTTTCCTCCATGTAGTCTGGGTGTGCATGTTCTATTTTTCAAAGTGGAAGGTGAAACAAACTGAGACCTGTTCATAACCAACTACTGTCAGGATAAATAAATGACTGTAACCAGATTATGTTTTCTGGACAGTCAGGGCAAGAACAAATGTAACAGTTCCCTGTCAGACTGCATTCATGGATTATCATAATCTGAAAACAACCACAGTAGTTCACTACCTCAAATATGCAAATTAATATTTTATGGTCACTGAATGTAATTCTCCTTCCCCAATAAAACAGGTCTTAAATGACTATGCCCTTAATACTTCACATGGATACTATGGATAATTCTCTGCAGTTTGAGTAAATAGCCTCCTTTGTTTAAAATGGTTAAAAACAGACAGTAAAACTTTCCAGTAAAAGACCTCTGAAATTGTTTGCAACTTTCCGTTATTGATTTTCAGTATATGTTAAATTTCTTTCTTGCTTGGAAAGTCTGAATTCCAAATGCACTCCATATTGCCTAGTGATGGACATTATATGACAGTGTTTTATTCTGTTTCCTCATGGCAAATAGGAGGTGGTAAGGACTTTAATTTCAATGACTTTCTTCAGAGAGCCCAGCCTTTCAAAATAATTTGGTTGTTTTTCACCAAAAGCTCATTCAGTCCTTTAATTCCTCCACATAAGAATAGGATGTGGAGTTTTCACAGTGTCCAAATGCCATTTATAGTTGAAGAGAAGTAAAAATCAACTATTTCCTTGGAAAAGACCTTTTTATTCCCAGTGTGGCTAAAGATGTGAAACAGTGATGTGACACTTTTACAAGATTATCACATACCTGATTCATAAGTCCCCAGGCCACTGCTTCACAATGTAATTTGGAGTAACACCAATACTCTGAAGCATGGAATTGACTAATTTAATCAATATTTTTCTGCTCAGGTACATCTTGTAACTTTATGTACAAATGCAGTATGAGATAAGGAAGTGCTTCTCTATGCAGAGAAATAATTTTTAGATCAAGAACATGCTAGTCATCTATATCAGAAATCAGTATTCTAAGTAACCTACATCTCCATATTACTTTAGCTAATATAACTACAGAAGAACATGAGACTGTGAAATGAGAGATGAATTAAACACTCATAGACACACTTGTACTGGCTTGATGATTACTACAGAAGTGAGAAAGTCCTAGTCCCTACAAGACTTTTCATTAAATTACCACAGCTTACAGCATGTAACTGCCTCCAGCCTGCCTTATTCCACAGAAACTGTGTCATTCTCTTCTGACTTAAAGCCTTTAAAAGATGTTGAGGTTAATACAAGATAACAAAGGCAAGAATGAGCAAAAGCCATACAAAGCCTTGTGGACTACACAGTATCCATGCTTTCTCCCTTTTCTGTCTTCTCACTGTTTTGTAAGTTCCTATGATTTCTTTATACTCCTTTTCTGTAATTCCTCTCTTGTTTGAAACCTTGCCTGTATCCCTGGCTTAACTTACCTCCAGAACTGTGTGTGCCTGGGGATTCAGTACTGTGCCATAAAAATCTTACAAGTTCACTGCATTTTTGGTTACAATTATATACTTGCAGCAACATGATTTTTACATCTATAACTCAGGCCCAAGGTGAATAAAGTCAGACTGGGACTAAAAAAAATCCAGCAACACAACATCTTGTCAGTACTGTAGGAGAAAAGGTCACAACCTGTCTATGCAACAGGTAGAGTATCCATAATAATTTCCTTAAATCACAATCACTTAAATCAATATATATTGATGAGACCTGCATATGCAAAACTGTTGGTTACATATTTTGTATTCTAAGAAACTTTCTGCCACTTCTGAAGTAATGAATGGGAACAAGCAATACACAGTGTAATAATTGGAGAAATGTGTGATGTCAACTACAATCCACATTAATAGGCACCAGAGCTATTGCAGTATGAATTACACTAGTCTTATACCTTCTGTGCGAAGCCCTGTAAAGGCCATTCCTGGCTTTACATGATATTGCCTGGTCTAACTGTGCTTCAGCTTCTCCTCAACCTCAAAGTCCATTTGCCCCAGCCACAGAAGAAGGGAGGGCTGAAGCTGGAAGTTGTCCTCTTTTCCTTCTTTGCTGGCAGCATTGCTCTCCCTGCCTAACAGGGTGCTAGCATAGCTGCGAAGTGTTTGTGCTCCATGAGTCTGAGAGGGAAATGCAATATATGAACACCACCTTAAACACAGAAGGCTGTTATCACTGAAGGAAAAGGAGTGCTGTAACAAAGGGTCACTGCATACTTTCCTTGTGCTTTTACTATTCCCATGACAGGTGCCATTGTGCTTTGCAGGAGAGGGGGTACTAGGCCAAATGGAACTTTGGTCTGATCCACTATGACCACTGTTAAATAACAACTTATACACAGGGCACCACAAGAGGTGCCTGACCTCAGTCATACCGAATACATAAGAACAGATCTTGATCTAGGAGTGAGGAATTGTGAAATTCTGCATTGAGGTATGTAAAAAAAACAAGGTCCAACACCTGAGTCATCACAAAAGAGAGAGAGGTGCTACTAGTCTCTTCGTGCTGTTACTTTGTCTCCCCGGGCTGGCTGTGACCTGTACCTGTCTGGATGTTGATATGTTGAAGGTGAGTTAGAACAGAGTTCTGTAGTCTCTAGGTGTGCAGTACATGTGTAGTCTCTTGTTCATGGTTCTTCACTGCCTGTAATTCATATTAATTCATAGTAGCTATAGTTGCTGCAGAATCAGCTCTGTCATAAGTGACTCCAGAACATTCAGAGGAGAGGAAGATCTAACCTTTCTTCTTCCACCAATATTAGTGAGAAGAACTTGATTGTATCAACGGACTGGAAAGTACTGTCCCTTGCCCAACATGCTCAATCTTCATCAGACACTAATTTTCATGCAAGTGGCCTTGTCTCCTGGATGGATCAGCTTTAATCCTTTTTGATTTTTCTGTAAATGTTGGATGTTGCCAACTACAGTGTTTTTCTCCTGCACTGCTTAAAGCATACGATGGCCTGTTAGGCCACACTTCCTGCCACATTTTCACTCCTCACAATCTCAATAGTGTCAGGTTGTCACAACAAATAAAGCTTTTGCAACACCTTGCTGAAGAAGTGTTTTCTGCCTTTTTTTTTTTTATTTGGGGAAGGTTAAATCAGGTAACAGCTACAACAGGAGACCTACTTAAGAAACTATCAACTGTTATCCATCACAGTTGCAAGATGTCAGTGGGCTCCACAATGTACTTTAAATTGATCTCAAGATGCACAGTCACCTACTGAGCAGCTGAAAAAGATACTTTACTTATCATTTGGTTATGTCATTTTTGGCCTGCAAGTAGTGCCACTAGGATTGCAAACGCATTTAACATATTTTCTAAGGCATTTCCATCCTTTTTCTTTATGGAAGGTTCAGCTGAAACAGAGGTTAGGGTCTTCTTAAGTTAAGCCCTGGTTCTTTCTTTTGAAGAGGTTATGTGTTCCATTCCATTATCCTCAGTGTTAAAGGAGAAGCCACTGCCTGAGCATTCTCACTTTAACACCCAGTTTATACCAGTTGGACAGTGCATGCAGTAAAAATCAGGTGTAGACTTTCCTTTTATTTTCACTTTATCTTACAGTAATTGAATTCCTGATCTAATGTGTAGAGTTTTTGATCATTTTTTTTCCCTCAAACTGGCTTATGAACACTTCTAGTAACATAGTCCAGGGAAAGGAGCTTTCACCTCACCTGAACCTAAAAGTCAGATACCAGCTTCTCCCTCTAAGCTGCTTAATCTGCTCCTGTGTCTCCATAACCTCCAAGGACAACACAAGTGGCATGGATGTAAGATGCAAGTGAAATCACAATCCCCTTGTGATTCCCATTGCATATTCTGCTCATTCCAAGTTTTCCTCTGAAGAAGAGGATTCCTCTGGCTGTTGAAGTATGGAACCTGCTTGCCTGAGCCTAGTAGGAAGGCAGAGGGCAATTGTCAAGATAAAAGTTGTATTGCTGCACTGTGATAAACATTGTGCTTCATTTAAAACCGAGAAAACCATTATTTGTGTAACTATAATTTAGCTAGTGCACCTCAATAGTGTGCATAGGGATACTGCCTATGAATAAGATATCACAGCTGTAGTTCTATTCTCTTCTCACATCAGATTCTCACCTACAGCTTCATGTCTGAATTGGGACACCTTGTAGCAATTTACAAGCAGCTGAGCCAAGAGATGTGCAATGAAAGACAGAAATATTGAAAATGAGAAACTGGGATGGATGTAGTGCAGCAAGCTGTGTAGTGGACTATATTATTCCAACATGTACATGAAAATCTTTGATATTTGATGGCACTAGTCAGGCTAAAAATTCAACATAGATTTTGTATTTTCAGATTTTATTTTATTTTTTTTAATAAAATAATCCCCTGTGTACATAAAAATTATAATTGTCACAGCCAAAGCTAGAACCATCTTGCTGCTGATAAACACAGACACACACAAAAATTGACTTGTGGAATCATCTGCTTTCTAAAATAAACTTCCAAATGACTGAGTGTTTATGTGTGTTAGCCCTTGAAAATTTCTTCTTGGGACTGAGGGCATTTCTGATACATTCCCTTACGGCCTATTGATTCTCAGGAGCATATTTAAAGACCTTAGTAAATTTTTCTTTTGGGTACACTCCAGAAACAATTCTCAAATGCTTCCAGCTTCTAAATACTCAAAGTAAATTTAGCTCATTCTCTGTGCCTCAGTGATGATTATTCCCATGCCATTTTAAAGTCTGACCTACATTTTGTCTTCAGCATTTCAGCCTCCTTTTTTTAGGCACAGAACTTTTTTTTTTTTTTAATGGGAAAAAATGTGGTTTTATTTACTATCTTTTCACTCAAATACCTGCAACTTTTGCTTAGTTAGAAAGAAATATTTCTAAAGTAAATCAGTGCTTACACAGAGTTATTCAGACAGTTTGATCAGCTGAACCTGTCAGGAAAGAAACCATCAATTGTATTAAGAATCCATTATTTTCCCGCACTGTGATTAGAGTGAATGGGACAGAATCACATGAGAGAGTCACACAGCCGATGACTGGGACTTAGCAAGTGTTTGGAACACAAACTGAACATAGAAAATTCAAAAGACTTCCCATGGTATATGCCAAGAGTGAGTTCTGATTAGATTTAAAGCAGTGGTTTAGATAGAATTTTCAATTCACACTGGACTGGTTTTAGATTATGCTTTCTTGGCTTACATTTTATTTGAACAGAATTAGCTTCTCCCAATAATACTCTTTTCTAGAATGACCTAAGTTTGAAAAGTCAGTTGCAATAGGAACTATCACTGGAAGAAAAAAAAGAAGTAAAAATTCTAAATTAGATTTTCTTGAATAAATCCCAAGGATTCCCTTTTTGTGTTTTATTTTATGTTATTTACAAAGTTTGTTATTAGACATGATGGAGTGTACATTTAATTCCATCATCAGTGATGTGTAAAATTTGCTGCTATCACTCACATTACTAGACAATTTTACTGCAGAGAATAGAAGATAATTGGTACTTCAGGCAGGCCACAAATCTTTCCTGGCAGCAGTGTACCACTCACAGTACATTGATTGCAAAAATTAGTTAATTCAAGAGGATTATATTCCTTGGGTCCTGGCATAAATCTCTCCAAAATCTGCAGGCACTGCTGCCATCAATTAAAAGATAGATTTCTGTCAGCCTGCTTGATTCTGTGTGCTCCTCCTGATTTAGATGCTACTCATTCCAACACCTCTTCTAAAACTGATATATATTGCCTGTTATGTCCACCAGAAGGGACTTTAAATGGCAGGATTCAGTAATATTGGGCTAATCTGTTGATTTTATTTACCGATCTTCTTAGGCTTGTAAATCCCCAACTGCATGGTGTTTTCTACTTCATTACCTTTGTAACTGAAAACTAATGAGAGTGCAGTGTTTCAGTCTTTCAGTACATTTACAGTGCTCTTAATTTTTAGTGTTAAGGAAACGAGGTTAGAAATTTCTCTGACGAACTTAAGAAATTTCTTTCATGTTTACTGAATGAGAGTTCATCTGGATTTGATATAAGGATTACCCACACAACCTTGTGTTTATAAACATTTACCAAATTTTGTACTTCAAACATCATTGTAAATGTCCATCATTTTTCCAACATACTTGATCTCCAAGAAGATAACACAAGATGTACAGGTATTTTGACCAATTAAAATTTATTTAATGTGGAACGTGGCGTGTGCAATGCCTCGGATGAGGAGGTTTCAGAAAAAAATTAAATGTATTGTTGTGACACACCTGCATGTGGAACTTTGGCTCTGCCTAAGTCACTCAAACGTCTGCCAAGTCTTGTAGACCAGGATTTAAACTCCAAGCGATAACTGCAGATGAAATAATTGTGATCACGTGTGTATTTTTGGTCCACAATTCTGAGCATAAGCAAATAGAGACAGCCTGTGTTGAGGAGTCAAGGTAAATTGAATCAATAGTGCTAACAGAACAACTGCATGAGTGAGGAAGGTTTTGGGGTGCTCTGACAAAGCTCATCTTGGAAGGTGACTGAACTGGTTTGCTACTAACTAAAAGGGGAACAAATCTGTGAGTCAAATAGTGTCACTGTTGTGATGGGGCAGTCATCATTGAATGTTTCCTAGTTCATTTAATTTAAAAAAATTAATGTACCAGAGATTATGATAGTTCAGTGAAGTAATGGTTGATCTTCTTAGTGCTTTTTTGGTGGTTTTTTTTTGGTTGGTTGGTTGGTTGGTTTGAGGGGGTTTTTTTGTATGTGTGTGTGGGTTTTGTTTTGGTTTGTTTTTTTGTTGTTGTTGTTGTTTTGTGATGACACAGTACACTATAATAGTCTTGCTATTTTATTATAATAGTCTTGCTATTTTATTACATATAAGAAAACTAGTTTCAATATTAACATTATGGAATTATGGCTTTGCTGTGAATTTTGCCAGAATGTTGAGGAAATGTACTTTCAAGAAAAGTAACTATTTTGCACAGCAAAATTGTTTTTACAACAGTCACAATTGACAAAATTCAAAATTTGCCCTCTTCACAGGGTCACAAAATCCTTGTACTTTGGGACCACAACTTCTTTTACTGAACTGAGAGCAAGAGAACTGAGAGCAAACTGAAGACAAGATATGCCTCTCATATACTATTGCAAAGTGAGGAAACACCAAGATTTCAGATGTTGGACTGAAAGAGATTCCCACAGAGACTTGTTTCTGGCTAGCACAGGAAATATACTCACACTAATCCCCATAAAAATACCCATCTAAGAAGATGCATTTATGAACATGAAAGGTAGAATTTAGAATTTTGGCTTCCTCTGATTGAACTCATATTCAAAGCAAATGTGTAGGGAGATTCACAACACAATTCTTAGGGGGTTTGTTTGTTTGTTTGTCTTTTGTGGGTTTTTTTCCCAGTAGATAACAGTGCAGGAGCCATGGGAATTGTAATGTAAGAGAAAGAGACTCTTGCATAAGACATTTGAATTGGTTGTTGCATAGAGGTTCATCTGCAGCAATGAGAGCATATTGATTCAGTATAGACAGTGAATGAAGACAATGTCATTAAACCCAGCTCTGGCGATTGCTGATGAATAAAAGCTTCTGCACAAAAGAAGAGAGTAGGTTTAATCACCATCACACCTAAAACCTGCAAAACCATGGAAAATAACTGAAAAAGAATTGAGTATATTATTCTTGCAAAAAAAAATGAAATTAAGGGGTAGTCTGAAAATAGTTTTGATAACAGTTGTTTTGAAAATGACTGATTTTTCTATTGTTTTCCATTAATTATGGAAAAATATGTCTTTTTGAGACTGTATTTTTGAACTGCACATAGTAACTCCATGCTTTAAAAAGATGTATAAGTGATGTGTATAAAATAATATAAAAAGAAGTTGAAAACATACATGAATACGTAAATTCTTAAATCTGGTGAGACCTTCTGGTAAATTAGAGAGGTAACTGAGGCGCAGATCAGACAAGGAATTGCAAAACCCTAAGCTAACAGGCAGAGAAAAGCTGAAGACTGAAATTAACCCAGTAAATTGTGCTTCTTGTGAGAAATGCCACAAGCTGAAGAACTGCCTCATATTTGAAAAAAATCAAGGCAAATGCATTAACAGCTTTTAGTAAGTTGTAACAATTTATGCTCATAACATGAACAAAGAACAACAACAGTATCACTGCAGATAAGGAATCTCAGGGGAATAATGGACAGTTTTGGACAAAGCTGGAGATCAGTACTCAAGTCACCACAATCCCAGAAAATACTAGTACTGTAGGAGAAACATTGATAGTGTCAGATAAGTGGGAAAAACTGAAGATTTCCCTTACATTCAGGCTTACTACAGTAAGCCCCACTGAGTAAGCATATGAAATAACTGCATGGGTAAATAACAAATGTCTAAAGCTTCAGCTCCTAAAACTGTATAAAATAAAATGTATAATTCATTAAAATATACAACTATTGAGAAAGCAGAAAATTCAAACAACAGAAGAAAATATCAGAAATGTGTTCCAGGATGTGGAGAATCTTTCTAAAGAGAACAGAATAGAGGAGGAGAAGCCTATTTACAAGACCCTTGAAAAATTCTAGACTTAAAAACAAAGGAAGAGAAAAAAGGGAAAATCACAGAAAAAGTAGAAGAACCAAGAGAGATGACATTACATATCAGTCACTACAGACAAAAGAATGAATACTTCTTTCCTATCTATTCACTCCAAACAACAAAATACATATATATACAGATATGAATGTTTTTAACCAGTTAAACATGGACATTCTTACATGTTTTTTCCGGTGGATGCATCAACTTTGGAAAAATATTTGGTATCAGCAGATTTTGGCCAGTAACCCTAAAAAACAGAGCAAACTTTATTGTTAGGAAATGCTGTTTCTACACACTGTCTTCTGGGATTTGTTTGGCACCTGACTTTTTTTCAATAGAAAATAAAGAACACCTTTGACAGCATAGAGAGTGAGTCTTGACAGGCTGTTTTGATTCGTGGACATGCTGTGGCAGAGCATGACTATAGGCTTCAAGTAGCTTTGAAAAGCAGGCAAAATATAAACAAAAATGTAAATTATATATATAAGTAATAACATTCCGAGACACAAGGTGCTCAAGCAGGTCATACAAGGCTAAGGCTTCTACCAGCATTCTTGTACTTGTATATAAAATATGATCCTTATGATTTTTTTTTTAATGATTCCCAGGTATGGTCATGAGCAATGTAGGGAAATTAGTACCTACTGTAGATGCTCAGAGGCCTTTGAGTATTCTGGTGGAACTGTGTTCACAGGATCCAAATATGAATAGAGTTGAATGAAATTAAGGCACTAAAGAAACCGTAAATTTGTTGTCCTCAGGAAGTGTAAGACTAAGCTTGTTATGATACAGATGACAGCATGATCAGAACTGGAGACTAACATTGTAATTGCTAAGTACCTCATACTTAATCCATGAGTATGAGAAATTTTGTATCTATTCATAGAGGTCCATGTTAGCTGAAGCTGTCGATAAATGACTTATTGTCCTTAACAAAAAGATGCCTGAAAACAATAGAGATTAATTTTAAACACTCATATGTATGTTCTCTAAACAGAATACAAACGTGGGATATTGTAGCTAAAGTATATGAGAAAACTTCCAACCTAGATTCTAGGAGTATCAATCTTCCTTTCAAAGAACTATTCTATCTGGGACAAAATGTGAAATGAGACTTCCAATACTAATGCTGAGAATAGGGAGTCTGAAATATGTATCTGAAATTCTTCCTAGTGTGAGATTTGGAAAACACTCTGGGCCTTCTTTACTTGGTTAGGGGGAATTTTCAAGACTAGGATATGATCATTAAAATGTTATGCAACAACACTGAAAAAAAATTACACAAAGTTCATCTGAGGACCAAAAAGTAAACGGAAAGAGAACAACACTTAGGATACTTTAAGGCATTGTACCTGCAAAAACACAAGTGTAATCCAGCCAAATTTCCATATTGATAGCACAACAAAAATGAAATTCTGAAAGATATTTTAATTTCTGTGAGGTAGCATTTCCAGAATGTGCATATCCATTTTCTCTAGAGATGATATACCTCAAGCAATGACGTTTTACAATTGGGTGATAATTTGTGTGGCAGTGAAATTAAGCATTCTGCAACTAGATGTATGTATAAATGCTAATCTGTGTTGTGTTCAGTCAAATGATTTGACGGAAAAGAGTGTCAAAATATTAAGTACACACACAAAGGATTGTCAAGTCAACATGGCTGAACTGCAGAACGTGCTTCTGCTACACTCAATCACTTATCTATTGCCTACTGAAGCCACCATTTAAAAATCTGCAGAATCATAGAGGATGAAATGCTCAAAGTAATGTCTGAACTTAGTTACAAGTCTTTGTTATAGATTGAGAATTCAATGTTAATTAATGTTAATATTGTTAACATTATGATTGACTGAGTTGGACAGATGATCTGAGAAAGTTACTCTTGAAACAGCCAAGCCTAGTGAGTGGCAAAAGTGTAGAAGTTTGTAATGAACATTTTAAACCAAGCAATCTCAAACACCATGAGCATTATCAATAACAAACAAAACATGAAACAAAAGTCATGTTTTTTCATCATTTTTTGTCTTCATATAGCAAAAGTATCCTTATAAGCTGACAAATAGTAAGGCTGTTAATCACAGAAAGTATAGACTGGGAAGCCTCTTATTTCATAACGTCTGTCTATGCAGGGACAAGTGAACTCTTGTCTGACAGTGTTATTGTGTGCCAACATCATTATGCACTACCCCAATGTTCAGATTCTTGAAATCTGCAGAGGTACTTCCCACTCCTTACTGTAACTTGCTGAGGTGCTGTTAGTACTGAACACAAATCCTGCAAGAAATAGCAGCCTCTGTGCTACTTTAGACACAGACTGTGTTTTAGTTTCCTCAGGGCAGCAGAGGAATGGTTGACTGCAATGGCGCTGGCAGATGCCTTTCGTGCTCTGCTTTGAGGCCTTTGTTGTTTTGTGGCTGTGGCTCAGTGATGTGAGAGGAATGTCTTCCCCAACATGCACAGTTTTCCAGTGGCTCAGATAAAGCCAATGAGCAAACATACACTTCAGGGTAAATAATGTCTTCTCAAATATATGTCAGTTTTTGTTCTCTTTCATGTGCAGAAACCAAAGATGAAGTGACAGATTGGCTAGACATTCAAAATGTGCTGATTTTCTCTGCAACCTGAAACAGCAGAGGCAGGCAGTAGGAAGGCTACAATCAGTTGTAATAGGAGCACTACAGAGCCAGTGCACAGCATATTTAATTCTTTAATGTAGTGCAATATAAAATATATTGAACTTTGCAAGTTGTTTTCTTCCCTACGGGTCAAAACGTCTTTTACACTCATTAAGTACTTCAACAAAGTAAAAGACAACTTTCTCTGGAGTAGGAAATGAAGACTAAATAGGGCAGGTAGCAAAGAAAAATGAGGTACTCAGACGAAGCTCAAGAGTCCTTCAGGACTTAAAAACTTCTTTTGAGTAGTGCATTCATGTGCAGTAAAAAAACTTATCTTAACAGAGACACATTTTAGTGTTAAAAACTCCTGTTGATCAAGGGCAAAAAGAAATTATTAGGGGATTCCTAAAGCACCACTAGATTCTGCTAAGGAGTTCTTCTTGGTGTGTAGATGGCAAGTTAGTTCCCTAACCCCTTTGCAATCAAGGTTAGTAGAGGCACACCTCATTAACCTGAATAAACTATTAAGAAGCAGCAGAAAAAAAAAAGAGCCCCAAGGCTGATTGTCCTTCAATTATTACAGCTTTCCTGCTAGGAGTAAAATTAGAAAGATGAAAATGCAACTAAAGCCCTACCCACGCTAGAAAGTTGAACCCTTTACTTTGAATTTTTCCATTAAGTTTGTTATTTGGTCACTATAGTTCATATCAACTTAAATTAACCCTGGAGACACTACTTATTCTCTGACTGAAGACTAGAAAATCTTGCATCATCCAGATTTACATTTTCCTTCCTCTTTCTATTTCCCTTCCCACCTGCTGTGGCCAGTAGTAAAGGGCAAGAGATTCTGAAGTGGGATCAAGGAAAGTTCAGGAAATACAGTGGCAATAACAGAGGAGCTGGGTCTGTGTTCTTACTCTGACAGAGGGGGTGTAATCACATAGTAACAGCCCTGAAGTTGAGCTGTTCTCTGAAAACATTTCAGTAGTTGCTGCAAAGTGTGGTTTAATAGTTTTTTGGTGCTGGGGAATCAGATTGTGTTTGAAACTTAACGTTTGCATTAATTGATCCTCTAGGCGCTCTGGTGAGAAGAACTACCTCCTCTTGATGTTCTGAAGTATGTTATTTGTTGAGTTTTTACTTTGGCTGTTTGTTCCGTATAGGCAGATTATAAAATAGTCATGGCAGGTGTTTATGCCTGAGACTATAGAGAGCCAGTTAAGAGACTCGAGTGCCATAATTTCAGGCCAGAAAAATTTCTCTACTCTGAGTAGGTTAAAACTATGATCTCTTATGTTGTTTAAGCGATGGTAAAAGGTGATTAGATCACATGTGATGTAATATCATAGTGCATACATGCTGCCTAATGTCTTTGTAAATGTGGTAGTATTCACAACCAATTTACTGTCCAACCACCCCATCCTTTTTAATGTTCTGTAGAATCATAGAATCACAGAATATGCTGAGTTGGAAGGGATCAAGAACCATCACTGATTTCAGCTCCTGGCCCTTTGGTGGACACCCCAAGAGTCACACCATGTGCCTGAGAGTATTGTCCAAATGCTTCTTGAACTCAGCCAGGCTTGGTGCTGTGACCACTTCCCTGGGGAGCCTGTTCCAGTGCTCAATCACCATCTGGGCAAAAAAAAAGTGATATCCAGCTTGTTTGGCATCATCAGAACAAAAATTTCCGGGAAATGTTTGTATATCATGATGTGGTTGGAGGTTTGGTGTTTTTTGTTTGGCTGTTTTTTTTCTTAAAGTAAGTTATTTTAACATTTCTAGTGTCTTTACTTATGCAGATGTAATTAAGTACACATTAATAAATTGTTGAAGGTACATATATTTTACTGAGAATGAGTAAACAGTTTATCATATTTTCCTCTTAGCACATATTACTGAGTCATTGTGGTGCTGCCAATCATATTTGCCTTCCAAAATTCTGTTTGCAGTAGAGAACCAGCACATGGCTGAAATGGCTTAATTAGTCAAAGATATTCAAGGTAAAGCTTACAAAGGATCTAATTGTGCTTTGCTGGAAGACAAAGGAAAAGGAGGAATTGGAAACTGTTAGCTCCACTGCTGTTACTTGGCATATTTTATTTTGTCTCTGCAGTTCTATCACACTCTGCTCAGCTGCTGATGTTCTGTTTCAGTCATTGTTGAGATGAATGCAACATGGTTTTTAGCATTTGGTATAAAGAACATAATTCAGGCAGTGCCTCACATAAACAGATCTCAAAATGCCTGATATACCAACTGGGAATCTGGCATAAAAAGTACATATTTTTAATTTCAGGCAGATGAAGTTAACTCTATGCCATATCTACAGAGTCAATTCAGAGTCCTGTACAATGACGTATGAGTGCTTCTGCTGCAGCTGAAAATACTGTTGAGATATTTTACTATTTATTTTTCCAAACCAAAGAATGTGACGTCATATGCTGCACAGTAAGTTTTGGTGATGTGTTTAAAATCAAAAATGAAGGTGATGTTTACTACTTTCTAATGCTTTGCTTAAAAGACAATTTCTAACCAGTACTTCTCAGCTTTTCTGCAGCCATGTACTCCAGTTCTGGTTACAGTCTAGTACACGACAAACTTATTTACTAAGTAGAAGGACTTGGCAGATTATGTGGTACCAGTGACTCAGGAACCCTGATTTCCTCCTATTGCCTTTATGGTGCTACCAATATTTCTAATGTTTTGAAAAACCTAAACTGAATTGTGTAAGCCTGAGATGTGTAAGCCTGTATAAGATTAAAAGCACAAGAATCTAATTTTGAACTACTGATCTTAATAAGCCTCAAATCCTGCAGTAATGCAGGACTTGTGCCTGTGGTTTTGATTCTTCACCCCTTACCATGTGACAGCATTTTTTGAGAATCTCTGCAGACAAGAAATTTGAGTTGATTTGGATTTACCAGATGCCCTCTCCCAGGTGATGCATTCTCTCTGAGGGCCATTTGGCATGAATATGTTTCCTTCTTCTTATGAAGTGCACTTCCAGATCACTTTCTATCTTCACATCTTGACAGACTTAGAATAGAGATGAGAGGATACTGACAAATGTGTTGAAGAGAAGTATAAGGAGGAGAGAGCCTCTGTTACATCTCAATTTTTCATTTTGTTAAGCTGCAGGGTGATGTCTTCATAGGGGCAAAATTTTGATTGTTGCCAGTATCTTTCATAGGTTTTTTTAATTAAATCTTTAAGAATAAATATATATAATTAGCAAGGATTGGTGCTCTAATACACATGTACATAATGTATGTCAGTCATCACAAGAGATTATGTCAAATAAAACATAACAACAATAGAATCTGCATTTCAAAATGAGGAATAATTTTGTCTATCTAATTAGAGGCAACGGTGACCCTATACAGAGAAAAATGGTATATGATTACATCCATAAATGTCAGATGTAGGGTATTAAATTTCTGTCAGATTTTCTTTACTCAGGAGGGTAACTGATATTGCAAGATTATTTGGGTGAGAAATCCTTATGCCTATCCATCCAACAGTTTGGGTATTCTTCAAATGCTTTAAAGAATCTGATTTACTGTGAACTAGAAGGTGGCATTCTTCTGTAGATCAACAATCCCATGCAATATTTATAACTGTCATTCATTTTTCTATACCAATGCTTTTTGTAATTTGCCTTGATAAATTTGTCCAGAGTTTACAGAGCACTCTCACAGATGTTTGGAGTGGTATTATGTATACTGAATATTTCCAAAGTCTTTGGTTACTATCTTGTGCACCAATGATTTACAAGATCATAAACAAAGGCTTTAAGAGCAACTGCTGAATATTGTTCTGAAATTCAGGTGCTTGCTAGAAATCTCTTTCTTGACATTTCATGTTTTTTCTGCTTGTGCGCAATTTATACTTGGAAAAGGCCATCAAATGCACATGTTGCAAATGCCATTCTGAAGAAATCTAGACATTTGGGATTCTGGATTGAGTGGAAAAGCAGAGTACCTTTGGACATCCTTTGGCTGTAGCAGTATTCTGTCCATATGTACTGACAATAAATAACTTGTCATGTGCTAAACTTGTTGAATTTGTCTGTACAAAATATCAAGGTTTTTTGCAATTAAACACAGTGGCAAAGCGAATGATCTTTAGTGCTATATACTGGTGATTGGTGGTAACTACTAGTGACTTTGTGAACAATTGGTGTTAATAATTAATAATCAACAACAAATAGTAATTAATTCCTGATACCAATCCAGGATGATTCATCCATGACTTATTGATAGACTGTGGTCAGGAATTACTGGAAACTAAATCACAAATGATCAGTTTCTGGAAACATTCTGAGAGTGTGTTTCAGTGATGGATGTTTGTTGCCATACACTGACCTATTGCCAGTGAGTGCCATTGTATCTGTCCAAAACACCAGCTAATCAGCATAAGCAAAGAGCTGGGTAGAAGAACCAAACATCAAAAGGGCAAAAAAGTATCAATGGTGCAGCTGTCTATTTTGTGGAGGCCTCTGTCAAGCAATAACAGGATTCCTGTTGATTAAATTAGGAGTCGTCGTCAGGATGGATGGGAAGGGATTAACTACTGAGGAGTGAAAGGGGACCACATTCATGAAAAGCAAATCAAAAAACCCAATAAAAATCGTTCACCCTAAACATCCTATTTACTTTTGGCAGTAAAAGCAGTGAGACCCCTCTTTCCAAGGACCACTCTCTGCCTCTTTCTTTTGCTCTTTTTACGGGCTCATTTCAGGGTGACAATCTTCAGATTTTCCTGTGCTGCTAAGAAGTCTTGAGCTGGATCTGCATGATATAATTTCACAGAATCATGGAATAGCTTGGGTTGAAAATAATGTTTAAATGTCATCTAGTCCAAGCCCCCTGCCATGAGCAGCAACATCTTCAACTAGACCAGGTTCCTCAGAGCCCTGTCCAACCTGACCTTGAATGTTTCTGGGCATGGGGAATCCACCACCTTTCTGTTGAAGTGTTTCTCCACCCTCATTGTAAAAAATGCCTTCTTTACATCTAATCTAAACTTCTCCTCTTTTAGTTTAAAACCTTTATCCTTTGTCCTGTCGCAACAGGCCATATTAAAAGCCTGTCCCATTTTTTCTTAAAAGTTCCTTTAAGTATTGAAAGGCTACAATAAGGTCTCCCTGGAGTCTTCCTTAGCTCTGGCAGGCTTTTCTTCTCCAGGGTGAACAACATCAACTCTCTCAGCCTGTCTTAACAGGAGGTGCTCTAGCCCTCTGATAATTTTTATGGCCCTCCTCTGGACTCACTCCAACAGGTCCAAGTCTTTCGTGCGCTGAGGACCCCAGAGATGGATGCAATACTCCAGAGGTGGGATCTCACAAAAGGAGGATATAGGGGGAGAATCACCTCCCTTGACCTGCTGGCAAGGCTTCTTTTGATGCAGCCAGGATACGGCTGGATCTCTGGGCTGTAAGTGCACATTGCTGGATCATGTACATCTTCTCATCCACCAGTGCTTCGAGTCCTTCTCAGCAGGGCTGCTCAATTAGTTTATCTCCCAGCCTATATTGACACTGAGGTTTGTCTCAATCCAGGGCACTTGGCCTTGTTGCATCTCATGAGGTTCCCTTGGTCCCACTTCTCTATCTTGTCCAGGTCCCTCTGGATGGTACCCCACTCAGCTTGGTGTCATCTGCAAACTTGCTGAGGATGCACTTCATCCCAGCATCTATGTTGCTGATGATGAAATTAAACAGTGCTGCTCTCAGCATGGATCCCTTAGGGACACAGGCATCACTGATTTCCATTTAGATATCAAGCCGTTGACCAGTACAGTCTGGATGTGACCATCCATCCAATTCCTTATCCACCAAACAGTTCACCCATCAAAACCATATCTCTGCCATTTAGAGAGAAGGATGTCATGGGGGACCATGTCAAAGGTCTTACAGAATTCCTAACAGATGGCTTCTGTAACACTTCCCTTGTCCACTGCTGTAGTTTCTCCATCATAGAAGGGCCACTGTGTTGATCAGGCAGGACTTACCCTTGGTGAAGCCATGCTGACTGTTTCGAGTCACATTTCTGTTCTCCGTGTGCCTCCAATTAAAAGTAATTAGTAGAGTTAATTGAGTTAATTAGTAGAGTTAATCAGATGAAATCACTGATTGTCTTTCCATTTATGAAGGTGATTCAGCTAATCTTAAATTTTGGGGAAAGCTCGCAAAAAAAAATTTGGGGCAGATTTAAGGAAGGATTTCGGAACTAATTCTTGGTTCTTCCTACTTAGATTATTAGTGCTGCTTGGAGCATGCTTTGATCAGGCACAGGTGATGTCTGCTTGTTAAAGCTTTGTACATGAGTACTGTTTGGTCCCCTAATATAAACCAAAAATTACAACCATGAAGTAGGAAGGGGGTGGGTTGAGGAGGGGTGAAGTCTTACACCCATGTGAGCTCAAATGAAAACTCACCGTGAGGGCCTTACTGGGGTTTGCAGATGCAAGGCCATGAGAATAACAGCAAGACAATAGCAGGATGGGAACAACAGGGGGAACATCACCACAGAGGCTCTGGGAAAACTGCCACGGCAGATGAGGTGAAAGGCTTCAGAGCTGTGAGGGGCAAGCTACGGAATTGCAGACAAATCACCCTTACCATTTTAAAGGCTGAGACACCTAAGGCACTGTGAAAAAAGGTAAGTTTTATGGTTTAAGATCATCTCTTCATTGTGACTGCTTATTACCTCTGCCTGAGCAACCAAAATATGCTTGACTGACCAGCATTTGAGGATGAGGTACCATTCAAATTTCTGTCCTTATTTCCTGTGTGCATATCCCATAGTTCTATGAGATTTTTTGAGAAGTTTTTTTTTTTCTCCCAGATGTTGTGAACTTGCTTGTCAGCAGGGAAAATATTCGGAAAGACATTGAATGTATATCAGAATTTCAAGGGTATTTTGCATGCTCCTTTATTTTGAAGCAGGTAGATAACAGCTAAAAGTTAAAAATAAACACAACAAAGACCCACTCTCTAATCCTTGTGCATATCTGACATTCCATCTACAGATGAAAGTACTTTCAAACTTGAATATCGGGATGGCTTGTGCTGAAATCCAGGAAGAGTTGAAAATAAGATCAACAGAGAAGATATACCTTAAATCACTTCTTAAATTGAACATAATATATGAAAGTGTTGAAC
Source organism: Manacus vitellinus (assembly GCF_001715985.3). Lineage (NCBI taxonomy): Eukaryota > Metazoa > Chordata > Aves > Passeriformes > Pipridae > Manacus > Manacus vitellinus. The sequence goes on from NW_021940750.1 coordinate 2,237,405, forward strand.
TCACAATAGAATTTAGATAGGATTTAGGCGTCTAAATCCAAGATCCTGAATCTGGAGACCACGTCTAACAGCTTTAATGCCTGAGAACTTGACTTCTAAGTTTTCACCAGATAAGTTGCTTTTTCAAATAGTTTCATTAAAAAAAAACCCAAACAATCCAACAAAAAAAACCCCAAAACAAAACAAAAAAACAAATGTGGTGGCTCAGGGATGCTATTTTCAAATTGCAATTGAGAACACATTGACCTGGTGAGCTTTCTTTTGAGGGGAGGGAGCCCCTCACAGAGTTCTCAGTGCATGACATGTACTGAAACCTACACAAACAGCAGCAGAATCAGAAACTGAACATTGCACTTGTAAGAATTCAGTCACCAAAATTAGAAAAAGGTTTGATAATTCATAGCCCATAATCTGCTGTCTGAAAACTTAAAAGGACAGAATGGCTTATATATCTGGCTTATATAGATATTTTGTTTCCCAGTGAATCCATTAGTCTTCAGATCATTAAAATGTAGACAATAACTTTGCTATCATTCTGTTGTCTGGGGAGAAATAATCACTACTGACAGGCTGTTTGCAATTTATGAATTCACAACTTTTGAGATACAGTTTCACTCTTTGCAATCAGCAAATATAGAAGAATGTAGCTACATTCCAAAGCTGTATTTGTATGCAAACATTCATGGTTCTCAGTTTGAAAAAAACAAAAAAACTTCTTTGCAGGGTCCAAAACAATCTGAAATGCCACACATATCTGTCCCAATGGTTATGCTCTTTGTTTGATAAAGGAAGATTGTCCTTTGAGGAGTTCTGGAATAATGCATAGGGTTGTTTTGAGGATATGATGGTCTGAAGTTCTACCTAGAAAAATCCACTAGACTTACAAGAGAAGATCAGATGCAGACAGGACTTGTGTTAAAAATATTTATGTAAAACTCTTCGTCTATCTATAGTTGATGTCACACCAGATGTGGGAGCAAGGAGGTTTCCAGGCTTGTTACACTGCAGAGCAGAGAGAAAGAGTAATTTAGGAATAATTTAAAAATCTTTACTTTAATAAGGACCTTATTTTTAGATATAGAATATGTTTTATTTTGACCTTCCTTATGATTGCCAAGTGTCTCCTCTCATTTTGTCATTTTCATTCTAACAAACATTTTCATACTGTGCCTGCACCTTTTGTTGACTCTGAACTGCATATGGAAAAAACTGGCTAGGAGAAGGCAAGTAAGTTCCAAAGAGGAAGGATATGAATTCATAGATAAGAATCCTTAGAGGAAATTGGTCTTTTGCAGAATCAATGTGAAGAGGAGAGAAAATTGTGAAACCCTGTGTAGGAGAGGAAAAGGAAGTAGCTTACTATCAGAGTTGTAAGTGTAACAGTTGGATTGAAACCCAGTAAGGACAGCATCATTACCTGCACTGTCTCCTTTGCATGAGTAGTTTAAACTTCCATTGGATTAAATGTCATTTCTGGTCAAGAAGTTGCAATTATCCCACTCTGGAAACTGAATCTCAAAAGAACAGAGTGCCTTACTACTAAAAGGCAATGGGGAGTTTTCCTCTCTCTGACCCTAAGGCTCCTTTAATACTCTAACCTCTAATTAGAATCTGTAATCTGATCAATATCAATAAATCAATGCGTATTTTCATCTTCTACTAGCCATCTTTCCCAGCTACTCTCCTCAGTTGCTTTAACTCAATTTTAGCTATGATTTTGGAGAAACTCCTGGCTTCTGTTTCAGCACAATATGGTTGGTGACTCTATTGATGTTACCAAGATCCATTACATACCTATGGTAACAGGAGATTGCCTGAATATCAGGCAAAACAAAAACTTTGCTTTTCTCCTCTTTGCATTTTAATAGCATACCTGATTTGGAAGACCCCATTGTTTTGTGTCCTTCAGATAAAGAGGTGATAGCAAAAAACTTCTCTAGCACATCATGGCTCCTTTAGTTAACAACTCCTTCTTCCTTTCTTCTCTACCTCCAAATAATTAACTTTTTTTTACAACTTGATTTGTGATAATTTTACATTTTACAGCATCTGGAATTTATTGTTAGCTTGACTGAAAAATTCTATTTTCCTCTTCTATTTTCCTGAAAATTATTGTTTTTAATGATTTTTTACTCCCATTTCCCACCCTTATCAGGGGATATCTCCTGTGGCTGGATCTCTTTTGGATCACTTTAATTTGTTCAACTTTGGCATGATTTTTAAAATGTTCCAGGTAGGTCCTGTAAGCAATGTTGCTGCCTATTTATTTAAAATAGTAAACCCATAGGAAAACATATTTGAGCATTTTGATTTAATATAAATTTAATATATCCAAGCAGGATAATTTACAAAACAATCTCTGGAGGTGCATAAGCAAAACTTATTAATCATAACCACATCAGGATACAAAACTGCAGTACAAATATTTGCACTTCTGTCACAGTCACTTATCTGATCTATGCCAAATGCTGACAGGTTTTAAAGACAATCACATTAAGCATTAATCAATCTTGAAAGATGCAGCTGACTAACAGCATACTAAAGAGACATCCATCTCTGAAGACAACTGCACACTCCATATATTCAGCCTCCTATTACCCTGAAAAATATTTAAAATCTTCTTCAATCCCATGCTGTTTCCTTGAATCTTTTTCTCATCTCTTTCTGATGTATTTTCCCAAAGCTTCAAACATCCCACTCCCTGCAAAATGATTAAATACACAGAACAGGGCTTCTGTCTCAATGGTTTCACTTCACTTAAAAACAGTAGCAGTATAAACCAACTGGACGTGTTTTATTTAAACATTTCTCTGCTCCTGTGTACAAGTGATCATATTTCCACCTACATGTTCTCCCATGATAGCATACTTTTTTTTCTTTTCGTGCTTCCATAGCCTCTCTTCTCCAGTCTTAATGTTCTATTTTTTCTTCCATACCATCTATTAGACATGGGACAACTTTGTGTAAGCTCTGCTGCTACACAAACTCTTCAAGTCCCTGTTTAAAAATTTTCTGTGATGCCTTCCCACATTATTTCCAGAGATTTCACCACAACTCATGTTGTGTCTGTAATATTGCTTGAATTTCTATTTCTCTCAGATCAGTCTTGTTTGCAAAGCAATCAGCAGGTGCTACTTTATCCCATTACCAGCTGTATTATCTCAATTACTCCATGTGTTCTGCTGTACCAGAACACTGTTACTGAAGCCTGCACTAGGGGCAGCCTTCTGTGCTGCTTCCTCAGGCTCTGTCTGGGCCTGGATCCCACAAAGATCTGTTGCTAGTATCCATCCTGACAGACTTCCACCTGCTTGAATGCCTCCATGGTGTAGGATGGCTCTTCTGCTTTTCAAATGCTGAGGCTTGAGTGTATGGACATGCTTTTTGCCACAATTTCTCCACATCTGACTGAATGTCAAGATACTATTTCCTTTGATATCATAACCATCGAAAGACCTGGCACAGGCCACTAGTTAGGATTTTGTGTGTGTCTGTAGGTGGAATAGAATTTAAAATTTCTGGAATCATTTAGGTTGAAAAAGACCTTTAAGGTCATCCAGTCCAACTATTAGCACTGCTGTGTTCCCCACTATCCATGTTCCTGAGTACTACATCTACACATCTTTTAAATATCTCTAAGGATGGTGCCATTTATCCAACCACTTTTCCTGGGCAGCCTGTTCCAGTTCTTGACAACCCTTTAAGTGAAAAAATTTTTCTTAATATTCAATTTAAACCTACCCATGCACAACTTGAGGCTTCTTCCTCTAGTCCTCTCACTTGTTACCTGGCACAAGAGAGTGATTCCCACCTCCCTACAACCTCCTTTCAAATAGTTGTAGAGAGTGATAAGGTCCCCCCTGAGCCTCCTTTTCCTCAGGCTAAACAACCACAGTTCCTTCAGCTGCTCCTTATAAGACTTGTGTCCCAGACCCTTCACCAGCTCTGGAAACGCTCCAGCACCTCAGTGTCTTTCTTTTAGTGAGGAGCCCAAAACTGAACACAGTATTCTGCACAGTGGCCTCACCAGTGCAGAATATAGGGGGGAAATCACTGCCTTAGTCCTGCTGGACATATATTTTCCCAGAAGACAAAATATATTAAAAAGTTTGATCATGGAAGGAGCTAAAATTTGATGTTGTTGTAAAAACAACTTTCCTCAGTCTCAGATTCACATCATCTGTACGCACTGAACAGGTCCTTATAGTTCCCAGAGAACAATTCCTTGGCCATACAGAGTACAAAGACAGAGGAATTCATTCTGTGTTTTTTTCCTTTATGAGGGGACCCTGTCGTTCACTAGCAGGGCCCTATACAAAGGATGAAATATGCAAAATTCAGAGAGGCCTCTCCAGTCACAATTACCTAGGGAATTCCCTGGTTTAACCATGAAAACATGCCAATAGTATTTGGTTTTAAAACTATACCCTACCTGATAAAACAAAGAGAAGTAACTCTACATCCTCCTGGACTGGCTTGGAAATCAATCAGATTGTGAATGCTATCAGAAGTGAATGGGCAAGCATCTCAGTCAGGGTAGGAAATGAACAGAAGTGTGTTCCCAATATATTACAAGACAGCCTATTCCTGGCTCATCCAGCTTTCTAGTTGAACTTTGGATCCTAGTCTAACAAGCTGTGCTTTGCTATGAAAGATTAGCCTGGATGACTAATAGAATCACAGGCAGAAGCTCAGCCAAGTTTTGTTTCTGAAATATTTCTGTGCCATCCTTGGGTGGTTCAATCTGTTCTGATTTGTATCTGTGCATGTACCAGACTCCGTCCTGAACAAAAAATTCCCTCTATATTAGTCTGTGCTCCATCTTGTCACTCAGCAAGGTGTTGACCTTGCGAATGTCATGGGGTGAGAACACAGAGGGGAGCAGATGGACAGAGGATGGATGGGATTCAGCACCAGGGAGGAACATCCATGTGTAAAAAGCAATGATTCTTAGCTAAAGGCTGTCTCTTGTTTGTACTTTTTTCTACCTATGTGCCATGTGTGTGTGCAGATCTTCTGATGTCTTTTCAGCTGGCTGGTAACCTTTCCCAGTTTGTGGAAGGGGGAAGCCAAATGTGCAGACAGCCTAAGGAAAAAATGGCATCAGATGCAAGTCACTGTGCTAGAGGGAGAGTGGGTGCTGGAGCTCTACTGGCATGCTGATCTGGTCGACTTGTTGTTTGTGATTTGTACAGTGATATGGAGAGTGTGCCTGTGGAACTGCTGGGCATGATGTGTACCTATTCAGGTGAACGTCTTGTTGAACAAGGCTGAATTGGAACTGAGCTGTATAGGGCACTTCTGAAGGTGGATTATTCAGACTGCCCTGTAATTAGAGATTTGGCCAAATCTGAGATTCTGGACTTCTGGCTCTGATACCTCTATTGGGACTATACCAAGAGTAAACTGTTGTATAAAGTGAATAAGGCTGCCTGCCTCACTGATTTCAGGAATTAAATTATGTGAGGGCATGAGAAGTAAGCCATTTATTATATACTTATCACACTTCTTACAAATCTTTGAAGTAATATATAAACAGTGAAGAGTACATAATTCCTAATTCTATACTCTGCAGAGAACATGCAGTTGGGAATTATAGTACCTGACTGTCATGGTTTGAATCCTGTTTTCCCCCAGAGGCTAGAAAAAGTGGTAGACCCCAAGGGGTGGAAACCCCTGGAAGTTTTGGAGTTCTGTCCAATGGGCGCTCCTGCAAAAATGTCAACATCCCACAAGTTCACCGGAAAAGAAGAGTTGTTTTTTGTTGTTGCAGGAGAGGTGGCCATGTTGTAGAGCCACGAGGAAGGGGCTCTGAGCCCCTCGGGCCCTCTGGGGCCTCCCAGCCCCTGGCTGGGGGCTGCAGGGACCTGGAACAGCATAAAGCTGGGCTAGGTGCCTGTAGTTATGCCGGGAGATGTTTTCTCCATGGGCGCAGAGCAGCAGCCGGCTCTGACCAGAGAAACGGTGGCAGAGAGCCAGAGCAGATAACACCTGAACTGAAGGAGCAGCAGAAACAACATGCAGCACCAGAGAAAGGACTCCTGGAAGGAGAGTCAGGAGAAAGAGAGCCAGCAGCTGAGAGACAGAGTTTGGGGTAAGACTGTACCAGCCCCCCAAAACTCCTTTGAGACCCTCTTGGAGAAGAGGGAGATGGACTCCTATTAAGGAGAAGAGTTTTAGACATGCAGCACCAGAGAGAGAGAGGAGCTGAGAAGCTCAGAGCGTCCCGGAGCTGGACCGGGACGGCCAGAGGAATGCGGGGGGAGTTGACCTTGGCTCTCCCCCCCTTGCACTGCTGCCACGGTGGCAGCCTGAGAGACAGGGCACAGAGGCCCTGCAAGGAGCTGAGTCTCCTGGAGATACCAGACCGTCACGAAGACCCCCCTGTGTCTTCGTGATATGACCGTGGTGATACGACCTTGTCTGGGGTTACGAAGCCCACGGAAGACCCCTCGGTTGGAGGCGATGGGGCCGAGAGAGGCTTGAATACCTCCCTCGTGGATGCTGACAGAAATCCAGCTATCAGCTGCTGCATGTGGAGAAGACAGACAGACTGCTGCCTCAGAAGATGCTGCTGTTCAGAGACTGGAAGGGATCTGTCCTTCTTTCCCTCCTGGACTTTTATTTGGAGGGGAGAAGAGATCTGATCCACTGTAAATACATATGTCATGGTAGAGATAGTTGTGATCGTGTGTATAATGTGATATGGTATTTATTTGTACAGTCATTGTAATATATTCCCTTTCCCCCACTTTGAGTCTGGTGTGTTTTGTCTGGAAAAACCCATCTCACATTAGGTTGAGATGTGGGAGGGGGGATGGAGCTAGGGAATTAGATTTTGGGGCTATCTCAAACCATGACACTGACAAAGAAAAGAGATTGGACTACACGATTTAAAAATTTGCAGCAGTAGCTTGGACAACGAAGGCAAAAGTGAAAATTAGGTACACTGGATTCCCACACAAAATACATATTATAAGAACAAGAGAACAGTGCTCATTCCAGGTAGGTTACTGTGTGCATGTACTTAGTCATCCTGAAGCTGTCTTTCTCTTACCTGTGTTCCTGTGCTGTTGACCTGAATACAGGTTTATGACAGAGACAAAAAACCAGTATTTGTTATCTGATCTGATGGTTGTACCACCAGGGTTAGTGTTGTTGAACACTTTTCCCCATAATACTTAATTGATGATCACTGTAGTTCAGACTGAAAGTTTTCATATTAATCTCTATCTCATACTGATGTGTATTTTATAAAGTTTAAGCGGCGAATATTGCAGCTGATTTTTAAGAGCAAGACTTGTTGGAAAGATCCAGGTTAGCTCCTGGAAAGATTTTCAGAAAGAGTTGCTCAAATCTGTGTGGTTTTGTGTGCTTTTTCCAGGACTGCCTATTTATGCATCATTTTGCTGTCCATTTTTCATGGTTGGCTTATAGAAGATAACAGCCTACTAAAACTGAAACCCAGTGGAATTGTTCAAAAAGGGGTCTCTTGAGACCTTCAGAGGCAAAATGTTCTGTTCTGGCTCTAGTGAGAATCAGTATTACTTTCTAGCAAAATATGATTTTTCTACCCTAGAAACACCTCTGTATTGTAAATCTAGCAAAGCTATATTTTTCCTGAAAACCAGAGTTGCGTTAATAATAGTCTTATTGTGTAATCATTATCCACAGGAAACATTTTCTACTGCTGGTTCATACAAAAAAGCATAAAGGCAATATTCAAATTACTGAAAATCAAGGAGAGGTTCTTTAAAATACGAATGTGAGGCATTGCTAGTTTGTTCCAACAGAATTAGGGAGTTTTTAAATTTTACTTAAGTCTTTCCCAAGAAAGAAAATACAAAATGTTAGTCTAAAAATAAATAGATTTTGGAAAAAATTAGTCAAAGCAGATCTTGACACATTTCCTTTATGTGCTCTGTGAAAGATATCAGTATATGCTTTAACTACAACCATCAAAGGAATTACTTCATTTGACAAGGTCAGTTAGAAATAATTCAATGACACTTTCCCCTATTAGTGTGTGGAAATAGCAGATATAACAGCACTTTTAAAGAATTCACCGGTCTCAGTCTGTTTCAGGTGATAGGTGTTAATTATAGTCCAGTCTACAAATTTATCAGCTTTAATGTATTTGATAAGCAAATCAATATAGACAGAATAACTTAAGGAGTGAATCTTAGATACTTCAAGCTAATTTCCCTAATTTTTTTATCTGCTCTTAAGTTTATTTTTTTTTTAAATCCAAAAATTCTTGTTTAGTTGTTGCCTAACCCTGTGAACCCTACAGTTCTTTAGGAGCCTCCTCATTAAGAATGATCTCTTAAGGCAGCTAAAGAAAGCTCTGTAGGGCCTTGCAACTAGTCCATAGTCCGAGCACCTATTTTTCTGTAAGTTTTGCTGAGATCCAAAATATGAAGCAGAGGAGGAATGTATCTGGAGTGGACCCAATGTAATAGGTGTGATTTATTCCCTCAGCCTCAGGTGGTCTAAAATTTATGACTTCAGATAGTGTCCTACCTGAAGTCCTACAAACTATTAATGGGGCTGAAGGCAGGCTTCATTTCCCCTCCTTCTCCTCCTCCTAAAGTCATGTCTTGGTGCAGAGCTTAATTTTAAGATTATGGGAAGTGGAAGGAGAGAGCAAGAGAATGTGTTCTCAGCCCAGTTTGTAGTATGCTCATTCACCTAGATGGGTAGGACTGTTGGGTTCTCACTGCCAAACTTATTTATATATTTTATTATTAGCCAGTTAGTGCATAAATGTGCAAATAGTGCATGAGCAGTGAACCTGAACACTCACTTTCCTGGAATGTATCCCAGCTACTGTTCTCCAACATGACAAATTTCTGATATAGCAGTCCTGAATTCTGTTATACCCTGTGACAGCTTCCCATAGGAGTGCAGCAGGCACTACCACCATGAGTAGCTATGAGTCTGCTGATCAATTATTGCTTTATGAGATAGGACATGTTGATATTAACCTTCTCAAAAGAAAAAAAATCTGCACCTGCCAACTCCTGCTGAGTGCCAGGCTATTACATGTAGTGCAGCTGCCATCTCCTTCATTTGACAGATTTTAGAAGACAGCAAGCCATGGTTACAAAATGTAGTTCCCATGAGTCTGATCTTATCTATGTACAGCAGCTGTACTGGGAACATTTACTGTAATTAGGCAGAGAAACACCTAGTTTCCTTTTTCTTAATTGGCCATAGTTGCGTCCTAGACTGCAAGCTGATCACTTTTTTGTGTAAAATACCAGCAAGGCTAAAGCTGAGCCAGACAAAGATGTTACCGTTATCTGTGCTCATCATTATCCACTCCTCTTGCTCATGACAATTATTTACTCAACTTAGTTGACAAAGATCTATTTGCTTCTCAGCCCAGTTCTGTGAAAATAACTGATTAATTTATATACTTCTAATGATAAAGGTTTACCATGGGCCCCTTTGCTTTGACATAACTCGGTTAAGTAGCAATCACCCACATATATCCAAGAAGCCACAGACACCAGGGAGTTTAGGTGTCTCTAGAACTAAGTGACAGCTGATTGGAAGTTTCTGCCAGTGGATTTTTGAACATAAGCACCTGAAATCAGTAAGCAAAGTATTACAATTTAAGCATATGATGGGTTTCACAGTTTTTTTAAAAGTGAAGCAAAAATACGGCTAATTACGTAAGTGTATTCCCACAGTAGGGGTATGACTGGGCACCACATTTGTAGCTCACAAATGGAGACAAGGAGAATGTTGCTTTGATCTACCAATTCTAAAAGGCTGAAAGCAAAGAAACAATGTTCACTCTCCTGCTGATTAACACTCCAGTAGACTAAGTTTTTGCAGTATGTGGACATTGCAGGGACCACTAATGTCAGGGCTATGCAGTAAAGCAGAATTTCTACTGACTGCATTTCATTTGCATCTAATGATATTTGTTTGTCTTAATCTGACTATCTCCATTTAAATCTTTGACTATCTCCATTTAAATCTTGCCTTTAGGGAACTTTCATATTAAAGTGCTGCAACATAGAATCAGATGCTTCTTAAACTGACTTAAGCATCTCTGTGTTTTTGGTTTCAGATGCATGTATTTCTATCTCGCCTCATAAAGTAAAAATTCAGCACAGTGTCCAATTGAAGGAAGGATATTTACCATTTAGTTTCTTTAGGGTGATTTAACTCAGGGGGAGATATCCGATGAAAAGGGTTATCTCACTTATATACCACAGCGTTGAAAATGAAAGGAATATGCATTTTAATGTGTCTGTTTTTTCTCTGTCTCAACTTTTGTTTTCTTTCCTAATTTCAATAGCACTTTCCTAAAACTTTTTATTGGCAATGTAACCTAATTACCTGTTATATTGCAAGACGTCTACACAAGGGGGGGCTGTTACACACGAACCAAGGTTCCCCGTGGAGCCTCTCCTGGACAAATCTATAAAATAAATGCCACAAATGGGCAGCAGATGTCAGCTCTCCAGCTCCGATCAAAAGAAGATCCTTAAAATTCCGTCTTGCCTCAGAGATTCCCTACAGTTTCATTAGTGCTTTCCTGAACCAATCATTTAATTTTGTTTTCCTGAATAGCATCAGGAATAAAATTCATAATGGTGAGATAGCAGCCACGGGTGTTATTTGTTTATACACAAGGAGCAGCTGTTCTAGGAGAAAGCTATTAGCAACAGAAATATGCACAATGTGCAGAGGGAAAAAACCCACAGAAATAAAGGCAGAGTAGCAGGAGAGGCATGAAACAGGGCACAAAATTTGGAGTAATAAGTTTGGATCTTATACCATAGGTCATTAGCTGACTGATCCAAATCACTCTTTTTGCTTAGTTTCTATGGAGAGAATAGTGATATTTGCTTTGGTTTGTAGAGCTTTTAATAATCCACTTGTAAATGCTTGTCTTTTTTATTTTTTTTTAATGGAAACAAGCATTCTGATGCATTGGAAACACATTTTAAAGAACCAGGAATACACAGAAAATAGGAACACATTTTATCATGTGCAGATCGAAGCAGCTGTCTTCCCCTTCTCTTTCTCCCTTCACACACCCTCCTGTTCCTCAAAAAGGAAAAAAGTCACAAGACACAAGATCCTCAATCCAGGCTTGTCTCAGTAATCATCAAAAGATTCTGTAGCTCCAGGAACTTCACCTTTCCTAGGAAAAAGAATCTGGAACTAATGGTTTCCCCATCATATAATAAAAAAATCCCTTAAAGAAAATAATGGGATTGCAATTGGGAGAAGCATTTGAAGGTATGATGATCAAAACAGTCACATTTTAGTGAGAGAGAGAGAGAATTTGTGCTTTGATCATTAGGCAGAGTTAGATTAGGGAGCCTTGTAACTGACACATATTTTGATTGCCTGTAATATTAATCTGGAACTCTGATGTCAAGCATCTGTTGTACCACAAAAGTGCTGTTTGAGAAAGCAGTGACACTGAACAATCACCTCTAGTCAGTGGTTACCACATTGGCCTTAATATCTCAGCAAAAACAAGTGTTTTGATTCTCTATCCTCAATCCTCTGAGGACCACTTTTAAAATAACTTCTATAAGAATATATGAAGACTGAATGTCACAACCAGGAACAGAGTTTTGAAATCTTGGTTTGCAGTCTTTTGGTGGAACCATCGCATCCTGTACATATATAATCCATCTACAGAAATCTCCTGATGGGCCGATGAAGTTAAGAGAACTGGATACAGGCTTATTTCTATGGGGGATTATATTGTTTATGTATATGAGTGTTGAATAATGGAGAAATGTTACTTCATATAATTGTTTGAGGAACTAAAGAAATCCCCTGAAATTTGTGCTTTTTCTGTTTAAATCCAAACTGAATAGAGTTTAGAAAATTGTAATTATGTCCCCTTTCAGTCACTGCCTTAATCCTCCCTTTAAGAAGTGAGTAATTACAATGTCAGTGGAATACTGTGGCATTAATACATAGAGTTCATGTTAGCCAAATAGTATGGCTAACACTGTCACTGGCTACCCATAAAAGACTTTGTGTGTATTAATTGGCTGCTTGTACAAAACAATATGCAGTTTTTCACAAGCAAAGCTATGAAATTTCTACAGTTATCAACAGAGGGAAGAAGTGTGGATTTAAGAAAACCTAACCCCTCTCTCTCTTCTCTCATCTTTGAAAAAAATCCCCTAACCAATCCACAAAACAGGGAATACCCTATGGAATTAATTTGAATTAAGAACTACAATGTGTCCCCATTTTAATCCAGGCAACCAAGTTAAAATCAAATTAACAGAGAGAAAAAATTAGAGCCCAAATGTTCTTTGAGTATTTTTTTAATTAACTGTGTTTTCATTATTTTTTTGCAGCTGCTTCTATACCTTCAGGTTCTGAGTAGAACTGGAGGCAAAGGACTGAAAAAAATCAGTTGTTCTTATGTAAGACACAACAAACTTGCACATTTATCCCTGCTAGAATTTACAGTTTCTAATACATATTCTGAGGAGGGTGAGGGGAAAGGGGAGATGGGAAAGGAAGGCTGAATATTTCTTTAAAATTTGACTTGCTTTTCAGAGATCAACACTTTATAACTCAGTCATAAGTCTGAGCAGAAACTTCATGTAAAAGGCTATTTTTTCCAGTATTTCTTTTTTTTCATTTTAAGTGGATTCTGACCACACTGTATCTATTCAGTGTGAGAAATACAGGGCAAGTTTGAACACTTAGTTGGCAATAGCACTGGGATGTCAGATATTCTTATATCCTTTGGGAATTTTTTGTCTATGAGGCTGCCTAGAAAGAGTATGCCATCGAGAATTTTTTTTCAGAGATTCCCATCATTCTGAAGAACTGTAGAGAATCCAATATTTTATTTTGTCCTTTGAGTGAATATTAGAGAGAACTACATCTAGTTAAATCAGTTTACCATTTCTCATTTTAATTACTAGTTTAAATAATTCTCATTATTTCTAGTATAAACTTCTGTATTTCCATGTTTACAGAAATTCCAAATTCTTCTAGACAAGGTCTGGAGCAGCCTGCTCTAGTATACCCTGCTTTGTGTACTAGGACAGAGTAGACAACTTCCATAGCTATTTACTAGTGTTCATTACTCCATGGTTCAGACTGAAGCTCTTTTTAGATGCTATTCTTGAAGTTAGCCTGGAAGTCTGCTTATGGGTAGAATATACAGTAAGTGCTAATGATGTTATGTACTCAAAATGAATTCTACCATTTTCCTTAACTTGGGCAGGTTCACCACAGGACAATGAGACAGTTTTTCCATAAAAGCAAGAGGAATTTTGGAGGAATTTAGCTTAGAACTTGTTTGTGTTAAATGGCTGCAGAACTATTCTGTTCTAGCATGCTGTGCTCAAAGCCCACTCCATCCTGCCCTGGTCCAGTCATGCAGTGTTTGTAAAGGCTCTATTTCTTAATCACCTATAGTGCTTTTGAAACTTGGAGTCTTCCCAGTAGTGTGTAGGTGGAGTCTCAACATGTCAAGAATACATCAAGGATCTATTGGCCAAATGTCCTGGCTAAGGATGCTCTATGCTTTGTGGATGTGGCCAGCACTGGCTTATGTGATCTCAGTGGGGTCACACTTAAAAGCAAGCTAACAGAGCCATGCAGATGTGACCTAGAAATGTTCATTCTCCTGCAGACAAGAGATAAACCCAGTAGATCTCACATTCTGTACCAGTAAAATTGAAGTATGATAGGAGATACACAAATGCTTAGCTTTATGTATAGTTAGCAGTCCTACTGATTGCAACAAGACTAGTAAAGGTAGGCAGATTTAAAATGAAGTAGAATTCGTGACAAAGTAAGACATTAGATGTTATGCTTTCTTGATGAATAATCCATTTACCTGACAGTCTTTGGAACAATAAATTGAAAACATTTCCCATGATGATACTACCTTACTATGGTGTACTTGTCTTCACAGTTTTTCTAAGAGATTGTCTTCATTGTTCCTTTGTTAAAGGTAAAAAAAATTTAGGCATGGAAATTGTCTTGCTCATCATAGAAAATAAATGAGAAAATTTTGTCTTCTAATTTACTTATAAAAATACTGTAGGTCTCAGGCTACAGTTAAAATCTACCAGTGAAGCAATGATCAATATTTATTAAATAGAGAGATTAATAAAAGTGTAACTGATCTTCCTCATTTGGAGGTTATTTGGAGAGCTCTTATCTATCTTCCTTACCCTGGCTGTTCTCCCACTGTGTCAAACCTCAGCACTTGAACATATAGACTTTTAATATGACAAAATGTTCATTAATTCATTTTTAGGTTAACAAATTATTTATCCTTCCTGTTATTTCTTCCCCTTGGTGTTGCTGGTAATGGTGGCCCCACTGCTGTCACACACTACATCATATTGAAGCGACTTTTGACACCCATAATTTGTTTTCTGTGTGGTTATGCTTTAAGGAACGTTTGTCCCATGATTGCTGGGTAACTCAATTACAGATGGATCTAAATAGACTTCTCTTACGGTAAGAAAGTGGGTCATGATAATGAAGTCTATTCAACTCTTAAAAAGGGGCAAATAGACCCTGCTCTAGAAGAGTACTGTGTACTTAGAGTGAGCAGTCTCATGTCAGCCCCATTGACTGCCTAACTCGGGACTAGAACCCTGTCTTAGCAATTTTATTACTGGAAAGACAAGAAAATAAATGGTAACATGGTGACTAAAAACTGACATACCCAGCCATCCTGTCTGAAAAAATATTACATTTGATAGTGAAATAAAGGACAGCTTTTGCTGGAAGGAAGCATTTTGCTGAAGAAGTAAGGAGGCTAGGAGAGGCTCCTTTCTTCCCCTATTCCTTTTAAGAATTTTAAAATTAACAAAGAGCAGTTTGGAGAAGAACAGTATTTCTCCTAGAGAAATGCTCTGGATAGGCCCCATGCAGCCCTTCTGCAGTCTTGAACTGGTCCCACTTTGACTCTTGCACCTCATTTATTTGTTTCCATTTTTCTTTCTGCTTAATTCAACTTCTTTAATTTTAAAACATAGATAAGTGTAGCTTTGGTTCTAATACTTCTCTCTAACCTTAGAGGTTTTTTATAGCTCTTTTATTTGTCTTTGCCTCTCTATATTCTCTTTCCAGCTGACTGACTGAGAAACACAATTCCTTCATGTATCCTCTATGAAGAACTGCAGACCTACTACCTCTTGCATTGTATCTTCTGCATTTAGGAAAAGGGATAAATAATATTATTCTGCTTTGTAATACATATATTCACCTAAGAATGAGGAGAGGGAAGACAGTCTTTGAAGTTCATCCCAGGAGCAGAGAGTGTGTAAGAATATTTGTAAGGATATTTTTTATTAGTTATAATAGTCAAGTCACATTCATTCCTTTTAACTGCAAGTAGGATATACTTTTATTAGGAATTTGGACTATGTTTTCAGTGTATCAAGAAGAAAGAAACCCTTTCCCCCCATTATTCCAAGTATCCCACTGCCCTTATTTTCTTCTCAATAATCATGGAACAGTTGGAGAACAAACGCATTTAAAAAAAAAAAAAAAAGAAAGAAAAAAAAAGCAATTTCCTGTTCCAACGTGGGGTGTAAATGCAATTTCACTGTCTGGTTTCTTGATTGTAGTAACCTCCTGAGGCTAAATTGAAGAACATCTTGCTGGGGAATGAGGATTGAAGAGAAAATCCCCTTCTCTTGCAGATACAGAACTCTTTCTTAGGTTGCATTCAACAGAGAAAAACTTGTTATAAGGCCAGACATCGGTGGTTAGACTGTAGGAGAACAAATATTTGGCAAATGTTTTTCTTATTGCAAACTCAAGATTTATCAAAATCTATTGTGTTGTTTGTCCTCTTTCACATGCAATTCTAGGACATCAGTCAGTTTATTAGCAAAAACAGCAGACACATGATTTGTGCGGTTAATGTGACTGCTCTTCTGTCTGCACCTGACAATGTTAAGATAAGGTCCATGGTAACTTAGTGCTTTGTCAGCAGAAGGTTCTTGGAACTTTTAACATAGCACCAAACTCTCTCATTAGATGTGCCAGGCAGAAATTTAACAGTTTGGTGCTTCTGTTGAGTGTGTGGGTCATTTGTGCTGCAGGTATTTATGCTGTAAATGTTGATCCAGCATCAGGAAGGTCTAACAGAAGTATCTTCTCTCCAAAGACAAATTGCCAACATAGAGAGATCAATTAGTGCTTTTCCTAGCTAAATTAGCAAACTGTGCTGATTTGGTATGGGCTTCACATATTGCTTCTCTGTGGGGAATATCTGTGATTCCTCAGAATCAGGGGTGTACTGAATGGCTATCAAGAGTCTGTGCTCTTGTTCACTGAGGCTTAAAAATTTAGGGAAAACACTGTTAGGTAACTCCAGGCTGGCGCCTATTCTGTCATATAATGGATGGCAAACCCTGGGACCTGTGGGTAAAACTGTTTTTTTCAAAAGTGCAGGGAAAATGTGATTCATTTTTCACAGTGACAGTGTCAGCCAAATGCAATGCAATTTTGTGTTTAAATTAAGCTCAAGTAATTAGATTAAACACATTCATAAAAAACAATTATGATGTGGCAACAAGTCACACAACAGTTTACCTAGTACACTTTACATGGTGTGTTCAACTGTCATGCTACAACACTGAGTTGACCATGTTGAAACTCATATTCTCATTTCAATTTTCACAATTCTGACACTCAGATGAATGTACCTTTAGATAGGCTTTCATATTCTTAGCTGTACACTCTCTTGTATGGTTTTCTGTCATTTCTTGTCACTTTTAAGTCTCAGATTTCTCTTTTTGACTTGGATTTCAAATTAGTTATCTGATATTTTTCCTATTACCAGTGCTGTCTTAAATACTGGATGTCAGTGGTCTTTGCACATATGAATTCATCATACAACCTGCTCAAGAGAACAGAGTACCATGTTAGATTTCATCTTTACAGAAGGTTTCTTTCAATTCCGTCTATGATCTTTATCATTCAGTGAACTCCCAGATTTTGCCAGCTTCTAGCATTTTTAGCTTCAGGATATAGAGAATTAGTCATTTAATAGTCACCAGAAGACTTAATGTCACTACCCCTTTCCTAAATACATTAACTAGCTCATTACTTGTGTTAAGATTTAATCCAGGATTGGTCTTTATAGAGTTGCTGCAGATGACTTCACAGTACTCTTTTCTTTCCTTGTCCCCTTCTAGTGCCTGCCTCCTCTCTGATGGTTCATGCTTGTCTAAACCAGCTGTTCTTCAGCCATGCACCACATGACATTTCTTCCCTCTTTTTACAGCTCTCCACTTTTAACTCTTTCCCTTATTTCAAATTTTAATCTCAAAAACAGAGTTTTATTTCTTTCACTTTTTTGTTATTGAGCTCCATTAATGGATATCTTTATGTGACTTGCTGATTTTTTTATATCACTGATTTCCATAATTCAATTCAATTACGTTTCATTTCTTTTAACTATCTGAACACTTTATAGTAACCATTCTATTTGGAGCTCTTAGGGTATTATTGTTTGATAACACTGTATGTCTTACTAACAATTCGTAAAAACATGCTTTCTGTCTTTTTCCTTCTCTTTCATTTTTGCAGAGCAAAGTGAATCTGCTTTAAGAGCATTTAGACTAAATTATCACGTCTCTTTAAACTGACAGCTTTCTCTTGGAAGAAATCTTCATCTGTTCTGACTGTCCATTGTCACAGAGCTCTGAGGTTTTAGCAGAAGGGGAGAACTACTGCAGTGGTCTATGGTTTTGATCTCCCACTGCAAGGTCCTTATTTTATAGCTGGCTGACTTGTCTATTCTATTGCTCTGTATAACTTTTTTTATTTGTCATGTCTAGTGCTGGAAGGCACCATCTCCAAGTAATTAACCACTATTCACCAAGACCATTTTACTTTTTGTTACTTATTGCTCCCTTATGCGGCTGTGTTCATGCTTCTTTTGAGAGAAGATTAACAAAAGTTTCCCCCCAAAAACACCCAGAAAAACTTTCAGCTATTTGCACATCATTACACTCATGTGAACCAAGACTGGATGTGAACCAGGCTTCCCGTAGTAAAGGTTAAACAAGTTTTTTTCTGACAGCCAGCATGTATCTTCCTCCAAATTATTACTCTCAATAGGTACTTTAGGTTTCAGCAACTGGTAGTCCATGGCATCTCATGATCATCTGAGTGATTGCTTTTGTAGTCTATCTGTGAAAATACAAGTCAAACTTTATCTTCACATTTGAGCAAACTGTTTCTGGTGAAAATTAGAGAAGTGGAAAACAAGGGATAAACAAAGCCATCACTATTTAGCAGATCTATAATTGTCAGCAGATTGAAATATTGGTTGACTGTAGCCATAAACAACTCCAAGCATCCTTCATCTCTCCCCATTTAAGTATTGCAAATTGTCTCAAAGACACTGAAATCCTAAATAATTTTTCTCACAGTTGGAAAATAAAAAAATAGACATTGATAATGATCAGTATTTATGTACATGCTTGAGGTATAGGGAATGTAGAGCCTGCAGGGAACTCAGGCAGTCTTCCACTTCAGAGTTAGTGCAACCTACTCTTTGGTCACTACTTTGCACCTCTGTCTCCCACGTAATCACAGCTTAGTGTTGCAGTCACTGTTGTGAATTAGTCAGCCTTGTTCAAGGCTGGGAACCAGAGGTAAGTGTGAAATAGCAAAACTGTGGTGTGGACAAGGAATCACAGAATCACAGCATCATAGAATACTGGGTTGGAAGGGACCTCAAGGATCTTCTGGTCCAACCTGTCTTGGCAAAAGCACAATCTAGATAAGATAGCCCAGAACCCTGTGCCCCCGAATCTTAACACTGTCCAATGTTGAGGAATTCACAATTTCCCTGGGGAGATTATTCCCGTAACTGATTGTTGTCATAGTGAAAATTTTTTCTCCTGTGTCCAGGAGTAATTTTTACCCATTATTCCTTATCTTTTCCATGCAACTCCTTGTAAAAATGGAGTCTCTATTCTTTTTGTATCCACCCTTTAAATATTGGAACATGGTGATAAGAGATCCCTTAAGTCTTATTTTCTCAAGGCTGAACAAACCTAGTCCTCCCAGCCTTTCCTCACATGACAGGCTTCCCAGTCCTTTGATCATCTTTGTGGCCCTTCTCTGGACCCTCTCTAGCCTGTCCACAACTTTTTTTGTATAGTGGTGACCAAAACCGAACACAGTATCCCAGTGTAGCCTGACAAGCACTGAGTAAAATGGGTAATCTCTTTATCTCTGCTGGTAATGCAGCCCAATATCCCATTGGTTTCTCTGCTGTAGCATCACACTCTTCACCTATGTAGAGCTTGTTGTCCATAACTCCCAAGTCCCTTTCTACATAGCTTCTACTCAGCCAGGTAGATCTCAGCCTGTGCTGTACTCCTGGGTTATGTTTTCCCAGGTACACAACCTTACACTTGTTTTTGTTGAACTTTGTAAGTTCTTGTTAGCCCATTCTTCCAGCCTATCCAGGTCTTTCTGCAGCAAGGTTCTCTCAGTCAAAGTGTCTACTTCTCCACTCAGTTTGAGATAATCACCAAACTTCATCAGGGCACATTTGATCCCATCATCCAGATCACTTATGAAGATATTATACAGCATTGAGCCCAGTATCGATCCTTGGGGATCCCACTTGTGACAGGATTCCAGTTTGAAAAGTTGCTGTTTACCGTCACCCTCTAGGTTCCACCTGCCAGTCCATTCCCCATCCACAGTCTGGACCACTTCTCTAGACTGCAAAGCATCTGCTTCTCTAGGAGGAACCAGTGTGAAACTGTATTGGAAAACCTGGAGAAATCCAGGCAGACAATATCCACCACTTACCCCACATCATCTGACATCTTAATATGTCTGAAAAAGTACCAAAAAGAATGTACTTTCAAAAAAAGCTTTAAGACTTGAACGGTTACCCGTTAGATCAAGGACTGAGTCTCAAGTTCAAGTCAAAATTTACATGTACAGCCTTAGAGCTCAACAGTTACTGAAAAAATATTCCTTGTATTTTCTTTTCATTCCTGAGGTCTAGCTGAACCTGTGCTTGTTGACCTTCAAGGGACACAGCAATATCTTTTACTCAGGCCTTACCTGAGGGGTGATGCAATGACAGACTGAATTGTCATTCTGGGAATTTGGTTGGCATTGTGTCAGTTTTGCTTCACATCAATTTAGATAACTGTGGCTTATCATGTGTCTCTAGAATGGCATAGGTATATGATATATATTAAATGAAAACTATATATGTAAATATATCCTAGTAACTGGCAGCAAAATCATGTAAATGTCAACTGAAAAGCTCTTTCATATCATTAAAGATGAATGTGTGCATACTGGGATTTTTAACCCTCTACCCGAGAGTCATATTTTCACATGGTTATATCATACAATCCATGTGCAATTGCTTTCTTTGTGTGCAGAAATACTCCTATAATGAGTAGAGGTTGCAGAACAGGGATTTAAGGCTTTGTACCCAAGATAGTTGGTAACCCAATTTCTGTTAATTTTATTATTTTTGTCTGATAACCATACTTTTAGTATTAAATATTTTGACAAGATGCAATACTTACCAGGCAACTATGGACTCAGACATTGGATTTATCAATAGAAAGTTTTACCAATTTCTAGAAGAAAGTTTGGGAAAAGTAAGTTATTATGCAAAGTTCAATAATTCAAAAGTATCTTCCTTTCAGAGGTTCTAGTGGGTCCATACTTCTGGTAAAGATGTAAAATTTGGAAGTAGGGTAGCCTTTATAACAGGGTATATCTGCTATGAAATTTGTATTCAAAAGAGCCCAAACTTGGTCAAATTACAGAATATATACTTCTAAGAGTTTTACAGCCATGATCTTCAGCATGCTTAATCCTTTTATAGCTCTTACTGATGTCCAAACCACATGTTTATTGCTGAACAGAAGGAATATGTATGACTCATTCTCTGACATCTCTGTTACAGCACTGGAATGTGCATGTAGAGCTACACAGTTACCTTCTGCTTAGACTGAAGTACAGGGAAGCACAGAAAATTAAGAAGAAATAGGCTAGGATTTTTTTTTTCTTTGTGGGGAAAAGAACCTGTAAAACTAAAGGAAGGGGAGTGAAGATATTAGAAGCTGAAAGATGAAATTGGTACAAGCGGAAGCCTCTGCCTGGCTGGGAGAGGGGAAGCTGTGACAGCATCCTTGAGAGAAATGGAAAAAATGATGCTAATATCCCTATTACAATAGGGAAGAGGTTGAAGGTCTCTTCAGTTAATCAGCACTGACAAGGCAAAAAAAAATTGAGAGAGAAACCTGAATGGAGTAACAATTAAAAACTGATATGATGAGGAGACAAAGTAGGAGCCTGTGACTGGTAAGAAACCATCTGGTAGAAGGAAACAAAAAGTTGAGAGAGGGAATCCTAGTCTGACTGTAGCAGGACATTGACCACAAGAATAAAGAGTTGTTTGGTGGCATATTGCTGTTTCAGTTAATTAAAAAAACAAACAAACCAAAATCAAAGCAACAGGGAGAGTCCTGTAATGAATCTGTGAATGCCCTGGCAGGAAGCAATTTGCAGGCCTGCAAAGAGGATAGGAAGCTGCTGGTATTTCTTATTCCACAAGCTCAAATGCTTGAGGTATGCATGGTGACTGTGCCAAGTCCAATGCCAGGGTTGTCAACTGCTTTTACAGGCAGCATTTTCTGTTTTTCAGCTTGCTTTAAAAATGCAAGATATTAAAGATACTCCAGAGTCAAAGAAGGTTTTTTTATAATTAAATTTTGTTTATAATTAAACAATTTTCCACTTATGAAATGTATACTATGTTACTGCTTCAACTTGGTTACTGAACTTCCTTGCCATAAGATCTGCATATCTTTTAGTCTACTGGATGAATCATGCTCACTTGCTGAAAAAATACTCAATGTTTGTTTTTACTGTTTTATTTAGTATGCACTACAGGCCTCATAAAGGAGCATGATATTCAGCCCCAAGCTATGAAAAGTTAATAGTTTTTTTCCCCTCCCTTTGTAAGTGTTACAAACATATCTAAATGCATCATAAATGATAATGCATTTAGTATCATAATGGGAAGAGTTTCCCTTATTACTTCCAATTGACTGATGGAGAGCCTATTCACAGAGACTGAGGTGAACAGTGCCACATACTTGTAGTTTTACACTATCATGCATCTGTGGTATAGTTTTTAAGAGCTCTCTGCATTATACAGTCTATTATATGTTCAAAGCACAATTCAATTCCAACTGCAAATGCTCAACTGTTGCACTGAGCAGACCTGGAATAACAACACAAGCACTCTAAAAGTGAGGGAAACAACATGTAGTAAGTGCTCAGGTGTGAGAGGTTCAGTTTGAGAGACTTGTCTGATAGTGTCTAAGCATTCTGTATAAGAGACAGGGGAACAGTCTGATTTCATAGGGAACTGTTTGGTTGGCCTAAACTTGAAACTGCTCTTTCTCCTCCTGCAATCTCATAATTTTTTTAATTGGACTTCTTCTTTTCCATGCTTTTTCCTTCCTGTGCTCCTCCTCTCTGTTAAACATTCCTACTTTTCCACAAGGTGCCTTCCTTTCAGGATTCATCACATTTAGAAAAATGTTACTTTCACTGTGTTTGAGACTCTGAGTAAATAAAGAAAACTATTGCTAAGATTTGTTAATGTCAGTGACAGTGCAAGATACTAAAATTTTTAAGATAAAACAGAAACACTAATAATCTTGGGGAAAAAAAGCTGCAAGAAATTTTAAATATAAGTAAGTGGAAAGTATTGCTAATAATCCCAAGTTTTGAATTCTGAAGTAAAAGAAAACAGCATTACAAGAGAGACACCTAAAATAAGCGTTGTCAATTACGTCAATGGCTTGTCAGTTCAGCTGTCATAAACTTTTAGGAAATGCCATAAGGGAGGTTTATTTTTATGCCTCCAGAGAACACCAACAGTAAAACTCGGTAAATGTTTCCTGTTACATCCTAGCAAAAATGCATAATAGACTGTTGATGTATATGTAAAACTACTAACTTACTGAAGGAAATCTTGACTATCTAATCAAAGAATCGTTGTTAGTTCATTATTACAGGAGAAGAGAAGACTAGATGGGTGGAATAATACAGTTACAATTGTTATATGCACACTTCTTACTTTCTACTCCTTTTTCCTGCTGTTATGCTCACCCTTCTGCTCTTTTGAGTTCCAACATCAGTGGTTTCATTCCGGTGTGTAAGGACAAGGCCATGGTGAGTCACCACAATGTGGAGTCCTTTACTGAACACAAATGGTGTTCACGTTTATGTTTTCTTCTTCCACTCCCCAGGATCTGCTAGGGGTCATATTTGTTTCTTAGCACACTGTTATGTTTTTGCTCACTTTTCATTGTTCTGCAGCTTCACAATACATCTGAATTTACTATATAGGACACTTTATGTGGTTTAGATACAATTTCTTCTCTCTGTTATTTCTAGCACCAGTTTTGTCCATTTCTAGATCTGCATTCCTTTAACTTCTTAAAGCATTGGTGAGTTGTTTACAGCCACGTGGGCTCCAGTGCCAAGTCTGCTGCTGTTACAACAAAATCAAGTAAAGCAAAGCCAGAGGAAGGTCAGAAAGAGTTCAGACAAAGTCAGCCTAGCAAGCCGTAGCCCTTAGACCTTCCAAACTTAAAAAAGCTTGTGGTCTATCAAAGCCTGTTAGCTATGATACAACTTTGACATAATGCTGGGCTACAAAGTAACACTAGATTGCTGAGATTGATGTTACTGGAGGTACTGGTGAGGTAATTAGCCCTGACCAAAGGGGTAGCTAATCTGTACATGACTAATGCTGCTGTGGAGGGCTGAGATTAATCAGTAGCACTTGGTTTTTACAGGTAAAACACCTGTGATATAGATTTCACATCCTAAATTTATGAAGTTCTCAAAAAGTAAAAAGTGTTACACTACATTCTAGAGTAAGGATTGCCATTATGAATCAGGCCTGTCATCCATGCCTTGGCTTATAGCCAGCATCAGATGCTTTGGAGAGCAGTACAAGAAACCCCAAGGTAGGCAATTATGGAAAAACTTGTACACATGGAAGGCTTCTTCCTAATTTTCAACAGTTAAAGATTTGCTTGTTTACTGATGCATGAAGGCTTATAAAACTTTAAAGTTTGGGTTTTTTTACTCTCCAATATGATTGCTAATGTTGTAATTTTTCACATAAATGTGAAGTCCAACTCAGAGTCCTAAGCTTTTGGCATGAGTGATTTCTTGTGGTACTGAGTACCATAGCTTAACAACGTAGTGTGATAAAAACTAAACTATTTTATTGTTTGTTTTGTCTGGAACTTATTACATTTCAATTTCACTGAATGTGCCATTGCTTTTCTTTAATTAGAAGAGTAACTTTTTGTAGTCCTCGATCACCCACAGTCATCTTTGAAAAACAGGTAGGGAAATTTAGGCTTTCTATTTAAGCATCAGAGTTTTCCCCAGTGGAAAATTTCTGGTTTCTCAATACTTTTGAAATACTTTCTACTTACTAAGGTGCATGAAGACAAAGAAGTACTGATTTTTAAAAAATCTTGATGAAGACACAGAGTTTCCCATTTACACAGTTGATTTCACTGACTTTCAGTATTCTCTGTCTGATGTATCAATCCCCTAATTGGCCAGTTCAGTAGAAGTAGTGCTTTCCTCAAAGGTCAGTTCACCAAACAAGATGGGAGTTTATCTATGTCTACTAGAGTGTCCATGTTAATGCTTCTGTGCTGTAGATTTTTTTACTTGCTCCTATCATATGAAAGTGTAATGAAATAGCAGCAACCAGTCTATGCAGGCATGTTGCTAATATTAAAAGACTAAACATTTCAAGTCAAAATTTCTTCCCTTTTCTTTTCAGGTGATTTGTTGTCTGTCATGTCCATTTTTGAAAGAAAACTGATCTCTAAGATTTTTGTCCACTGCTGAAACACATTTCAACAAAACACAGTGATTTTGTATCAGCAGTATAGAATCCATATGCTATGACAGTCTTCTTTTGAAGTCATCTGCTTGGATGCATGGTGTTTTCTGATGGGTGTGGTAAACTGAGGCAAGGAGTAACTGTGACTTGTTAAAATTCATTTAAAGAAACAGGGACAATATTGATTGTGGAACTTCTTCACTGACCTGTAATTCAGATTCTAGACTGCTTTTTCTGCTCTCAGTAGTATAAAATAGCATTTCCTACAGTGTTTTGAGTCATCCCTTTGCCTAAAGATTTATTTTAAACGCTATTTTAATGTTTATTTTGAAAGCTTTTCATGTGGATTTTTTTGAACAATATACTTTTTTTTATTCTAGTCCGTTTCTTTAGCAGTTGGTTTAGCATAGTTTCATTCTCCTTAAAGAATGAATTATTTGTTAATTTACACAATTTTGACAGTGTTGAAGGGTACTGAGAGGACAGAGGAGAAGCACAACATATTAGGTTGACCCATATTTTTGCTGGAGTGGTTATATTCTCTTTAATGTCTTTAGAAAGCATTTTTAACCAGTCTTATTTAAAGTGTATCCATGCACAGAATCTACTGTGTGAAGTTTCGATGCAGCATTACATAGGTCGTTTCAAATCTGTTTTCTTGAAATTTGACTTGAATTCCCTGGTTTGTTTGGATCCTACTCGTTATGGTTGTCTTTAAAAATTGTGCTAAATAATTGCATCCAGCTGAAGAGAAGGCGGCTCCAAGGAGACTTTATTGTGGCCTTTCAATACAAAAAGGGGTCTCATAAGGAAACATACACTTTTTACCAAGGCTTGTAGTGACAGGACAAAAGGCAAGAGGCAGATTTAGAATGGACATAAGGAAGAATTTTTTTATTGTGAGGGTAGTGAGGTACTGGAACAAGTTGTCCAGAGAAGTTTTGGCTGTCCCATCTCTGGAAGTGTTTGAGGCTGGGTTGAATGCAGCTTTGAGCAACCTGGTCTAGGGGAAAGTGTCCCTGTACCTGGCAGCGGGGTTGGAACAAAGTGATCTTTAAAGATACTGTGCTGGTTTCAGCTGGTTTCCAACCCAAACCAGTTTTGTAAGTCTACATTTTCATTTATTGTCCATATTTTCACATTTTGTCTTGTTACAAAGGAGCCATTAGTTATTTTGGATAAGCCAAAGTAGACAAACTACAGTACGTAAATTAGTGAACCTGACCTATCAGTCTAAAACTGGAGCATTGGGAGGGTTGGGAAGATCACTTTTCTTAAGTTTGTCAACTTCACTTTAAAAGTGCATAAAGAATTAGGTCTTTTGCCTGCAGAAGTCTATGCAGCAGACCATTTGGGGCCTGGTGCTGACTAACACTTTTTTCCCCAGAACACTTCTCTCAGATTGGTCTTGGTGGAAGGGGAAGGCTGAGAAGAAAGAGTAATAGGAAAAAAGCAACTGTAAAAGCATAAAAAAAGTATCTGTTTAATTTTGCCTGAATGGGGTCTTGCCATTAAGTTCAGAATGTTTTCTACAGTGTAAAAGACCTTTTTTGCCACAATAGCCCCTAAAGACTCCATTCTTTGTTATTGGAGAAATTTAAATATACTTGCCCTGCTTTGAGCAGAAATTTGTACCAGATGGCCTCCAGAGATTTCCTCGAAGCTGAATTGTTCCCTAACATGGAACGGTATTCAGCAGTCATTGGTCACTGGCATACCTTCTGCAACAAAATGTATGAAGTGAAATCAAAGGAGCAAAAAGTCTCTTTCTATTCTCAGCAAATCCCATGTTAGGTGCTATACTAGGACAGTGTATTTCTCACAAATCACTAGCAACTAGTAACCTCACTAGGATTTGTGACATAACAAAATTACAGTGTCATGTAAAGATGGAAAGAAAAGTGGAGTGCTGCTGCTGTAGATGTCATTGTCAACAGGAAAAAATGGATCACGTACAACTTCTCTGTTCTTTATAGTATGCAGCCTTTTCTCCACTGAATGGATTTTGGAATCTAAAAGCTGGTTGCAAGCTGTTTAATTTTCTGAACATAATGGGTCCTACAGAGACAAATGGATTCAAATAGTTCAGCAAGCCTTAAAAGAAAGCAGACTGAAAAAAGAGTTTTATATGAAGAGACACCTCTGTTTAAAAAGACAAGCAACCCTGTCTAAAAATTGCCTTAAAAGAAAGACTTTTGAAACCTATGCCTTATGCATAAGACCCCATAATTAAAACCCTGAATTTTGTATTTAAGGTTTGGAAGATTCTGATAACAAGGGAGTGGTAAAGGTGTCATTAAAAAAATTATTTTCTCTTTGGCTGAAATCAGTTTTGTGTCACTACAGGCCTAAATTATTTTCATGAATTCGTGGTATCATCAAACTGTGGATGGTTGAGAAAGCTGAGGAAAACTTATTGCTTTAATGATAACCTTGAGTAGACTGTATGAGTGAAAGTACATGAGAAGGTTATTTACCTGTGACTTCAAGCCTTTTTTTGGAGGGTTGAGTTATATCAATTTGTTAGGAATTAACTCCCATATTACTCCCATTATGCAGTTTTTTTATAGATAAGTTTGTGCTAAATACCCATTCTGCTCAGTGCTTTATTGTAAGTGTACTGGTGTTGAGCTAAGGGATACTAATGGATCAGAGAATTTTGAGTGCTTCACTGCCTGGCAATACATCTGACACTAAGCCAGATTTTTGCCTGCAACTATCAGTCGGCCCATATTTGCCCCAATGAGACAGATTTCTTGTCAGATCCATGACTTAGATGTTGGGTCATCACCACATAAATCACCTGGGTAAAATAGATCAAGACAGAATCAAAATTCATTGTGCCCATTAAAGACAGATGTCATCTCATAAAATGCATAACATGTCAAAGCTGACATAATGTTCACTGAGAAAGTATAGCCCATCTATTCACTAAATGGAATAAATGAAAAGAGGGAGAAGAGAATTAAACAGGCATCTCTGCTATCTTTAGCACAGGAAAGGAGAATTCAATTTTAGACAGTAGGTATAGAACTCCCCTGCACTTTCCTGGTGATTCATTGCTCTCTTACAGATTTCCGACAGCTGACAGCATCACCATGGTACAGCAACCTCTGCATCATCCAGTCATGGCTCTTGAGCTATGAGTTCAGCTCCAGCTACTGAGCATTTCACAGACACCATCTAACTGCCCTAACTAGCCTACTACTAGCAGGATTGAGTAATTAACATAATAGGTATTTATAGAATAATGTATGCATTTACACATACATTTCCTCAGTCATCACTTCTCTGGAGGCACTTAAACTCTCCATTACTATAATCACTCCAAATGAAATTTGTGTCATTTGAAAGAGGTTGTTGGGGGTGGAGTGGAACACTGGGAAGCCTCAAATTCCCTCCTAGGAGACTCCCAACAGAATTCCAGAGCCTGCAACCCCAGAGGATCCTTAGCAACCAACAGACAAAATGGACCATGGCACAGCCAGCATTGTGGCTCCCAGTGAGCAGCCCCTGGGCCTCCCTGATGTTCTGGCAGCATTTTGTCACCTTTTGTCCATCCTGAAACCTTCTATCCTCAAGGTAGGAACCAACCCTTACCACTATGGCCTGGGGGCAAGAGTGGACATGACCCATGGCAATTGTTCCTATCTCTCTTTCCAGGCTCAGGCAACCTATGCCAGCTGTCTGTGCAGGAGCAGCCCTTCCCTGCAGCTGGACACTCCAGGCAGGGGTGGCACCCCATGCACTGGCAGCAGATGTGGCACCTCAGGCATCCCTAGCACCCCTGGTCCTTGGCATTTTTGGGACAAGGGCTCATCAATCCTGTGAGAGCATACCTGCCCTCACCTGAGTGATGTATACCCAGTAAATATAATTTACAGAGAATTTTCCAAATGTTAGGGCCATATCTCCTGTTTCACTTCCTGTAAGCAAGTCTCTCCCCACTCTTGAGCCCTGTCCTGCTGGCCAGCAGCTCACTCTGTAGGGATTGCTCCAGCCACAAGCTTTCCAGGTGTCTGGCACAGAGCCGGGGCACAACAGTGATGGGAGCTGGCTCAGTGGGTGCCCTGGAGGGTCCCCTGCCCCAGCACAGCTGTAACTTATCACCCACAGAGGGTTCAGATGGCTCCATCTGGCTGCTTCTTTGACTTCTGGGTCTTCTATCTGCAGTGGACAAGCACCAACTTGCTTCCACCAGCCACCTCCACGCTCAGCCACTGCATTGCATCCCTGCTGTGTGCTGTCCTGTGGGGCCCCTGGGCTGCAGGACCACTCTGGCCTGGGCAGCCCCTGGGAGCCCCCAGGACCAACTGCAACACTTCAGGCTTCAGAGAAGAAAGCTGTCCTAAACCTCTGCAATGCTGCCACTGTGCTTTCTGGGTACCAAGACATGGAGAGACAGTTGATTTCTCTTTCTTTTTACCATTTGTATTTCTGCTTTTCTACAACTGGTTGGTATCTGGTCCCGGGAGATAATGAACATCCCCAAGTCTTAGTGTTCGTAACTACCCCTTGAAAAAGCTTTCCAGGATTTGTTTTTTGTTTGGGTTATAAAATCAACTGAGATTAACGAAGTCCTAATTTTATCTGGTGACTTTGACTATCAAAAACATGTTAGTAAATTTTAATAAACGGCTTCAACTCTTCAGCTAAGCAGAGATTTTATGTTATATAGCTGAGGATCTGGTATATAACTTCATGCAGATTTCCTTCTTACAATATATTTCAAAGCATGTAGTAAGAGTTGAAGTAATTATTTGATACTTTGCTTTTAATAATGTGTACCTTTTCTCCCAGTCATGGCTGCTCATCAGCTGTCCCTGATCTCACTAAAATTTTTGTTTTCTAATATAGTGTCCAGCAATCTGCACAGTTTTTGCTTCTGACAAATACCTTCAGGGTCCTTGTTTCATCTGCTGATGACATACAACAGATCACTTAAGTGACATTTTTCTAAAGAAAAATGTCTTATTAAAAATTTGAACCTTTATAAACAGGAAAAGGGAGAGGATTAAAATAAGTGAAAAATATAATGAATTCCCATATTTCTGAATGGGTAAATCCCTTGCTCTTCTTGCGAACAGACATTCACCAAAGAATCATATGAATAATAAACATTTGCCCTCACATTTTGGAGCATAAGGAAACCATAGCTGTGCTCTGACATGTTATAGGTAGAACCCGACACAGCCTAGTTTTATTCCCCCTCTGTGATTCAGAGCAGAGATATTCTGCAGTCCAAATTGCAGATCTGGCGCTGTGGCAACAAGTAATCATGGAATGATTACCAGGGTATAGGAAACAATCACTGCATAGGCTATAGATGTAATGCTGGAAACACTTGAGTTTGTGCATGGAAAACACTTGAAAAAATGACATATATGAAGGTATCCATAAAAGACAGTGGAAAAGAATTGTAGAAGGATTTGGGGGGAGAATAAGATTCATCTGTAAAAGTTAATGTTATTGTGGTTGCTCATGCAGAGTAACAATTTTTATGGAGTTCTGTGTTAAAGGATAAAAGAATATTACATCTTTGCCAGCCTGTTTTGTATGGATATTACTTGAGGCTGAAGTAGGTACCATGCCTGATCACTAATGGAAGGACAACATGTACTGATTAAAAAAAAGTCCAGTTCATGTGTCCAGAGTGGGAGGACAATAGTGAATAATTCTTTCCTGTTTAAGGATATTTTTGGTTTATGAACCTAAGGACTCCTTAAAGACTCTGATCTCGTTTCTGGGAGCCAGTGCTGCTTATACCATACAAGCCTGCAGGATTTTATGCAGGAAGACACAGCTGGTAAAGGAGGCACAAAATGCTATCCTTCTACTGTCCCAGTAAGGTCAACAAAAGTGAATGTCAAATAGCTCTGATGATTACTTATCCTGGGGAGCCATTACAGGCAGTAGCCAGGATTAGACTTTCAGCTGAGACACTACTTCTGAGAACTGCAAAATGAGGGATTATTTAGGTGAAAAGATAATGACTGAAAAAGCATTATGAAACCTCAGAGTGGGAGGAAAAAGGCCAAGGCTAGAGACAGAACAGAATAGATTAAAGGAGAATTGTTGAGATAAAAATGACAGTGTAAAAAATATATACCTGTGCCACTAAAAACATATGGGATTATTAAAATGGAAGGCCTTTCAGAAATCTAATTTATCCTTCCACTCTCTGGTTTTCAGATAACACTGTTCTCTATTTCCTTTTGAGAACATCAGTCTGTGTTTTTAATAACTGTTTAAATTTAAACTTTCTAATTTAAATGAAAAAAACCCTTTTGGTTTGTGATGCTTTAAGGCATCTCATGATTGAGCTTCAAGTAATGATTGGAGCCTATATTGCATGCCTCCAAATATAGGTCTTTTTATAAACTAGGTACACAAGCTGATTTGAACAGCCAACATTTCCAGGTCTCTTTGCACTGTGAATGGAAAATGAGTTAGTGATCAGCCTATAAGGTTATTTAAGAAAGGAATTTTTAGAGTTATTTTTGTAATATTAAAAAACCTATAAAAAGGAAGGAAAAGGGGAGGGTAAGGGAAAGGGAAGGAAAAGGAAAGGGAAAGGGAAAGGGAAAGGGAAAGGGAAAGGGAAAGGGAAAGGGAAAGGGAAAGGGAAAGGGAAAGGGAAAAGGAAAGGGAAAGGGAAAGGGAAAGGGAAAGGGAAAGGGAAAGGGAAAGGGAAAGGGAAAGGGAAAGGGAAAGGGAAAGGGAAAGGGAAAGGGAAAGGGAAAGAGAAAGGGAGCCCCCAAGTAAAATAAACTCACTCACAGAATATGTGAAAAATAATTACTTACTCTAGCTAGCATTGATAAAAGAGTAAAGCCAACATAAATTAAGCAGTAAATAAAATATTGACCTTATCAAAATGTATGTTAGTAACCTGTTTCTCCTGCATTTGTGACTATTCAAAAACAAATACCCTTAATGCATCAATTTTTGATGCCAATTTGTTGCATCACGCTTCCAAATTCATGTCAGTATCATAAGTTCCAGGTTCTGAGGTGCCCAGGGCAAACCCATTTCCAGTTCTCTGGAAATTACAGTTCTGAGTCTCCTCTGCCCAATATTTCTGAAGTGACCTCTATCATTGAGTAGCAGAGTAGGAAAGACCTTGCGTTGGTACAATATCCAGTCACTTTGTGCTGCACTCAGGAATTCTCACCTTCATTCTCATCTGCTCTGCACTAGTGGCTAAGGAGATCTGAACTACCTCAGACTGATAATCACTCATTTTGGGTGAATACTTTACAAGGTCATCCTGATCCTGCAGGAGGGGGTAAAGAATGAAGAAAAAATACATGATCATGATGAACACTGAAAAAGCTGCACTTTCCTCTTATTTTCCATGTCACAACAGATGGTCGTGAATGTTCATTCTTGCAGAATCAGTTTTCATGAGTATTCCATATGGCTACATTGAACAATTACTGTTTACCTGTATTTATGCTCACTACTGAGAATCAGAACCGAATTACAGTGACATCCAGGAGTGAATTGCACAAGAGGCCAACATTTAGGAAATAAAAAGCATTCATTGTTCTGTGAAATACTTACTGGGTATCAGCATGAAGATTCATGGAAAAAATCACTTTAGCCTTGGATATGGTTTGTGGAGGACACTGCAACAGATTCCACAACAAAACAGGATTTTGTGAGCCATGAGGAATCTTTATAAGCCATAAAGGAGACAGCAAAGAGGCAATTTCATTGAAGTATGTAGACTTAATGGTATCTGTAATGTCAGTGTGAATTATTAGAGCAATTCTGGCCCTGATGGCAATGTGGAAGTTAGAGGGGGGGAGCATGAAAATAGCAATGTTATAAGAATTAAAAAATAAAGAGTTGGAAGGCTTATCACTGAGTGTAATCATTGAAATGTTATTCTGTAGAAATCTTACTCCAGTTTGAAAACATCTGTTGGAGTCCAAAAGACATAGTTAGACCATTAAAGGCAGGAAAGAAAAGGTGCTTTGGGGTCAGACAAGCTGCTTTCAGAACAGGACTTTGATTCCTTCAAAAGGCAGTGGGGGATTTAGCAGCCAAAGAAAAATTCCGCCAAATTTTCCTCCATTGGAAGTCCTGGAAATGAGAACTTTATTTGAGTTCTTTACAGACAGGTCAGTATTTAAGGTCAATACCTCTGATATTGAGGTCATAATAGTTTTTAAGTTACTTTTATAATTACATTTAGAAATTATGTAAAAGATGCAAAGTGAAGTGACCGTTTAGGATCCAAGAGAAATCAATGTCAATGTTGGCAATAGATACCATATTAGGGAATTAGCAGTTGTTGGCTTTAATTTAGGATATGGGTTTGAATCCAAAATTACAATGATAAATGCTTGGACTGTAGAATTAAGAAATAGTCTTCCAGCATTTATTCGTGGTTTTACCTCCATAAGAAAAGACCTGAAATAGGATGGTAAAGGATAGTACTCTGGCAAGCTGTGCAACTGGCAGTGTCCAGATACACACATTGCAGATTTTTCCTTCTTCAGACTTGGAAGAAATTTCCCTATGACAGCGAGCAGCTAGGACTTTTCTCATTGCCTGCAGAAGAATAAACTTTGAGAAATTCATGTGCTGCCTTTATATGAGCCTTTGTTCTAGATTTACTTTAAGTTGTGTAGTCAATTTGTTCCATCTTTACTGTGCATGAGCAGCATGATACATACTCTATATAATAATGCACCAAGCAGTATGACATTATTTTACTTCTTAATGAGTTGGAGGCTCTAACCTTGTGATTGAGCTTCTTTTAGGGGAGGAGATATTTGATGATGTCTAGATTTTACACCTTGAACATTAAACTTAGGTTTTGTTTGATCAAGAAAGAGGGAAAGCCAAAAAAAGTGATTCTTCAAGCTTCAAGTAAAGAATTAGAACGAGTGGAGAATTCTCAGGTTGGTCAAGGTGATGAGAAGACAACCATATTGTGCAGCCTGGTTTGAAAGCAATAATTGGCAGAAACATTTTGCTTGGGATCAGGGAGCTTGGGACAACAAAGGGTTGTGTGCTCTTTTGAAGACTGAATGGTAGGGCAGGAAAAAAGCACCGTGAAAAATTTGTATGTGAGTTATTGGTTTTGTTCTTTCCCCCCCCATGAGTCAGTAAGACAATTCTGCCACATCTCTGGTCTGGTTTTGCCCTTGCATGCCCGAGTCTGACACAATATAATGGCAGATGTTGTAGAATCTAAGACTTTCTGTGGGAAATATTTCTGTAATGCCTTTGTGAGCTGGTACTGTAGGAGCAGCTTCCTGATACAAGTATTTTTAGAATGATAATAATTGCACATTTGAAAAATGTCACAGTAAACTTTGATCTCATAACAAGATGAGTTTAGCTCGCAGAAAAACTTAATTGCTTAATTTTTACTGTATTAGGAAGAAATCCATTGTAATATTAGGGATTCAACGTCTATACTAAATGAGTAAGTAACTATAGTCCTGTTCAGGTGAAAAGAGTAATATGTCTACACTTTGGACACTTAAGTATAAAGAAGTGATTAGGAATATGGAGTTAGAGGTCAAAATCAAGGGGATGTGTGGTAGGAGAGTGGTGTAAGGAGAAGCACACATTTCAGGCTGACATAATTTAGGGAAGATCAGAGGTGTTACATGTGTAACCTTGGTCTTGCTGTTAAATAAATTATTTTATGAGATTCTCTGATGTACTTTTTAACAGAACAATAGAGAAGAAATTAAGAGAAGTGGAGAACTATACAAACTATGTGAACACATCATTGATTACTGGAAAATTTCAACACAATTTCTAATGCGAAAAGGCTCCACACCTAAAGCATATCTTTTCATAAAGTATTACTTAACTTGAAAGAGCTGTTGATTTTGGTTTTCTGTTGCTTCCTTCCCATACCCCAAAGGAAACAAACTAAGGTCTCCATACCTTTCTGGCAAAATTTCTTGGTTTCATTTTTCAATTTGACTCTTAGTTTTGGAAAAGAACTGTTTTGAAAATCAGCCTTTTTTTTTAATAAAAAATCAATTTCCCCAATGGAAAAAACCAAAACAACTTTTAAGTATTTTTCAAAGATCTTTGATAATTTCTCAGACTATGCTTTTGGAGAACATAAAAAGAAATACAAAATTAGGAAATAATAATCCAAATTGTCTAAAGTAAATGGGGACTGACTTATCTGAATTTTTGGGACATTGTTTTTACTGTTTTTCACAACAGCCTTCTGAAAATGAAGCTTCATTTTGCTATCAGCTTGTATACCAAAAAGGTATAGAACTTGCCAATAATCTGAAAGTTTAACATTGCTAGAGAAAAAGTTGATTTTCATTTAGAGTTCAGCTTTTTTAATGCCATTTGATAAGTGGTTGACAGAACATGCTCTCAAGTGTATGTACTGTTTGGTAGATGTTATATATGCCTGTGGAATGTCATTTTTAGAGCCAGAGAACATAACACTTTGACACTGATTGCAATGATTTAATTTTTAACCTCAAAGTATAGACACAAAACTTCATAGTTAGGATTTTTTTTGGTAGTTGTTTCATATACTTATTACTGTAATTTTTAGTAGGGCTGCAGGAAATTCAGCAGCTACGTGTTTCTGTCATATTGCAGTGTTTGATTTCATTTTTTTTAAACTGTCCATATTGCACACTGCACTGTAGTATGGTGATGTGCAATTCTGTCTTTAATGAGGTAGCCTAGATATTGGAACCAAACTGTGCAGTGCATCAGAACTCAGTAAATTAACTGATGCATAATTCTGTCACATGGTTAGACTGCAGTATAACTGCAAATGCAGGAAAAAGACCTACAATTGAAAGTAATAGATCACAGAAGGCAAAAACTCTATGGAATGAACAGTGCAGCTCTAAAATCTGTGAATGTTGGTGGATGTGAAGGTAAGTGGCATTAATAGCAACAATACTTGTCAGGATGGTCCTGGCAATGTTGCTCTTAATGGTTTGCAAGAATAATTACTTCTGATTACAGTTACAACAGCGATACTGTTTGTCTATGCCATAGAATAGATTGCACAAGGATGCTTGGAAACAAGGAAGCTTTGAAGGAAATTCAAAGTCGACGTGTGCTGAATGTACTGGTACTGGACTGGGAGAGCTGGACCAATGGCTACACTAGCATGATGATGGCAGTTTCTTGGAGGGTGTTAGCAGTGACAGGCATTGCTACTACTGTGGTACTAGCATGTCAAGACACCATGCATAAAGATGCCATGACAATTTTTCTGTGCACTTGTGCTGCACTGTCCTCCACCTGGCCCCTACATCAGTAGAAGAGAGTGTACATTTCTCATTAATCACCTCTGACGTGCACTTGGCTTCTTATCTCTGAGAATAGGTTTCTTAGAGGATGCACCAACTCCCAACTGCAGGAGATTTCAAAGTATATTCAGCAAATATCTTTCAGATAAGAGAGAAATTTGACAGCCTAAAAGTGTAGCCTCTTAAGGCTTATAATCTCTATAGTAGGGAAATATTTAAAACATTTTAATCATCACTGTGATCCTCCTTTTATTTTCAGTTTGTGGTCTTATCCCCATACTTCTGTCACAGGAATATATCATTAAAATAGAAAGATTTTCTTGCACAGTGTGAGAAATATATTTCTCTTAAAAACATTTGCCTTACTTGACTAAGGCAAACATCTTATTGCCTTCTTGTACATTCTAGGATACCAAAATATCCACTCCTGAAAACATGGACAGCCTCACTGAAGACTTATTTTACTGTAGAAATGTAATTCAATGTCTTCTGTCAAAAGTTTTCGTTGTGTTGTCACAACCCACACAATATAGGGCACGACGTTCATTATAACATTCATTCTCATCAAACTGAACAAAGACACCAGTCCACCTGTCAAGGAACTCATGCTTTTATTGTATAATCATCTTAACTCTGGCAACTAACCCACTATTTAGTCTCAAAAGTGTTGGCTAAGAGGCCCTTGACTTTTACAACACACTTCAACAAACTCCCAATCAACAAACTTCTCAATTGTCAGCTAACAAGCCCTTAACTTTTACAACACACTTCAACAAGCTCTCAACTCCCACAACAAACTTCAGTTCAGAATAGAGTAGAATAGGATAGCCTCACTTTACCAAGACACAGCAAGGGAGAGGGAAAAATAAAAGCAGGAAAGGGAGAACGAGAAGAAAGAAATTATTGGTCCTTAGATCCCACATGGGATGGGGTTGGGGGAGAAGTTGGTGCAGGCATACTAAGCCTGAGTCTCAAGGTACAAAATGAAATTTGCTCAGAATAGCACTGCTCCACCTCCAATAACAACTTTCCTGTTGCAACAGCCAAAATGCTTGAGACAAAACTTGCTTATGCCTGGTCCTCCACATGTGTGGGTTGAACTGGGTTAACTAAAGTAAAGACAAAGAGTAAGTCCCACAATATTGTTTGACAATATTGAACTGAAAATATTTGGAAGTTATCTTTCTGCCAATGTGTTTTAAGTGAACTTGATTAAAGTTAAAGAAAAAAACCCAATGCAATAACTGGAACTAAAATCATCCTATGAAGTCTATATAACATTAGTAAGGGAAGAATAAAAAAAAATTCTGTGACCTATCAAAAGCTTTGTTGGAGATCTGTAGCATTTTTTTTGTCATAAATTCACAATTCCTAATATCCTACAATTACAGCAAGAATGTTAGACTATGTTTTCTGAAAGTATGTTTCTAGTCTTGTAAAGAAATGCTTGAAAATCTGGATCTCAAAAGCCAAAGAAAAGTAGCACATCAAAACCCCCAAAGCAAATCTATATTTTCCTTTCTATTAGGTTCTGTAGAACTTTAAAATTTCAAAACTTCCAAGACCTATGTTATTACATTCAAAGATAATGACAATAAAAATTACACTGGTGACTAAGATGTTATTTCTTAGGCAACAATGAGACAATAAATAAGCACATAGAAGTATGTTGTTGGGAAGACAATAATTTTAAAAGTAAAGGTTCCCCATTTAGCTATGCAGGAGTCCACATAAATAGATAGATTCTAAGGCCAGAAGGGCATGTGCAATTTTTTCAGCCAGATTTTCAGGTATACAAGCTGTAGAACTTTTCCAAAAGTGGGAAGTAAACCAGTTTTTAGAAAAGTATTGAATCTGACTTTAACATTCTATACAGTCACAAATTCCCATCCTCTGATAAATTACTTCAGCTTTTAATTACCCTTATTGTCAAAAAAAATTGTATCTCATTTCAAGAATTTATCTCACTTCGGTTTCCTGGTATTGGATGTTGTTCCTCTGCGAGAAAGCTTTAAAAGCACTACCCTGCCCAATTACTTACCAGTACTTGATGCATAAGTGACAAATTTAAAGCCAAGGCATGAAAACATGCAAAGGTTGTAAGCTACAGTAAGAAGCAGAAGAAGCAGGCAGATGGAACAATAACTAGGCAAGTGTAGCTTGTTTGCACATGTAGTGAAGGGTAGGGAAATAGAACCCTTTCTAGACAACATGTTCTCACCGATAGCTCTTAGCTAAACAAACATTAAATTTTGTGGATGCTATTAAAGGATTCGGCTTAATGACCATGGAGCCAGCTGCCTTGTCATAGCTACAAAGGAGGTTTTACTTAAAGAATACCATACAGGAAAATAAAACATTCCTTAGGCTCAGCAGAAGACAGAACTTCCCAGAAAGTCCTGCTTTTGGCTACTTTTCAATTCCCATCTTCAGCTTTTTGTTGCTTTGGCTCTTGCCTGCACAGTAGGGATGGAGGATGAAGCTCAACAGCTGTGACTTAACAGCCAGAAGCAATTTTCATTGATTTGTCCTGCTCTTTGCAGTGTTCCACTGGAAATATCCCCAGGGCACGTTACTAATTGTTTGCCCTTTACTTTGGGACCATTGGATTAATGGTGTTACATAATGGTCATTTCTTCATCATTAATACAATAACAGTGTGATGAATTTTACAGTCAAACAGTCCTTGGCTCTTGCTACGGGGGTAGAAAAAAATCCTTCCATTTTAAAATGAAATTATTTTTCTTTTCCCTGTCCTATCAAATAGTTTTGCTTCTACACTTTTGCAGCCTAGTTATGACCCTCAGAGTTGGGACAAGAGAGAAAATACAGCAAACCAATAAAATGGCAAGTGTTTTTGTGACTGTTCCATGAATGATACAAGTCTTGTACAGGCCAACCAGCAGACAATGCCCACCTAGGTCAGATCAGAAGGATCCATGCTTTCCTATTTGAGACTACAATTACATTACTACATGAGTTTTTTGGGCATTGTCTTGTTACCATCCATACACCTAAACTGTTGTCAGATTAGTACTAAGAGTTTGATAGTGCTATCCCACACTGACCAGTTGCAGTGCTGAGGCCTGAAAAATAGGCTCTGAGCCAAAGTTGACCTCTAGATGAATCTTCCAACCTGATGTCATATTTAGCCATGTATCTACTTATTAGCCAGAATTCTGTATAATCCTTAGTAAAACACGTAATATAAGACTACACCTGTGTAAACATGTATGCTTATTAGTAAGATGTATTGATATTCACTTATTAGTGAAGATTAGTATCTGTTCATTAATGAGGTATGAATGTGTCTATCTTTCTGTGTTTAGAGACTAGTCAAGGCAATGGAAGTAGATGGCTGGCCTTGTTTGACAGTAGATGGATCAAACTGACTTCCTTGATTTTCCTCTGAACCCTGGCCAGGCTTTGGGTTAAACCCTAGGAGAGAAGAGAGCCAGATATTTTCCACACTAAATAGTGATGTAAGCTCACACCCAGAATTAATCACTGAGAATTAACAAGTGGTTATCCTTAGATGCAGCCCAGAGAGGGGCTCCAGCTAGTATAGTGTAGAGATAGTGTAGTAGGCCACACTAAAGATAACTCCTGCCCAACAAATCTGTTTTGTAACTTCCCACACCTGCAACATGGTTATGATTGGTAGTGGAGAGTTGGTCTTAATTAGAGAAAGGAAGTGATTCATAAAAGAAGTTGTTCTCTTATTTATTATTGTAGTTTCCATGTGCAGAATTATCAATCCTACCCCTAAGCAAGATGATTTCTGGTCCCCTTATTTAAAGTTGCAGTATTACAGGAAATAGATATGTTGCCAACTCTGCAGAGGTGGCAGGATAATTTGTCAATTAGGAATAATCAGTTCTAGAATGACATTTATGTCTGTGCTATTTCTGAAACCTCTTTAATTAGATCTGACTTCATCTGTGTGTCAGCTGAAGCAACAGATATGAATTTTCCCATGTGTAGATTTTGAAAAGAGAAGAAATTAAGTTTTTCTTGGACTGTAAGCAGTGGGGAATCCTGAATTTTACTGTCAAAACATACCAGTGAAGAGATTTTATTTTTTATTATTTTTAATCTTGTATTTAAAAATAAATTTGGTGCTATGCTGCCAGGCTTGGATACAGAAGCTCTCTGTTTATCTCCTGGGTGGGTATTAATTGGCTTGACAGTTTCAGCCCTTGCCAGTATGCCTCAGTTTTGATGAGAGGAGATCACATCTGGTCCTGAGGAGGATGAAGGACATGTTAAAGCCTGCTCAGTCCCTGGTCTCTGGGCTATTTATCCAGGTTTGTGAGGTCATGTCCTAGTGAAAGATCACTTAACATGGCCAGAGAACAGAAACTCCTTACCTAGTGTCATCAATTCTGAAGGCGTTTATCCCTGCAGTTGTTTAAACACCTTTACTGTGGCCAGCCTACTTCCTAAAGGGAGAAAATCCAGAGCTTTGCTGTCTTGGTCCCCAAAAGCAGGACCAAGTGGGTATTTGTTTAAGTAGAAGTGCTAAATCTGCCACTTTTATCACATTACTTTTTTCCTTATTTAGGAATAAGACTGAGAAGGAAAATACTTTTTCCTTATATTTTAAAAACCAAAATATATTAAATATTAAAACCTCATATTTCTTAAATGTTTATATTTAATTATTGCATGTTTTCTATGAATTATCATTTATTATTAAACGAGTTAAAATTAGGTAGCAACTAAAATTAAGTCAAATTCAAAGACAGGAATATAGGAATTGAAAGGCTTTCTTAGCAGACAGGCATTTTCTGGGCTAGTTACTTTATTCCTGATTGTTCTGTCTGTCACTAAAAAGGAAGTTTACTGACTCTCTCTTAGAGCTGGCTTGTCATGCTTATACTTTCCTGAATGTCTTACTATAAGTTATTTTGCCATATTCATCCACATGTTGCAAGAAATCCTAAAAGTAAAATAATATGTAGAAGGATTTTCCAAAGTAGCCTTCTGAGTTAATAGCCCAGTGAAAATGGGACATTTTAAAGAAGACTCAGAAGTATTTCCAACAAGACATTAGAGAACCTAAAGGTAAATTATCAGTTTACAAGTACTGCCACACTTACACTCTCGCGATTACCATGAAATTAAAACTAACACAGGAAGTTTCTAAAGTTTTGAAAGCTTCCCCATTACCCACAAACATAGAATATCAGCAGAACACTAGGAATGTAATAAGTCCTGTATGGCATTTTTTCATTTGAATGGTGAGCAATTCTTAATCTCCGTTTACTGGTTCCCTGGCGCCAAGGGGAAGAAAGTCAGCCTGCCAAGTTATGTTTCTTGATCTCTCTAACTCACTGTAAAGCCTTCACCAGGTTATCAATTTTTTTCTTTGCCACCTGTGTAATGGAGATATTCATTAACTACTACTTATTTGATTTGCTGAGATTATGACATTTGTGATAATGAATATTCATAAACCATACCAAGTTCATTGCAATGAGGTACTGTAAAAGGGCGGTGTGTATTAACAAATCTAATGTATTTACCCTCATATAAGCTGCCTAAACCAGCCTCAAAGACTGCATGATGTTCTCACTCAGCTTTGCCTTTTAGTTTGGAAACATATAATGGCTGGAGGGGAGTAACTACTGGTTTCATTAACATTAAACCTACTAAAAACTTTTGGAAGAGAAGGTAGACTAAGGCTATAGTCTTGCGCATTCCTGCCAGGATATCAAGGGCCATATCTGTACTTCTGTGCGCTACTGT
The DNA here is from genome assembly GCF_001715985.3 of Manacus vitellinus. Classification (NCBI taxonomy): domain Eukaryota; kingdom Metazoa; phylum Chordata; class Aves; order Passeriformes; family Pipridae; genus Manacus; species Manacus vitellinus. The sequence continues at coordinate 2,279,366 of NW_021940750.1, forward strand.
TCAGACAGATAAGGCTTTAAAATATTTAACTTTTAAAATCAATATTTTGTATCAGTCTCAATCTATCTTCCCTCAATTTCTTTTTCTACATCTCTGTGTTTCCTCCTTAAATGTGTGTGTTGACTTTCTTTTGTTGTTTTTTTTTTCCCCTCCAGTAGCATAACAATTTTTTTTCATTTGGGGCTTGAAATACTGCTTCAGAATGACCTTATGACCTTTTCTGCCAAAGGATCTGTGAGACTCACGTGTATTCTAGAGAGACATTCATGTCACCAATGAAATTCTGATGAGATTATGTAAGATAGTGTGTGAAAACTAAGATAGGGATGACAGAGTCCTGCAGTAGAACTGAAACAAGAGAAAAGGGAGTCTGAGAGATAGAAATGCAATTACACAGCACTGCACCAGAACCTAAGAAATGTTGACGGGCAGAAACATGCTTAATTGGGGAAGAGATTATGGAATCGCAGGTGCTTTTCCCTAACTTGTAACTACAACAAAACGTGTTCCAGTCTCCCTTTTTCCAACTCAGTTCTTGTTCAACAAATCAAAAGTAGATTTTTCTTAAAATGTTCTGCAGATATTAGATCCTGTCTACAGTGAAAGCTGCACAGATAACTAAAATATGAGAAGTTTCCTAATTGTGGCAGTGGTCTAGAATGGCAGTGGTGGAAGGAAGTTTCTTCTCCTTTTCCCCCGATCTAATCCAAGTGACATTTTTCCTTAGGCATAAGAAACATTTTCTTCTTTTAGAAGTTGGAGAGACTCCAGAGATTTTTTTTACCCCCTCACTCTGAGCTGTATGGTCATAATAGGGCTGTGACTAAGAATTCAGAAACCGTGACCTGTTTTGTATCCCATGTTGCAGCTATATGGATAAAGAATTATGTCCTTCTGTCTTTTCTTGGAATAAGAGATTGTGTACAAAAATCACCAGTTTAAATAGCCAGATATATAAATATCAGAACATGACTCAGCAGTTAATCCAAAACCATTATCTTATAATACATATGTTCTCAGAAGGATATCCTAGCAACCTCCTTTATGGTAGAAAATTTGTTTCTTTTCTTCACCTTGAAGCCATAATTTTTTGCATTTATTAGAAGGGTAGATATATTTCTATGTACTCTGTTTACATACACCAACCTGCTGTATACTTCCACCATTAACAGAGTTTTCCAGCTATCTCAAATCTGCACTTTTTGGGTCCCTCATGACCTTTGTAGATTTATTATAGGATTTTCATTTAATAGGATAAGGTTGACTCTCCTTTTTTTTCTGCTTCACATGCATCTGAGATCTTCTCACTGAAATTTTATCTTGGTTAGAACACTTATTCAGTATAGTCTGTTTTCAAGAGCTTTTCAGGAACATATACATGAGTTACTCTGTTTTGCTATTCTATTGTAATCTCCACAGGAATTCTCGTTTGTTATCTGCAAGTCACAGTCTACAGTGTCTTTTAGAAAAAGTATAAGGAGGTGGAGACAGACAAAGTGGGTGATTTTGCACATAACATATAATTTACTGACAGTTGAATCTCTTTTGTAAAAAATACAAAACCCACTACTTTTAATGAATGGAATTTCTGAACTTCGTTTTGTGTACCAGCTTATAATGTTAAGTAAAGGGAACAGTACAAGGGGATGGAACTGCACTTAAATCTGTAATAAACTTATTTTTTACTAGTTGTTTTTGCCCTCTTTAAAGGATCATAAATTGTACTATGAGGTATAATTTAGACTATTTTGTTCATTTTGATGTTCAGGAGGCATAATTTATGGTATATTACAAATTAGTACTACATGGGAAGTTTACTAAAATTCCAAGAATCCTTAGCAAGAAATTGTGTTTTTAAAGAAGGATAAAATATGATAAAATATGATAAGATATGAAATACGTTATTCCTCTTATTCACTGTCACAAGGAAGACAGAGTAAAACACAGCCAGTAGCAAATCCGGATTTTAAGAACCATTAAGTTTAGAGCTTTTGTTCGGCTTTATTATCTCACTTGCTCACTCCCACCTCAGCATTATTTTCCCTAGGGCTTCACTTCCCTTTTCTAGCATGGACATCACTGCCAATCAGTGAAGTTGTGTCAGTTTGTGCTTTGCAGCTGCTCACAGTTGTCAGCATTTGATATTGTTGGCCAAGGTCCTTCAGCATCTCCCATTTGTCTCCATGTGCTCCCTGATCTGCAGGGTCTTTTCCTACTTCTAGGACCTTTCCTCCAGGCAGGATTTTCACCTTCTTCTTCTTCAAAATTTAATTATATTTGCCTATAACCTGCACCTGCTCCTGAAATGTTCAAATGGTGCCATTCCAGTTTAGTGTTGTGCATTGTCTGAAATTCTACAAATATAACCCAGTTAGTAGTTAAGGTTATTATGCACCAGCCTCAGAGGAGCTTTAGATGCATGCAGATTAAAACTGTTTCCAGATAGAATGTGTCTGTAATTTTTTTGGGTAAGTCCAGGTAGAATATGTTCTGAATGTGATCTTTAGGAAGTTATCACCATGATATAAAGACGGTAGTGACAGCAGCAGCCGCCAGACAGTTAAATCTTTCCTCGTACAATGCAAATACACCTGTGGGAGATTATACATAAGGTCAGATCTTGTTTTAATTCCTTCAGATGAGATTACTGAAGTATAAAGTGAGAGAGGACAGAGCCCAGATAAATGGAAAGATGGATTATGAGCATGAAGTAGAATAAGAAAATTATTATTTGCGATGAAAAGATAAATGTCAAATACTAATTTATATTAGCTCTTCACTTGCATCGATACTATTTTCAACAAAGCAGAAGATGATTAGTATATAAAGAAGAAGAATTGAGATTATGAAGTGACTTTTCACAGCACAAAATAAACATTAATAGTCTTTCTGAGATAGATAGGTTAGTGAAACAAGGGTGGTGAGTAGTTAAAAAGACATTACATACTGCCCTAGGAAAGTCTGTTAGCAAAAGAACAAAGTCAAAATAGCAATGACTTCACATGACTCTGTTTTGTTGAAACTTCCACTATCACATGCCCTTGAAAACAGCCAGTGGGATTACCCTTCTACAGTACTGCTGAATGGTGCATCTCAAAAGTCTTGAGGATGCCCTAAAATGAAACTATTCCTGCCTTTGAAGTGCAACTTAAAGCAAAATACACATATACACACATACCACCCCCTTAAGTAAATAAATAAATACCCTATTTTTAAATTGATTTACTTTATCTTTTTCTTAGATGAGCAGGGATAGGCAACATTAGTATTGAGGGATGGTTCTATGTTTGAGAGATGCATAACTCTTCTTTTATTAATCTGTTTCCTAAAATTCTGTTTCTTTCCTCTTCAGTGTTTTGCCTTCCTCTTCTACCACTGTGCTCCTTCTTAACAGAATTACCTCAACCATTCTCTTAATTTCTAATGATGTCTGTCTTCCTGTTATAGATAACTTCCTATTCCTTTTTTCTGGAGTTATTTCCTTATTTTTGCTCTCCTTGACTGAACCCTTTTAGACTCCTTCATCTTTCTTTGTCCATCTTATGGTTTTCCAGTTTTTCATCTTCATTACTTCTTTTTCTCTAGCCTCTGGCTTCCTCATCACATCTTTTGTCAAAAATACTCCATATTTTTGATATATCACCACTTACTTCTTTCTTAATCCTATCCTGTTATTTTATTGCTGACTGAGATTGGCTTTCAGCTCACTTACCATCATCACGAAGTGATTTGCCCTAGGGCCTGAGCTCATAGAAAGTGCCATCCCAGGCAGAAAAATGGCTGTGTTGAAATGGCACCTTCTTGCTAGCAAAGCTACTTCCTTCCTTTGTCAGCTTCCTGTGTTGATTTTAGCTGTAAGTATGTTACTTTATATTACACCTGCAGAGCTATCACCAGCGATATTCAGTAGAACTTTCTGCAGTAAACAGCTCTGGAATCACTGGGTTTGGCCTGTTCAGACAGACCTAAGAATATATTCTGGTGTGATAGGATGACACCTGTGTTACTGAAGGCTTATTTTGGCCAGTTAGTAGTAAGGCAAAAAATTAAGAAAGGACCTTATCTTGATTCTGATTCACATTAGCTTGGCAAAAGAGTCAAGTTAAGAAAGAAAATCTTTTAGCTGCAAACTGTGTACATCTGGAGTCAAAGAAGCATAATAAACACAAGCATACAGCAGCATTTTTATACTGCCACTTTTCTGCACAGAACTGCAATTTAATTACTGCTATACCCTTTTGACCTAGGGTGACTGTGTTTCTGCAGTGTTGCTTTTGTGCCAGCTGGAACTGCAAAAGCTCGGGTTGTCCTTCAGGCCCTTAGAGAGCAGCAGTGATAGAGGGCCTGGGACCTGTTGGAGAGTTTCTGTCTTTGGAAAAGGGTACGCTGGTAAGGTACTGATAGAATCACAGGAGCACAAACTAATTCCTGTGACTCCTCCATTAAAGCCTCCAGACCATAAAGGAATGTTGAGAGTTCATGATCCAGAGGAACTAGCAAAATGATAGAAGAGCAGAAAAGAAGGTGAGGAACCTCCAACAATTTCTAAGAGGAGCATTGCTTATGCAGGGAGACAGAACTGCTGTGGGATGCATTTTCTGAATTCATCTAAAAGAGATGAAAATATTTTAACCTCTGAACTTCAAATACATCCCTGTAATACCACATCTTGCTTGGTGGTCAGCTCTGGTGAAACAATGTCCTTTCCAACAGTCAGTAAAACAACCAGATGGTTTTTTCTTTCATTTCCCTCAGAGGCTACAGTTCCAAGCCCCAGACTGTTTGAAAGGGGTCCTACAGCCAAAGCATAGCAGATCTGAATCCAAACAGTTCAGACAGGTTTCTCACAACTGGTACAACTTTAGAGTGGTCTGCACATGCACACGCACAGCACTGAGCATGGATGCATAATGTCCAACGTTTCCAGCACCTTTACAGCAGCTCTGCAGAGATACCTTTCAAAGACAGGACAGAGGAAACTGAAAGATCAAACAGGGCAAGCAAGCACCTGGTTGTGCTATTGTGGAGGTCTATAGTGTCAATTACTGTCATCAGACTTTAATTAGCTTATCCTTTATGTTTATAGTGCGTGAAATTCTCTGAACTTCTAGATGGACAGGATATAAGTAATAGCTCCCAGTTATAATGTGCTGCAGTTCACTTTTCTTTGGAAATGCACAATACTGGGAAAGACGTATTAGCATTACATGGAAGTAGCTGCATCTCTCCACATATTCTGCAACACCATAAGCAGCAAAAAGGGCTGAGTGAATAACTCAAAGTATTTCATCATTTTGTATCTAGTTCCTATCCTGCTTTGGATTAGGCTGAGTTGGATCTGCTGTGATTTTCAAAGTTAACTAGGGATACCTGATATTCATCTATTTTTCCTGCTGAGCATCTTTCTCAGCTGCAAACCTTCAGGTGTGAAATTACCTCAAAAATGGGCTTCATGGGTGTCTGTTGCTGGCTAATTTTAGAGTATACAGCAAGTTGCTTCAGGAACAGAGAAATTTCATTCATAACAATTAGGGCTCTTCCACTGCATGTTTATCTGCTCTTGGTTGTTCTACCATTCATTCTTTGGAGTACATTAGCTGACAGCAACTGTATGCAACTCTAACTGTATGCAAGATTTGCTTTTATTCTCGAATGTTGTATCTTGTTATCTTTGGTTTTAACATCATGATTTTACTATTATTGTTTTGTGCTTAGAATCATAACAGTTTTTATGAATAGGCTAAATAAATTGTCTCCCTGACTCCTATTTCATTTTTGTGGGCAGAAGTAACCTTGGCACAGAATGTTCCAAGGATTGTTGATTACTGGAGCTGTGCCTTAGGCAATCAACTCCTTCAAGCCAATCATTAATGCCCTATATGTCAACAATTATTGAAGAAGTGGTGAATGCATTTGCTCTGCTCTCCAAACACTTTTCCAAAATAGTAAGGTGCTTAATAGTTGCTAACTAAATTACAGAGTTTAGGGAGAGAGTTCTAGTTGAAAAGTCACCCTCTGGGCCAGGCAAGGAGGAAAGTGGCTTAGACCTTCACCTGTAAGGCTAAGACACAATAAAGTGCAGAGTAGCAATCCTTAAAGACAGTATAAAAGAGTATTCAGTTGCTTTCATGTTCCCTGAACACTCCAACATCCCCTACCTCTTTGCCTGAAAGAGTGGCAGCATGTACTGTCTGCTACAGGACAGAGTTTGAGTCTTTCTTCTGTATGCAGTTACACTCTGGCAAATTTGGCTGAAATTAGTGAATTGGGAAAAACGTAATTTGGGGAAACTAATAACAGAATGGTCAGTTGGGCAGACAGCACAAGTATGTGAATTGCACTTTCTTGGAAAGGCAAGCCAAACAAAAAAAATTAAGTTGCATTACACAATTGCCAGAGGTATCTATCATTCTATAATCCTATCAAAGCTAACAATAAAATCAATGATGTTTTCACTTTGTAAATAGCAGAAATCTGAAAAGAAACAGCCTCGGGTTGTGAATGAGGAAAACAGCAGTCTCTGAAGGCACGTGTGGCAAGTCTGTAGGACTTCAGTGTAGCTGTGATAGGGGAGCAAAACCAACTCTAGAGCCCTGTTCCTCTTGTGCCTGTTCCACACACAGACTGTTATCTCACTGTTGTTATTCTCCAGACATTAAAGCCCAAGCATCAGTAATAAGCTCCCTGGGTCAGAAGTTACAATTCTCTGCAAGCTGCTGCTGAAGAGATAAGGATATGGACCAAGGAAAATGAAAGTGTGGCTGCAAGACACCCCTAGCCTGGTTTCCCTTGAGTAGCTCTTGCCTGGATGGTGTGCTACTGCACAAGTTCTTTGAAAATGAGGATGGCATAAATTATTTAGGCATGGCAGCACTACCCACAGCCATGACATGACTTGCATACAAATTCTAAGTTCAGGCTTATAATGCTCTTCTGGGAAGAAGTTGTCTTTGAGGTGCTCACAACCACCAAGATCAACTGACATGGAAACACAAATGGGGTTTCAGTCACCCTTTTATTATTTGTTTGTTTGTTTGTTTTTGTTATCATGTGAGTTTGTGCTACAGGATCTTCACTACTCTAAGTGTACCAAAATACATAGTGTTCTTGGTCCTCAATTTAGCCTTTTCATCAATCCAGCCTCTGTAGCTTTGTTTTAGTCCAGTACTTTCTCTGTCATGTGTGGCAGGATATAGCACTAAGTAGCCAGAACTCTATAAAAAGTATAAATCATCAGTTTCTGGTTATGCACTGTACTAAAATAAATATCTATTTTTAAAAATCTGCAGTGCAAACCTGAGGGTAAAATTATGGTATGGATATATGTGGCAAATACCTACTGAATAAACAATAGAAACACTAAAATGGGTGGTCTGGGAGTATCAATCATTTGTTCTTCATGACTCTGTTTTACCTGATTGTGGGTGCAAGTGCTTACAGAGTGTGTAAAATGACAGATAACCTGCCACATGCAGTTTTGGGAAAACATATGCCATTCTCTTTGATAATCCGTGATTTTTTTAGTACATGGAAATGAATTCTTGTTGAAGTAACTTTAGGGCAAGCTAGCAGGTCCAAACTCCTCCTCAGTGTTTTCCAGCTTCTGTAGAGAGAAGCTGTCTATTCATTCCTGTATCTCATGCTTCCTCCTGTGCCTGGCCATACACAGGCGTATACAGCTGGCAAGGCAAAGGAGTTGTCATGCCCTCCTTGTACTCTTTTGTGTAATGACCAGTAAGAACTGCAGTCCCTGTTGTCTTTTGGAAAATAGCTGCTACTCAGTTCAGATGTGAATGGAGATGAGAAAGCAAGAGGTTGGCTATAGGTGCTATAGTTTCTATGTTTTCTATCAAAGACAAATTGAGAAGACAGCAAATGCAGAAATAACTACATTGCACAGGCAGCTGCTGTGCAGGCAAGATTTAGACTTTCTGGAAAAGACAGATTTGCTGTAAATGAACAATCTACTTAGAGTTCTTTCTCCTGCTTTGACCAAGATATTGGTTGTTCATAAATCATGGATGGCCAATTATCTTTTATCCTGTAGCCAGAATGTTCTTGAAATGAGTTCAGACAGTGTGTCTTAGGTACAGCGATTCTGATTCACTAGTGTCCTCTTGGTCTCCACACCGTTTAGACATTTAGGAGAAAACTGTACCATAGTCTTGATGCTCACACTCTTGATGCACTATACGTCTACACAAACACAGTAAACTGTTTCAGGGATAGTTCTTTTCTATGAACTTTCTTCCCTCTCACTAATTAATAGAAATGCAAATGAAAGACTGAATTACAAGCAAGAGAGTCTGTTCGCAGTCTGTGCTTCACAAGTATCCCAAGAGTAATAAAATAAAAAGGCCTGAGCAGAGCACATTCATTCCAAAAACAACTTGAAGATGTACAATGTAAGTAAAGATAACAGAAACAGAAGAGGCAGCTGCCTTGAGTCATTAAATAAAAACAACAAATGTATTCTTGCCTTAGGGATATCTTCACAGACAGGAAAATCTGAACTGTTTGTTTTGGAGAATCCCATCATTATACTCTTAGCACATATTGAACAGGCACAGTGAATCTCTCTTCCTCATCGCTATATCACAGGGTCTTTTGGATGTGGTTGACAGTGATTTACACAAAATATTTACCTTCTTCTGTGCTGAAGTAGATGTGCTTATGCACTTGATAGTTGGTATGCAAAGCCTTTGTCCTGTCTTCCACGGACCTAAGTCTTACTGGTTCCTCTGTAGACTAAATCATATCTGCTCTTGTGCGTAACTGTCATATTGGTTAAAGCCGGAAGAAAAAAGGCCTTGCATACATAAAGTCTGCATCAAGAGTAATACAATAAAACCTGTTTCAGTGCTCTTATTTCAGGTTGCTGTGAAAGTTTTGTATTCCACTTGCTATCACTATCAGTGGTGGCCCAGGAAAAGTGTCCTGAGATGAAAAGTCTGTTTAAGCATTTGAGATTTGATTCTGTGATAGGATATAAATCAAGACTGATTTGCCCTGCTGGCACTTACTGTTTTATGAGGGAAACATATGGTTGAGCCAGGAATTCTCAATAGTCAAGGTGATGTAGAAGTACAGTGTCATTCTGAGAGGACAGCAGGCCTCCATGTGGGAAGTAGGACTGCTCAAAATAAACACATTGCTGGTATACACCTGAAAACTCCATCCTTACACGTAAAATATATTTATCTTGCATTCCATAAGTACCTTGTTTATCCTGGTTTCTTAGTATTAGTTATACTATTTGCAGTTCTGTGACCTTTCACTCAGGCTGCTGTAGCAGCAATATTATTTCCACAGAGGCTCAGTCTTCCTGTGGGAATACTTTTCCTTTATTGTTCTCCAATCTTATTCACATACTGGTTTTCTCATGGCCTAGCACCTGCAACCCCAGTAGTGCTGCTACAGCAGGTTCTCTCTTGGGAAGGAACTATCACTGGAAAGAGAATCAACCCTTGTTCCCCTCCTTTCCTTACTTCTTGTTTAGTAGATTTCATTCATATTGGAGAAAATCCGCATGGCAAAGTAGGTAGAAGTCACTCAATAAATACTATCATAGCAGGAATCTAAGGATGGAAATTAATACGAGGAGCGGTATTTCAATCCCAATGAATTTTAAAGGAATTTTTTCTCTACTGATATGTTTTTTCTGGTTTGCAGTTGAAGTCATTAGACTCCAATGGATTCTAAATAGTTTTAATTCAAATTCATAAATTCGGCAAAAGTTATTTATAACTCGGCTTCTGGTTTAGGTAAAAACATGGGCTAGGTTAGCTAAAAATTTACACACAGAAGATAAGGAGCCTCTCTAACCACTTCAGGTGGCTTTCATCTTAAAATAACTTTAGATCTAAGGCAATAAATAAAGTCAGGTATCTTGATGTATTTTGAAGTATATTAAAATAGCAAATTAGATTCCTTTCATTTTATTATCCTTTCTCTACTTGATGAAATGATCACCTACATGCCTTTAATAGTTCCTATTGGAACCTTAAACAAACTTACTCCAAAAGCAAAACACTTTGTCTTAAAAACATGTGGACTTGTTTCTTTCTCAGATAAAAGGCAAGCCTTCAAAACCTAATTTACTCTGTATTGAATGCAGCCATGAACTTTATGCTTAGGCAAGGGTTTGAGATTGTTGTCAGGGATATTGGAATACAGGGGAATGTAGGTTCAGAAAAAAACCTGTGACAACTAACTTACATCCAAATTTGCTTTCTGCTACTCTATAGGTACTAAACAAAGGTATTTCGAGGATTAGTTTAGGTCTTATTTAATCAAGATAATGAAACTTTACCTATAAAATGGGATAGAAACAACATCCATAAAACTTCTAAGGAAATGAATCATAATTTGAACCAAAAAAGCACCATTATGTATAAATAGCCATACTTTCAGCCATAAAATCGTGCAATTTAATTAATGAATAAAACTCTGAAACTTCTGCTTTGAATTACTAAATTTCTCTTGGAAATACAATTAAATTCAGCAACTGGAAATGGGCCCCACTTGAACTGAAAGACATCATTACACAGTTACCATTAAAACAGAATGTTACCTTACTTCCAGGTAATAGTTTCATTGCCAATGACTGGATTTTAGCCACAAAGTATTTCTCTTTGATTAAAGAATTTCATGATGAGTTCTAATCTTTGCCCAGGTTTCTCATTCATCTACTCTGGGTCACCTTTTTAACATGTTTGGGGTTTTTTTTTTATGTCTTCCAATCTTCAAATTATTCTTTTGAAGGGAAGTGAGGAATGAGAACACTGTTATATTTTCATAACCGTGACTACTGTTTCAGCTCTGGGGTTTTCTAAATAATTCCCGGCCTAGAAATTAATAACTGCCTAAGGGAGAAAATTATCTATAAATACCCACTGCAGAATATTCTGAGTTCCGTATGTCACTGGTCACTTCCTCACCACACGTTTTGAAACTTCGTGTAGAACTGAATAAGACAATGCCACACAATCAGAAATTATATAAGCAAGAAAGAGCAAGACTCCTTTCACTGGGCTCTTTGCGTTTCTGGACAGAGTCTATTTCTTTTTCATATTTTTTAGCAAGTTCACTAGGTGGTTTTCAGAAAACAAATAGCATTCCAATGAATTTTCAGGGCTCAGAGTTTTTATGTGAACTACTAAATTGAAAAAACATAACATAAAATGCAAATGTTGAATAATACTTAAGTGTCAAACATACATCAGTTGGAATTCTATTCTGTTTCTTGCTGTAATGAAAGACAATAGCACAAAAAACTTTAAGATCAAAAATACTTATTCCAACTGGCTTATATGGAGGTGATAAACATTAAGATGTACTATATATAATATATATATATTATATATATATAATATAAAATATATATAATTTGAAAAAGCCTTCTTTCAGTATTTAATCCAGAAAAAAGTTTTAGCATAATTTTTCAAATCTGAATTGTTAAATAGAACCTTTAAAAGAAGTAGGTGGAAGAATGGGCACCCTTACATAGGAATGAACACTCTCAAAATTGTTTCAAGAACTCTGCAAATGACTACAAACAAAAACTTTGTCAACTTAATAGTGGGGGGAAATAAAAGTGAGGTAGAAATCAGAGATTGCAGATTTTTCACTTCTAGCTTTTTTGTATATATTCTTTATTCTATGGGCATTTTGTTTAACTAGAAGACAGCGGTGGATTAGTTTGTTAACTGTGTGTTTTGGCTTTAACTAAATATGTGGGATCTGATGTGTGGAAATCTCAGTATAGTGAAACTGTTTCCAACAGACCAAGTGGTCTCTTTAGACTCTTTGAGTACTCAAGGGGCCCAGGCTGTGTTTCAGCTCAAAACAAACAGGATATTAAGTAATTAGTGGCCTGTGTAGTGCTGACTCATCCTTGTATTGGCTTTTGCAACATAAATTGCTGACAATTTCTATTCCTTTCTCTATGTTCCAGGTATTTTCTGACCAAAGAGATATTCTGATTGTGACATCTCTAACTGTGTTTGACTCATTATTCTGTCTACTACTTCCCATGTAAGTAAAGATGGGTATAAGGTTTTCTATACCATGAGTAGCAAGTTTCCACATTCTCAGTACTCCTAAAAGTTCAAAGTCACATAGTGTCTTATAGGAATCTGCCAACATACGATGTAATATGGTGTTTGTGCTGAAATAAGATAGAATGGAGGTATTCTAATTGGTATTCTATTTGAGGTAATTCGATTTCCAGTATTCCACCAGCACTAGTGATGAAAGCTAATCACAGTAAAATAGTTGGACTAATGTGATAAACACAATAGGACCATTTCTACAGGCTCTACTAAATGTAAATGAACTCCAGAATCTATAATTACTAATCCCTTTGAGATACTTAATTTTCTAATTATTTCCCAGAGAGCAATTTTCATCTTAGTTGTGTAAAGTACTGTTCAAAAATGAGAATTTTCTGCTTATCTTTTTACACAAGAAGATATACTAATTGCACTTTACACTATTCCCATACCATAAACTCAAATAGTATGGCCTCCAAGTTTTCATCTAAGGATTGGCTACCAATAAAGTGCACAGGCTTTTGTTCTGCCTGGGCTTGCTGTGGCTGAGCAGCCAATCACAGGCTTGCCATAAGTACCATGAAGCCACAATGAAGCACAAAACAATGTAAACATGTAAAAATGAAAAAACCGGCAGGTCGTGTATATCTAATTCATATTCTTCATTGTCCTCTTCAGGAATCCTCCTAAACATTAAAAAATTTTACTTGTAATGTTAGCATCCTCTGTCCTCTAAGTGCATAATATCAAAACCCTACTTGTTCAAATATAAAAAAAATATAATGCAGTTAGAAGTTATATGTAATTTTTCATCAAAGTACCTGTTTCTGATAAGGTATTAATACAATTCCATCAGCTTTAAGTATGTATCAAAATTGGCATTAAGTGCAAGTCTTTCACATTTAAAAATATATTGGCTAAAATCAAGAAATAAGTGTGCTCTTTAGATCAAGATCTAACTATTTTTTCTCCTACCAACAGAAACTGAGTGTTGCTCTTAACAAAAGAAAAGGAACTGAACAAAATTCTTCCAGCTGTGATTTTCATATGCTCACTTTAGTCATAAAACCTACCCAGAAAAACTCTACAAGTCCAAGACAGTTGTAGAGGAGTGTAGGGCAGTTTTGTAGCTGTACTGACTGCCATACAGAAAACCTGGTTGGAAATCTTTTAACAGAAAATTCTTTTGGAGAAGAACACATTTATAAAAATGCACTCATGAAATTAATATATTAAAATTATTAAAATATGGGATTCCCAATTATCCAGATGAGCATTTTAATTTTTTTTCAAACTAGAATCATGATTTGTAACTGGGCCAAAAAAGTCCTGGATATCAGATTTTCTTGTTGATATGTAATGGACTTTTTTGTACTCTTTCTATACAGCTTCATGCTCTTCGAATATGAAGAAAAGTCTCTCTGGACTTCAGACTTTGGTACAAAATGTATTTCTAGGCAGACTATAATAGTATTATTCAATATTTATGTATGGAATAGTGTGTTTTAAAGTAAGTTGGGAAACATAGAGAAAAATAATTACATCTCTTATGTATGGTTTTTTTTTTAGTCAGCTCTCAATAGCTTATGATTCTTTGGAACTAGTGTTTCCCAATGATACAGGCTTTTGGATTGTGTCACTAAAAACAGATAAAAGGAAGAAAGCTTCATTCCACTGTGTCTGATTTGAAATTCTCTGAAGTTCCAGATGCAGAACTTAAAACATAATTTCCAATAAAATGTAAATATCCCCGCTCCCTACATGGGTAACCAAAATCAAAGTGCTGGAAGGACTCCAGATATCAGAACTGTTTTACCAAATGTTCATAGTTTTCACCACTATTCTGCTGACATGGTGCATTTTGAAAGCATGGATAGTATACCAAATTTTTCTTGTGATCAAAGAGTCTGAAAGCAGATACTACAACTTCTGCTGCAAGTCCCTCTACTGTATAGGTAACTCAGTTGCAGTCCTGAAACCCAGGATATCATGTTAGTGTAATTTTTTTCTTAATTTTCAGTTGTCTCTCAGGAAAATAGCACTTAGTCTGCACGAGCTAGTTTCTCATTCATGCCATTAATTCTTAATGTTCTTTTCACAGTGCTTGGGTTTTTTTTGTTTGGGTTTTTTTTGTTTGTTTGTTGGTTTGGTTTGGGTTTTTAGTGTGTTTGTTTTGTTGGTTTTTGGGTTTGTTTTTGTCACTTTGTTTTATCCAGGCTTTTAAACTATTATTTTTAATTAATTAATAATATCTTGGTGGAGAGGCCCATGTTATCCCTAAGTGAAATTTCTACTCTGCCGCTATTTCTTATACTTCTCTTTGATTCCCTTCTCAGTAATTTATGCTTTTGCCTAAACCAGTTTAATCAGATTTCTGTCACATTTATCCCATTCAACATCAGAACAAACACCAATCAATTAAACACCATTACTAATGGCTTCCAGAGGTTAGATCAGATTTTGCCTCTAATTGCTAAAGCCTAATCTGAGAAGACATTCTTCCCTGGATGTCATGAAAGAAATATCTCACTGAATATTTTGATTAAAATTAATTCAATATAATATTGAAAACCTAAATGACAAAGACAGATATCTCAAAATCATACATCTCTCATGAAGAAATTTTGCCTAATTTATCCAGGAGTATTTAAATAAATTTAGTGTTCATTGGTACCTCAATTGAGACTCCTAAAACAATCTTATACGTACATTTCTGTAGGATATGGTTGTTATTATGTCATTCATTGACGTGCAGGGCAAAGAAACTAAATTTCATCACTGAAGTTTTATAATCACTAATTATTAGGGTCTGTTTTGTTCAGGACACAGATAATGGGATGCAGAACCTTGCCCTCCAGAATTGTTGGATTTTATCTGCTCCAGGTTCTTGCTTACCAAAATTTGTTAACCTTCTGCCAGTTATTTAAATATGTTGTTTAAAATCCAATGTAAGGTCCTTCAAGTTAAGTCCAAGTTCAGTTCAAGTTCAGTAGCCAAACGAACTTCTTTTTCTAGAATTATCCTGCAGTAAAACGCAGTGTAGCACCCTCATAGAGAGACAGTGGCCTCTACCTCAATTCCCTATCTGCTCTTACCTGGAGGCCCTCACATTTTCTTCTTAGCTAAAGTATTGATAGATTAAATGTGTGGAAGGTTTTGTCTCTCCTCCTGTGAAATAGAGATCTTGAGGTTTTTGCCACTATACATTCACCAAAAAAAGAGTAAAAATATTTTATTGGTTTAATCATAAGCAGACAGGGTATTTTCCAGAACAGCTAGGAGTGGATTGATTAGGACATTCTCTAATGATATGAGAATTCTGAGTTATATAAGAAATAATTCTGAGAATTGAGTTGGTTCTATCTGTCTCAGACTCCAAATCCCAAACTGGAGCTGAAAGGCCTTTATTGAAGGATTTGTTAAAACTCATGTGCATCATTGAAAAGGTTTTTTCAATTAATTAACATTTTCAGACAAGAATATTTTTGTCAAACTTTCAGAAAATATTTAAGCCAACTTTCATACTTTCTATTATATTCTTTACAGGTAACTACAAAAGATTTATATTTTCAATATTTCTGATTAACTTGAAAGATGACTGAAAGTTAGAAAAAAATGTCATTATCTGACATATCCATAGTGGTGGGAGAACAAAAGAAATGTTAAAAATGGAACAATATAAAGCCAATAGTTGATTAAAGACATGCTAGCCAACAAATTTCCATGTTTCCAGTCACAACTGAAATCCAGTTCCACTAGAAACCAGAAACAGTGTCCTGGTGGTGCAGTGCAGTAGATTATATATATGGAGGAGTGCTTGACAATTTGAAAACCTCTCTTTCTTCAATTTATTCATTCTCAATTCTTATGGTCTAAAGTATCGATGCATGCAAGTTTCCTTCCTGCCTATATGTTGCCAAGGACTTTAATAACAACATCCTGCTTATCAGTGCTGTCTTCTTACCTAATAAGTGTTCTCACTGCTGATTTCGTGTAGAAACAGCCATATCGGGTCAAGTCGCAGTTCAATCTTACTTCCATTCTTGGCTCTAGCAGTGGCCAAATCCTGCATTTTCAGATAGTCAGTCCCCACTGAAAATATTCTTGCTTAATTTACAGCATTATGCATGGAAGAAAGATTACTTGGAATGAGTTTGGATCTTTTCAGCATCTGTGGTGATCAGCTTATGATGAATATCTGTACACCAAACAGTGAATAAACTTCACTTGTTCATAGTATGTCACTCTTCTCCATTCTCTGATGCTGATTTAATTCTTCATCCATAACAAGTAAATATATATGTTATATAATAAATTAGATAGAAGGTGCATAGGATTTAACAAGTGCCCTCCCTTTCCCACCTCACTCCACTGTGTTTTTCTTCGTGGTTATTCTGAACTGCCAGCGCTCTGAGGCTTTAACATCTGTGTTGTGGAACACAAATTCTGGTGCTTAACATATAGAAAGGTAATATTGTCTCAATCTGATATTAAAATGTGTGATTTGAAGTAGTACAAAGTGCTACAGGCTGAAATTAAAATGCATGATTATTTGCTGTTGCTGGTTTTAAGTAGACTCTGTTTTACTTCTTATGAAACACACTTATTTCTCTTGTTATGGGACAAGATACCAAAACAAAGTAGTACTGTATAAACCAGTTATTCATTCAGACATGCTAACTAGCAAGCCTGGAATTTTTCCAGAGCATAAAATTTGACATACCCCTAGGAAAAGGTCATATGCAATGAACTGTTTAAGCAGAAGGGAAAAAAACCCTTCCAAACAAACAAACCACAAATTTCAGAAAAATAAAAAAAAATAGTCTAACACTTCAAAAATTGTTTTTCCAAAGTATCATGTTGGTTAATATGGGAAATAAAAGCTATTTAATAACACTATTTAGGTACCCATATGCTAGCTGGAATCATTGCTTTTAAGTTCTTACTTGCCCTATTTGCCCATTACAGCAGGAATTAATAAATCAACCAGAAAACTTGTGTAAATCAGTGTTGCTTTAGTTCACCTTAAGATACAGAAAAGCTGAGTTCAAATACCCTCTTTCCAATTTATAGTGGGGTTGACAGCTGTATCCATGAGATATTCTGATTCTCACCTTGTTCAGTCTTTCTGATGAATTAGGGTTTTTTCAATAAATTGGGGCAAAATGAAAACTATTTGTCTTTTTAGTAATACATCTCAAGTTTTTTCATGTGTCATATGGTGCTGTCCATCTCCAGGTCTCACACTGGTATAATTCAGTTCCATTGTGGAAATTGACTCATTCTCAGTTCATTGCTTAATTATAGTGTATTCAAACTCTGTGAACATTCAAAGTATGCTCAAACTTATTTTTTGCTTCTGTAGGTGCTTCCCAGGCAGGCTGAGATGCTTCCTTCTCTGCAATGAAATATAAAGATTGTCTTGCATTATTTTACTGCTGTGATTTGGAAACTGCAGGTTTAAAGAACTCTAAAAGATGTTGCTGACAGTGCTGTCTAACCACATTTTATGCATTATCAAAAATTCTGGTTCTAATTTGCTTGTTTCCATTTAGACAATAAACTCAAGAATGGGCAGGGGACACACACACACACCACCACCACCACTACTACACTCCCCTGCAAAGATATTCAAAGTAAAGCAGGCATCAGTAATACACACATTTTTAACAAGTCAGCCTCAGTCAGTGTAACCAGTCAGCAATCCATGGCACTGCAAGCTTGGGCTACAGCCTACACATACTACTGACCTCTCATTCCAGTCACTCCAGCTGATTCCCCATTCAGACATATCTAACCCTACTTCTAGCCCTTTGGGGCTGCCTAGGCTGAATAGCTAGCAACAAATCCTGAAACACATACAGTAAATATAATATAATATAATATAATATAATATAATAATAAATATAATATAATATATAAATATATATAATATACAATATAATATAATATAATATAATATAATAAATATAATATAATATAATATAATATAACATAATATAATATAATATAATATAATATAATATGCAATTTACTTGCAAAACAACATAGAGTTTGGCATAGATAAACGTGCATGGTGGAGAAGGGGAAGATAGCCAGAATGACCATTTCCTGCTATTTCACATAAACCCCTGCAAAATCAGAACCCAACTCTGCTCTTTCCTCTTGTTTCAAGGAATTTTTTATCTCCCCACTTCTCACATTGCTTCAGTGTACAGTGATCTGTATTCCTCCCTCTGTCTCTTTCAACCTGTAATATTTGAAGCTTACCCTTTAGACCTGTCCCTCTCTTTAATAATTCCATTACAAACTCTAGTTGTGACACAAGATGTCAGATTAGCTCTCATTCTGGGCTGCTGAACAAACAACACCATCATTAATTTCTCTGTCAGAAAATAGTGTAAGCTCAGAGATGGGAAAATAGTGGGCGTAAAGCTATTTGCCTGTTTCATGTGGAATTCACACTATATAGAAGGATGGTGCTGACAGCACATAGGGGCAACACTTCATTTAATGCATCAATGCTTCAAATGAACATGACCCACAGCTTTGCCCACACAAAGATGTTTAAGATTTTTAAAATGGTTGGCTTGTGCTATCTAGTTCATTCTAGACCATATTAATCTATGCTATTTTTTAACAATATATCCATTCCTATGTGCTTCACATCTCCTATCAGCTTACTTACGTAAGACAGAGATGGAGGAAACCTTCAGTTTCCTTGTCTACTAATAAGGGCTCAGAGATAATCTGAGAATAGTGATGTGCAAATTGCATTTCAATTCCTTGCAGATCTCATAAATAACAGGAAGGGAAAATCCCCCCTACAAGAGCTTTTAGCAATAGGACAAGGAGTGATGACTTTACATTGAAAGAGGCAAGGTTTAGGTCAGGTATTTAGAAGAAATTCTTACTGTGAGAGTGCTGAGACACTGGAACAGGTTGCCCAGAGAGGTTGTAGATGCCCCATCTCTCAAGGCCAGGTTGGATGGGGCATTGCACAACCTGCTCTAGTAGAAGGTGTCCCTGCCCATGGCAGAGAGGTGGACTAGGTGATCTTTAAAGGTCCCTTCAAATCCAAACCATTATATGATTCTATGATTTGATGATCATACACTTATGACGTGTTCTAATTTTGCTCTCTTTTTGTGTCCTGAACAGCAAGGTCTAGGCTTAGAAATTTTCAACTCCTTTTCATGCACTATTCTCTCATTCTGTAAAAGCCTTTTTCAGCATCTACCCTGCCAAATTTTGCTGTGTATTTGAAATATCTAGTTATTTTTAAACAAAAATTCCATGAGAGCTTAAAGCTGTTGTTTTAATTGGAAATATTAAATGTACAGTTGGAATTGAAATTGGAAAAGCTCTTTCCAGAAAAGGTTTAACTCATTCCATGTTCTAGCAACTCCTTTGGATTTTAGACTACCTCCAATAAAGTGATTAGCAAGTAGGAGTGAGATTTCCATGAAATAAAGAAAGAGGAATTCTAGGAGTAGTTTCAGTCTGCTGTTCTGTAACTGTATTAGTTTTAGATACTCTAAATTCCTAATTTAGAATTTGCACATATGTAGGTGTCTAATGATGAATTTGTATCCTGAATGAAATCTTCCTTCTTGGACTTTCTCTCCAAAATAAGGCTCAGGAGTAGAAGACTAGAACTTAAGGCACCCTGACAGACTGTATGTCAGAAAAGACACCATGTTATTTTAATTTTTTTATTTTTAGCCCAGGGCTTCTCCCCTCCTTATGCTAAGAGATCTGGAGATGGTTATATGCTGATTTTTTTTTTCCATAGGGGAAAAAAGACACTATAGAATATAGAGTGTAGAATTTAATTCTAGGTTAGAATATTATTGCTCTGTTAATGGGCCTTTCCTGTACGTGCAAACAACCATCCTACCGTGCATTTTGCTGACAGACTAAGCCTGCTGTCTGTGCTCTCCTGGACTGATGGCTATGCACCTGGGTAAGGGCTGCAGCCTTTATCTGCACAAGGTTTTAGTTCTCCAGACTTGTACTCCCTTGAAAGGATGCACTGGCCAGTGAAACGTCTGTCAGTGGGGAGACAGGAGTGGCCCCCAAAGTAAAAAGCTCACAGTGAGGCACTTAGAGGATGCACTCTGATTGTGGGGAGGAGATAATAATGGGGTGGACTGTAAGCACCCTGCAGGACTCCATTTAATGTTCTCTTCATTTACCAAGCCATTAAACTGGAGCTGATTTTATTATCATAATTTTTTCCACTGGCATCTGAAGAAGTTTTATGGCTTTCAATAAAACCTTTTCTCTACTCAGAATCATGTTTGATTATATTATAACATCTTCTAGTGAGATTTATGTTCTTGTTTTGCTTAAGATTCACATTTTAATGTAGTCATAAAAACAAGTTAGATTTGCTTGTTTGAGGGAATATTATTTAGTTAATTATCAGACACCACGTGGCAAATCATTTAATTTGGCTTCTATTATAAAATGACTATTACTTATTTTCTTGACTTCACAATGGAGAGAAGGAAGAGACAAATCAGAATGCAGTAGGAATCCTTGCCTAAGAAAGGAACTTATTTCAGAAATGGGAAGGTTCTTTTGGACTAAGTAAGGAGCCTCTCTCAAATTGGGAATTAATATTGCCAACCCAAACCTTTTTAATGTTAACTTTGTCTTCTTTCTATTTTAGATTTAAATTTGTTCTTCTAGACAGTAAAATCTCCTGTGATATTCTCATGGCACTATGGACATTAAAGCTTTGGTCATCCTAGAGATTCCCTTCCAAGCCAGTGTTTGATTGTGTGAGGTTTCCTCACAGCCTAGCTTTGAGGTTCCTAACTACTTAAAAGATTGGACTAAGCCTATGATGATTTAAACAAAACAAAACAATAAAAACAAACAAACAAACAAAACCAAACAAAAATATAAATGTATGTGCTCCTCCTCCGTTAATGGAACAGAAAATATTTTTTGAGGGGTGTTAGTGATTCTTATAATCCCTTAGTGCTAGATTCACTGTCATGTCATGGCTGGGCTTCGCGAACGAAGATTTGGGAAGGGCTCTACCCACGTTTGTTGCAAGCGTGTTGTAGATTCACTAAATGAGTCCTAAAGCCACAGAATCACAGAATCACAGAGAATGCTGAGTTGGAAAGGACCCACAAGGATCATCAAGTCCAGCTCCTAGCCTTGCACAGGACCATGTCCAAGAATCACACCATGTGCCTGAGAGTATCATCCAAATGTTTCCTGAATTCTGCCAGGCTTGGTGCTCCCCACTTCCCTGGGGAGCCTGTACCAGTGCCCAACCACCTCTTGGGGAAGAACCTTTTTCTAATATCCGACCTAAACCTCTCCTGACATAACTTCAGGGCATTCTGTTGGTTCCTGTCACTGATCACCACAGAGAAGAGATCAGTGTCTGCCCCTACTCTTCTCACAAGGAAGTTGTAAATGCAATGAGGCTGAGCCTCTTCTCCAGGCTCAACAGACCAAGTGACCTCAGCCATTCCTCATACAGTTTCCCCTCAAGGCCCTTCACCATCCTCATTGCCCTCCTTTGGACACTTTCTAAGAGCTTAATATCTTTCTTATGTTGTGATGCCCAAAGCTGCCACAATATTCAAGGTGAGGCCGCACCAGTGCTGAGCAGAGCAGAACAATCCCCTCCCTCAACTGGCTGGTGATGCTTTGTCTGATGACCCCCAGGACAAGGTTGACCCTCCTGGATGCCAGGGCCAATAAAACCAAAGAAGGATCTCCATACTACAAAAAATAATATTTTCTGTTCTGTTCTACCATGAAGTGAGTCACAAAGTATGTTTTCATCAACAGTAAATATAGCCTATATCTGCCATTCTCACTGAGAGTATTAACAAGTGATATAAGTTTTAGAGGTGATAGAAGTTGATCCTCCATTTTCCTTCTCGCTTGAAGGTCAGCACTGAGTTATTCTGTGAAATGAGAATCTCCTATTATGAAAGTGCATTGAAACTTTGGTATTTCGCAGCTTCAAACTGTTTCATTTGTTCACTAGAAATGTCATTGGATTATTTTTTATTATTTAGGTAATCTTGGAGGATAATACTCTTATGATAACCAAAGGAGGCCCTGGAGATAAGTCTGGCATCCAAGACAATCATGAATCAAAAAACAGATGGGAGAAAATCAGGGGTTTGCTCATCAGGTAAAGATTGAAGCCAATGCAGAATTTTCTCTCCAGAAAGTTCAATGTTGATGGCTGAAGACTGTCACCTTTTTATTAAAATTCAAAGACCTTTTTTATAAATACTTGGTTTATACTTTTTTTTCATTTCTGAAAGAAGCATAGCATTTAGTTGTCTTTGTGTTTGGGTTTTTTTTATTATTAAAGACAATTCAGTCTTTCTCAGCTCAATACATCTTGCTGTGATCCTGGTAGGAGAAAGGGTCTAAGCTAGGAAAGAGAATTCCTTGATCTGAGTTCACTTTCAGCACAGTTACAAATACTGTACTGTTAGTACAAATTTTGTTTTTAAAAAATTCATAATTTTATTTAATTCAAATTTGAATATATGGTTATTTATACTTTCTAAAAAACAAATTGAATTAATTTCAAAGTAAAAATAATTTTTAAATAATTTTTCAATTACCTGGAATTCCAATAATTAAGCTTTTTTAAAATTCCTCTCCATTCCACTAATTTCAAACTATTTCACAAAGTGAACATTGATTAATTTAATATGTCCATTGACTCAAATCTACGTACGTTGGATATAAAAATTATTTGGTCTAAAAGTTTCACCTTGCCCTATGGCTGAACTGCAGTGACTGTCAGTATGAGTTTTATGTTCCTTAAAAAGTTGTGACAGTAATATTGTACCCTTGTGAGAAATTACTTAATTAGTGCCTTCCAATTATCGAGGTCACTGAATGGAAAACTCTTAAAGTTAATATCCTGCTGAATAAGAAGTGGAATAGTAGACTAGAATTGATCATTGCTCCAATCTTATCTATCATCCTCTGACCTGTGCTGTGGTGTCCCCATGGGCACCAGATGATCACAAACAATAGATTGCAGAGCACACCACATTGCAACAGCTGGTGGCCACCAAATGCCCTGATGAATGTGCTGTGGCAACTTGCTATTAGGACCTCTTTTCATAAGCAGCAAAATGACCAACTCTAATCCCAGTCATTCCCAGAACATTGTCTTATTATGGTTCTCTCTGCCTTCAGTACAAAATTTGTGGTCCACATATTTCATCCTCCTCAAGATCTTTAGAAATAGCCGGAAGATGCAGAAGAAAATTTCTCCCATAAAGACTAGACCAGAATCACAGCTGCAGCTTTTAAGTACTTGTTAAGTGGGTACCAAGCTCTCAAAGTGATGCTAGCAGTGGATGATTCATTATATAATGGTTGATGGTCCATTATATAAATGGTCAAACTGAGTATACAGAGTTAAGTGATTTGCACATTTCACTCCAGAAGTCAGAAGGAGAATTCTTAGTAAAACATGATATTCTTGATTCTTAATACCCAGCTCATAATGTATTCTGTAGTACACTTTGTTGGAAATAAGTGCCTAAAGCAGACGAGGGAAATGACAAATTAGAGAGGGCATGCACAACAATGTGAAGGACTTCTAAAGCAGTTATATCAGCAGCATCTGCACAAAATTACTCCTTTTTTTATTTTGTTACTTTTGTCTTGATTTGTGTCTTCTTGTCATTAACTATAGCAGTGTATTTAGAATACAAAATTATGATAATATCTAGAGGCCTCAATCATCTAGATGGTCTAGACATTAAAAAATGTGTTTGGGGTATTTTTTATTTAAATGACTGTGCCTAATCCAAAATATTTCAGTCTCAATTCTCAAAAGTAGTTAATGTCTTGCCTCTGTTGAAATCAGAGTTATATGCCTGCAGGCGAGATAGAGAAGATCTGTAGAGTCCAGATAATATGGCATAGTAAAATAATAGGACAAGCAAATGTAGGAAAAGTTTTATTTCTTTTTTCTTGTTCTTAATTTTCCTTAAGAATTTAGCAAAGTTTATTCTGGGTCACTTTGGTCTCCTGTAGTGGTAACTGCAGTGCTGACTTAAGCTGTCTATGTGTGATATTAAGTGCTAGCTTTCATGGCTTTTTGCTGACTTACACGAACTGGCAAAATTTATATTAGCACCACAGCTACTCAGAAAATTAACAGTCAATGAATATTTACTGGAACCGAAATGTTGTCTACCAGAGAAATATAATGCTCTCTGTCTTCTGGCTGGTAGTATATCAGAAACCATTGGAGTCAGTTGATTCTGATTTTGTCATGTGGCTGGGTATTTGTCTTAGAACTCTGATTCATGACATGGATTTAGTGTATAATGTAACTGCTTATTAATAGCAGTCCTTTATTTTACACACTTATTACTTGACATACAAGTAAAATTTAAATGTTCATAAAAATGCATTCTGAAGCCCTTCCCCTCAAGAGATTTGTGAAGACCTAAAGGAAGATGAAAAAAATATTTCCAGGCATCCCTCAAAGGTTGTGATATGAAACTATAGGAGAAGAAATCTATGATTTCTTCCTCAACATGAGGAAGAACTACTTTATATCGACGGTGGCAGAGAACTGGAACAGGCTGTCTGGAGTCTCTCTCTAGAGACATTGAAAACCCACCTGGATGAGTTCCTATGTCATCTGCTCTAGGTGGCCCTGCATTAGAAAGGGAGTTGGACTAGATGATCTCCAGAGGTCCTTTCCAACTTGAATGATTCTGTGATCCTGTGATACAGTAGGCTCAGATTTCCCAACTTGATAATACCATAAATGTCATAAAATACAAACTATTGGACAAAGAGTAAAATTTACAAAGATATCTAAGTCCCATTTTACAATGAGGCTTGGAGATTTAGATTGCCAAATGCCGTAAAAAACCAAAAGGCTTCAAGTCACATTGGAAAATAGAACTTAGGCTCCTGATTTACAAGGACACTTCAAAATATTTTAAAATTGTAATCCTTTATTGACTGTTTTGAGAATACAAAGATTCAGACATGACTGTCAATTTGGAAAAGCGCCGCCTTTTTACATTAAATACATACTACATTAAATGTTTGGTCTTTATTTTGTGCATTATTGATTTAGCTTATGCTATATGTTAAGCTGAACGATTACAGATAAACTAATCGATGGTGACACTCTATGCAGTGTAATTAAGAGCTAAGTCAAAGCAAGCTTACTGCTAGAAAGGGTTTGTCTCTGCAAGCTGTGAGCTCTTGCAAGGTTAGTATAAACTATATTTCCCAAAGAGGTGCACTAACAAGCTGTAAGTGACTTCATGTATTCCACCACTAAAACACATACCTAGGCATGAGTTTGATTCTAAATTTAAGAAGTTAATGGGTCCTTGTCCATTGAATTATTCAGAAACTGGTCATCAGAGATCAAATTTGTCTGCAATGGTTTTGCAAATGTATGGTGAGACACATCAAAGATGAATCCTGTGCTAGAAGTACATATTTTTACTTTCAATGAAATAGGTAATTATTTTTTTCCCTTGGATTATTTCGCTTCCTCTTTTCTCCCACTCTTACACCCATACAGAGTAAACATTCTCCATCTTCGAAACTGGCTTTGACACTTGTGAAATGGTCTAGTGAACTCTGGGATGATTGCAAGAGAAAAGTCTGTTGTTTCAAGCTTTAATAAAAATTTCCTTATCATCTATGCATAGAGGCTTTTACATAATCAGTATGAATTAGGCACCTGGGGATGTCAGAAAAGGAATGTCCAATCCGCGTCCCACCAGAAAAATTACTTAGGCTCACAGCTCAGTCTTAGCAATGTTTGTCCTAGAGCTGCAGGACCCTAAAGGATGATGGGGCCTGAATACTGGCTGCTCCAGTCAGGAGTTGATTGTACTGCCCCTGTGCAGGAGAAGTTGTCCTGGTAGGGAGCCTATGCAGCAGAGTCCTCCCCTGGAACTAGGATAAGTGTAATCCACCTTGCTAGAATGACTGACCACTGTCCTTTTCAGTGTAGGCCATGCTTATTCTTGTTGGATCTGGATGCAGTCCAGCCCAGGTGTCCTTCTGCATTGCATATTGGTGTACATAAATATCAACCAAAATCTTTTTGCCATTTAAGGTTGTTGTGGATTAGTAGCAGCTGGCAACTAGGTGCCTCTCCACTGCTCACTCACTCCCTACACCCCCAGCACCCCCAGTGGCATGGGGAGAGAATTGAAAAAGTGAGAAAATGCGTGGGCTGACACAAAACCAGTTGTATATTACTATACTTAACAACAACAAAAATATTGTAAGTAGAAGTAAAATAATAAAAAAAACCCAAAAAACAAACAGAGGTAATAAAACCCAAGACAGACTAGAGGTGCAAGTGTAAACGGTTGCTCACCACCAACCATTGATGCCCAGCCAGCAGCCAAGCAGCAGGGCAGTGTGAGAAGCACAAAAGTCTTTGAATCTCTCTAAGCACAATTAAAACATTCCTTTATAATCAACACAGTTTCTGGCACAAATCCAAAACATAGCCCACTATTAGCTACTATGAAGAAAATTAACCCTATTACAGTCCAAAGCAGCACATAGGTGAACATAGTTTCTGTCATGACCTGAGTTTAGTAAGCATACTTTTTTTCTTCATCAACCCCTAAGGTGCTGACAGCACTGAGCTAAAGAATATATTATTCATTATAGTTATTCATATTTGCCCCAAAATAATTTTTAGATATTCAAAGAGTATGTTTTTGAATCAATAAGGCTTCTGAAAACACACCAGTTATTGCAGTATAAGGAAAGAGCCTGAGTCTGTTCAGGGCTTTTATTTGTTTACTATTTGTATGTAAATTGTTTATTTATTGAAAACACAACATGATATTCCCGGAAATCATCATCTTGGACATAGAGATTTGAATTTCTCTATTTCTGACACTAAAATCCAACTTTTCTTAGGAGAAAGGACAAAAAATATTTACAGTACTTAAAGAGACAATTCCATTAATCGATGACATTTTGTCAAAATGGGGGCAAGATGAATTGGGAATAAAGGAAGTGATATTTTAAGTGATATAGCATAAGTCATTCGCCCCTTGGCTTAGAGGTCTTTTATGAATAATGGCAGAATGGAATAAATGTCTCAGTCCTTTGCTAGAGGTGATTCATCTCTTTATGAAAAAAGTATATTGTCATTGTAAAACACAGCTAAAGACTAGACTTTTCCAAAGTAAGATTTCTGTTGTTTTACATAGAATCTAGCTTTGACTGGAGTAATAGATTTTGTTCAGTCAAGTAAAAAAAACCTGATAATAATGTGTGTTATTAGTTTTATACAGTGATAACGAAAAAATGGGAATATACAGAAAAGACTAAAAAGCAGCGTTAATAGGGTTACTTTGTGCTTCCTGAATGTTTTATTTATTTGCAACACAATGTATCCAAAGTAGAAAATCCACTGGAAGGATTCATTAGAAGGGTAACCATCCATGTGAAATAGCATTTAAAAACTCCAGTTTCTAGAGCTATCCTTACTTTAGGGGCAAAGTTTAATTTTATATTTTATTGCTTTGTTTATTTGGCTGTTTACAATCAACATGCTGTCACTGCTCAGAAACTCAGCTGTCTTAGCCCTGACTGGCTAGAAATATCACATAGTACATTCAAATTCACAATTGCCATCAGAACAAGCTTTGATCCACAGGTAGTCTTAGATCTGTGTAAAGTAAATGGATTCTAAGTGCCTAAATTTCATTAAAACCAATTACCCTTCTTTTTAGAGGGAGACAAGTGTAAATACTAAAAACATCAGCACAGAGTCAAGAGATGTGGCCAAAAGAGAAGCAACTTTGCCAGGTATTCTACTATCACAAAATAAGGAGGTTGTTTAATATGCTGGGGCAGGAAGAGAGGCAAAAAGGAAGATGGCAAGCGGGACAAGTAGTTGTAAATGTAATTCTTGAGTAGTAGAAAAGAAGAGCTTCTTAAAGCACAGAAATCATCAGAAGGGCAAGACTGGAAACTGATCCATGACACTGTGTTCAGGATGGTAGTGTTCATTTCTTTACCACTGAGAGTTGCAAGATTTTCTCACATTCTTTGAAAATTAAAAAATGGCATAAGAGAATCTCTCTTGTTTCATCTATTCCTAATAAACTGTGAATTGACTATAAGGAGCCTTACAAAACAAAACAGTGCGTTGCAAAGCAAAACATCTACAGTGTATAGATACTGATGAGGTGCCTCTCCATTTGCTGATACCCTATTGCTTCTGAAAGCAACACCTCTCTCTGCTTCCTGGAACTCCTCTAGTCATTACAACTCCTCTTGTAAGAGGTGTGGTGATTCCAGGGCCTTGTGCAGGGTGATAGTAATATTATACTACAGAAGCATGCTCTGTCTGCATCCTTCTCTGTTTACGGGGCACTCCTTATTTCACTCTTACCTTCTTCAGAAAAAACAAGGTCCCATGCAGCACTTTCAAAAAGGCTCCCAAATAAATGGGGTATGAACACCGTTGTTCAATGCTATTATCTGCAGCAACATTTTTTGGGTGTGAATTGAAATTTATCCTTAGGACACAAACAACAATTTTGAGTTTAGTTAAGATGGACAAAGGGACTATTTGTATAACAATTCAGGAGCAATCATTAGCTAGGAGAAGATGCTGGTTTGATAAGTGTTCTTTTGTATCTGTTTGGAATTTAAAAGTTTCAGTCTGGAAGATAAAGTTTGCCTTCTTTTGCTTTGGGTGCTTTTATTCTTTGGGTACTGATGACTGATAAAATAAGTTAGAATATCTTGTTCTGGTGTCTGTTTAACAAAGCAAAGACCTGACTACACCTTTGTTGTTTAGGAACTCGCACTTCCAAACATGCATACACACAACTGCAACAAGGGAAAAATAAATTTAAATATTTCACCTACCTAACAAATCACAAGGAAACTTTGGTTTTTTAAGAATGAAAAAATGAACAACAACTTTATGGTTACGGTTGTACTGATATTTCCACCTAGGCAAGATTCAAATTATTCTGCTTAATACTTTGAGAAAATGGACTACAAATTAATTAGATCTTGAAATATGGCACAATAATTCTCCAGTAAACATTTGAACTATCTGGGTAGTATTTTAGATGAAAAATTTCTATAACAAAAAATATTTAAAATCATATATTAATACATGACCTAAAGTGGCTTAACTGGTTTTCTCCCTGATCTCATATATTAACTTTTAAATCAAAAACTGTGTTTTATTCCATTACCTGTGTAACTCCACACTTCTATACTTTAAAAAATGTCTACATAAATACCATATGTGTAAAAAATGTCATGTTACTGCTTCTTTTTTTTTTCCTTCTAAATTCATGAGGACACTACAGGGCTTGTAATCCCTAATTCAATGAAATTTTCTTCTTGTAAGAATTCTGAGGAAACAGAGAATTGCCCAGTAATGTTGCAGAAGATTTTCTTGAAAAAAGCTGCTTTTCCTCTAACATTTAATGATTTAGCAAAATATATCTTCAGTGTAATGACCTTTACGTAATCGTAATAAAGTCACCGTGATCAGCATTGCACATGCATCCTGTCTGAAAAGCTAATGTTTTTTACTTACTTCAAAGGCATAACGAAAACTAAGGAAGGTCATGAGGAAAAGGTTAAAAGAATTAGGTGTGCATAAAATAACTACAAACTAAGGAGGCAGAAGTAGGAAATCTACCCGAAAGTACTGAGAGGAAAATATTAAAGTAATTAAAAGTATTGCTTGTGAATATAGGAAAGAAAGTATCTTTGCAGCAAAGAAAGGGGAAACAAAGGCTGAAAGGCTAGAATTATTTGCCAAATTAACTAATTACGGTGTTATCAACCTCTTAGGGGAAGCATTAGAAATCTCTTCACTCAAACTATTCGATTTTAGGCTTTGGCAAAGCTTCAGGCGATATTCTGCAAAGAACAATGCTTCTCTGGTGAGGTGAACAAGCTGGAGAGAGGCTGATAAAGTGACAGAATTAGCCTGGTGCACAGCTGTGTGAGAGAGACACAGTAAATGCTGAAATCAAAAGTAAGCATTTTTATTTGAAAAGGACATAGGCAATTACTGGTACTAGAATTTAGAAAGTCTTGGTGACATTCTGCCTGGTTAAAGAAAGACGACACTTCTAAAGCTTTCCTCTATTACCTAGAATAACCCGTCTTGGTCCATTATGACCAAATTATTTAATAGTCAAATCATCTTTCTTAAGGGCTACACCCTGTGAAACACTACAAAGAACAGTACTCCACACCCTAGGAAATTCACCTATACAATTAAAAATGCCATCTATGCAAAATGCAGATACCCTGGTTCATGAGATGTGATAAGAGCTACTTCATATTCTGACAAATAGTCTGAGGATCATTGATGGATTTAAAGATTGAAGAAAATTATGATTGTGCTGTGGTTGGTTTTCTTGAGTCTCTCTTCTTGTGGCTTTGTTGGGAGCATGTTGGTATAACCAATTTTTTTCTTATGTTCCTTGCCTGTGCCCCTCCCTCTGCTGTCATTTATCTACTTCTAGTTTGTATAGCCATTTTGGGGTGCCAGTTTGCATTAAAGATAGAAAATGAAAGTTGTTCTGGGTTATTTTACTATCCGTGTTTTTGTTATTATTTCTTAAATTTTTGATCAGGTGAAACTTGTCAAGGTCTAGCGTATACCATATTTATCTTGTTTTGTTTTAGTTTTACAGTTTCAAAACCCAAGAGGTTTTTAAATGGTAGGATAACAGCAACTTGACTATTTCAGCTAGTAACTCCTCACATAATCTAGTGTTTGTATAAGGTAGAATAGGAAATACATAAAAAACCCAGAAGTATTTAATACTTCTATAATTTCACTCTTTGTTTCTGTGGAGATGATCAATACTGATTTGTTGCATGGCTACAGTATTTCAGAATCCATTATTTGCCATACAGGATGTGAACAGTTTCTCATTGGAAAGCTAGAGTTGAAAGGTTTTGTGCAGACATTTCAGGAAAAGTATAAAATGAAATGAGTGAACCTGGCTAAGATGGGAGCAACTATTTTCTAATTCTTTAAAACACCAACTCACTCATGTAGTCAAACTTGACAAAACCAAAATTTCCAGGTTTTGTGGGAATACTGGTGATATTACAAATATAGAAGCAAACACCCTTATGCTAACAGGAAGATAGGATAACCTACCATTTGCAAATGTAGATCTATTCAGTGGTGAAGGATTTACAAAAGAAAAGCCAAAAGATGATATCTTTTATAATAACACCATGTAACTGAGCAATATAGAATGTGAAATGGTTATCTTATAAGAAAATAAAACCTTTTGGAAATAATTTAGGAAAAATATAATGTAAAAAAACCTATACTTCAAAAGAAATATACTGGTAGTAAAATGAACATTGGTGAAGTTATAACTGTTGCTTCCTTTTGTTATTCTAGCAGTATTATTCCTGGTAAGCTCCCATTCTGTAGGAGTATACTTCTCTCAAGTAGAAATATTTGAAACAGAAAGAACAAACAAGGAAGAATAAATGTGGGTGAGTATCCCACAGTTCCCATGTTCTCCTTAGCACTGACTAACTAGCCTTGCTTGGTGTCACTGCTGTTGCCATTACTGATAAAGGTGACAGATGAGACCATGGAATGGCACTTCATGAAATAACACATTCTATAGGATGGTCTACAAATTCTATCTATGGGATAGAATTTAGGACTATAGTTATACCACACAAACGTACTGTACACTGTGGAAAGTCAGGTCTGTCCCCAAAGGGATGCTGCCCTTTGCTTCCTCAGCAAATATTGGCAATCCATGACTGCAAAGTTTGATTTCCCAAGTGCCAGATATGCTAAGCAGACAATGTCTTCTACCATAGATGAAAGTTCCCAGTTTAGAGAATATTTAGCTCTTCCGAGAGAAAATCCTAAATTGAAACTAATTTACAGACATGTGAATGATCAGGGAATTAAAAATGTTACACCCCACCATGAAAGATCTAAAAGAACCCTCAGTCTCAGTTCGATAAGGGAATGAAAGGTGTTAAAATAGATTTTTAGTTGTTCTGAAATCAGGTCCACTAATCTGATTTGTCCCACAGAATCAAGCTTCTACTTTTCATTAGTCTCATGATTCACAACCTTCATTTCCCTCAGCTCTCTGAAGTCAGATATTGTGCCCAGTTAGGTGCAGTTAGAGACTTCACTTCTGATCTCAGCAAACCTCTACTATTAGTATTATTTTTATCTCTAAAAACCTGCTGCTTTTAAACCCGAGCTTTTTACAGCAGCAGACCATTGCATAAGCCCAAAATACTACCATTTGTCTAAATACTAGTTTTCCTAGTGAAGCCAGCAGAATTTTAACTTAAATCATACCCACATATAGTACACAGTCTGAACTGGTAGCATCTAATGAACCTACATAAAATAAACTTCACTGCAGATCAGTGTTGTTGCTAGTCTCTACGTAGCCAGTATGGGGTTAAGTCAACTCTGGAGAATACAGTGGGATTAGGGTATTAGAAGTTCTGCAGATATGACTCTACTGCCAAAAAACAGTGAAGCACTATGAAGTACAGTGCAGTCATGGATCACTTGAACACTCTGATTTGAGAATCCTAGGGTTTGATTATTAAGCTGCTTTACAGCTTAGACAGTCACTTCTAACTAATTGGAAAAATCAATGTGAAGGCCATAATTCTAATTTGACACCCTTTTATGTCCTCTTTCCATGAGTTTTGCAGAAATGGAAATGACTCCACACTAATTGTGTCAGCAGAGGATACAAATAAAGAATCCCAACTTAAATACACAGAAGATGGTGATAGTCAAAAGGATACAAATTGCACCAAATAAACACAACATCAAATCTCAAACCTAAGAAGAGGTATCTGAACTTGAAGATCTCCGGAAAAAAAGAACTAGTGATATTTCACTAAAATACATGTAGAGCTTAGACTTCTAGGGAAATGAAGGTAAATTAGAGATCTAGCATTTTCAGCAATTCTTGTTTACCAAGGACTTTCCTTAACTGTTTATCATTTCAAAGGTTGTCATATTACTCATTTAGTGATAATATGTCCCTGGAAGATCAGCATTTTTAGCAAAGAAATATCTAGTAGCAGAAGTTGAAACTTCATTCTAAAATGGCAGAATAATCTTCATGTTCGGAGTGTTCTATGCCTTGAAGAGAGTTTGCAAATGAAACACCAAAAGCTTTTCTCTGGCCTTTCTAAGGTACAAAGAACAGTTTTAATAAGCTACTGCATGATTCCACAGCATATGTGTCTGAGGCAAGTGAGCTACCACAGAGTCGTCTTTGGTTTTGATGCATGCATAAATCAGCTTCAGAAAGAGGTGAAACACAGAAATCACAAGGCCAAATAGGTAACGTTTACTTAAGTTACATTCAGCTGTAGAAAGGGGGTTTGCAGCAGAAAATGTTAGACAACCTTTGTGCCGGACAGCATGTCTGCTATATTTCTATCAATTTACTAAATAAACTTGTATTTATGAGCGTCATTCAGAAGAATGATCAATGACTGAACGAATGGCTGCAAAATATCCACAGAAGAAATATGAAGACCTCACTGCAGCTTGGCTTTTCTTTTTTTTTTTTTTAAACAGCATTTAACTAAGACCTGCAAAAACAGAGGGTCAGATTCATTCCTGATGAGCAACCAGGTGGTGGGTTTGGCCAGGAATGACACAGAGTAAGCAAGGAAATGTAATCCCGACATGAATCTTCTCCTCTTTCATTCTTTGGGTGTTCCTAACCCTATCATAAAATTTAAAGCAACCTACAGTAGGCTGGAATTATGAAAGTATCTAAGAATGGAAAAACTTATATGTAAATATATAATGCACATCCACATACACAGAGGTTACTTTACCTATTTATTTAATCAAAAAGACGTTCACTTAAATGCAGCCAGTTTCCTTTAATGCCTTTCTGCTAGGAATGAAAACATTTGGCTATTGGCCAGTTCTATTCAGTACTTTTTGCCAGGCTCCAGCACAGTACATCCCATTTCATCTCCTCTTCTCTTCCCGAAGAACCCCAGGAACTCCTCATGGTAATGAGGTTTCAGATATAGACAGAGTCAATGCCAGATCAAATATTCACGGACAAGCAGACTTTCTCTCAAAGTTGAGGAGATTATCTTAAACTGTGCAATTAAAATACATAGGGGGTAAGGGGTGGGGAAAAGGTTGTTTTGATTGCTGTCCAAATTCATCTATCCTCATGCTGTTTTTCTTTCCCCTAGCTCTCATTTGGGCTGTCTCCCTCTGGGCCCAGTTCTCCCTGCTTCTGTAGCATATAGAGAGAGCAGGGAGTTGGCATACTGGAGGTCATACACAAAAGAAACATTTAAGTTAGGCTTTTCTCCTGAAACTCAACTTAAGGGTGTACCCATGCACATAACACGCAGTGGGTGCTAAATTTTGTCTACCAAAAAAAAGCAGGATTCAGGGCTACAGCATCAATATTATTCATCTCCCCTGTGGCCACTTTCTAGACTTGAAAAGTATGAGTCTCACTGTCAGATCATGTCCCTTTTTGTCCTTGAATAGGGATGTGAGGTTAAACATGTGCAGACAACAAAAGAAAACTGCAGTTTGGAGGACCTGGCTGATTGCTTACTCAAAGGGAAAATGGCAAATATGGATGTTTGAACCCGTAGACATGCTTATTTCCGCTCTCCAGACAGGTTTCAGCCATGTAGGTTATCATGCCCTTTGGCTAGAAAACAAGGATTTAGAAAACTGGCAGAAACCTATTTAAATCAGCAGGCATCCTGCAGGCAGCACTAATCACCAGACGCTTAAATGGAGATTTCACATGAGGGACAGAGAAGTTGTGGAAGAAATGAATGATTTGTTTTGACTCCAGTGCCTATACTACAAATTTACAAGAGACAGTTAAGGGTCAAGTTCAGTTCTTGCAGTGCTCATAGCTGGGCACAATTCAGAATTCTGTGCTCATAAGAATCCACTGGGCCAAGCACTTATATACCCATATTCTGAAATATGGTTGTTTATATTACATACTAAGGTAGAACTTTAAGTGAAATAAATAAGCCACACAGAAGTCACACATGAGCATTTAGTTTGTTCTGTTACCAAACAAGGACGACCTGCAGGCATGTTGCAGGTATGAGAAGTTAAATGCATATTTCTTTGTTCTCAGTAGTAAAATGATAATATGGCACCATGCTCAGATCCTGGCCTCAGAGTTCAGCAATAGCAGCAGCAGTGAATGCAGAGCTCCAATTTAAATGCAGTTGATCATTGTCAAGTCCTGGAATACATTTTTACAGTGGAAGGACTCCTGGTGCATGCCTGCTGAGTCAGCTCATGTGCATTCCTCTCTGTGGTTCTTCTGTTACTCTCTGGGCAAAGACGGCAGAGGTGTTCGAGGCTGTCTAAACAGGGTGTTAGCAAGTGCTATCATGTATAACCAACATTTTCAGAACAAACTCTACTACTTACTTCACAGAGCAGCATTTTATAAATTTGCCCTTACTCTCCTTAATGACTAGTTCTAGTATATGAATTGCTAATGTGCTTATGTGGACACACCGTACAAAATACCCTTACTTTCAGCTTTCTGGTCAGCATCACACCAAAACCAAGTGGTGTTGCCCTCTGCATCTGTAGTGGAGGATTTACGATTCAGCAGAGTCCTCACAGGTCCCTTGGGAGTTTGTTGGTAACCCCCGAGGCAGTACTGACGGAAAGGCTGAGCAGTGGGTCAAGCTAGGGAAAGAAGCAACCAGGAAAATTGATGTTTTTTAATTTCTGCTTCAGAAATATCTTAGTAAATAGTAGAATCTGAAATGTTCTGCAAAAATAAGCTGGAGGTTTCTTTTATTTTTATTTTCCTTTTTTTTTTTCTGTCTTGCTTTTTGTTTGTTCTTTAAAACAGTGAGTAAACAGGCAAGATGACAGCAAAGGATGAGGAACAGCTGACATTGTTGGGCCAGTTATTCCAGAGGAGTCATTTGATGAATCAGAACATGTCCTCTTTAAAGCAAAGTGCTGTAGAGGTGTGAGAGCCTGGTCATTAGATAATTTCTTTCTCCGTGATCAAAACAAGTATTTACACAGTCATGACCAGTGTGTTGAGGAATTAACCCCCTACTCCCTGGACTTGTCTCCTGTGTAACCCTTCAACTCTTGTAACTGCTTTCCAGCAAATACCCTTGGAGAGAGGTCACCTTTTAAGAGAGACAAAAAAGTAGATGAGAGGGAGAAAAGACGTTTGTACTCTGTCTGAGCCTCTTGACTTTCCAAAAGCTTTTCCTGCAAATGCATTTCATTCTACAGGTACCTTTGGTACAGCCAGTCTACAACCATTCTTTAACATCATTTCATCATTCTTATCCAAAGGATGCTCATCACCTTGGACTCCAATAATAATGGTGTGCTCTCTCCCCTTCTGCTCTGTGCTTCTTCATACACCCCAGCCTCATGCTGCTGTTCAATTTTTCTTTTCTGGACACATGGAACTCTTTATAATTAACATGCAACAAGGTCTCTCAGACTTTGGTATTGATCTCAGTCAATGGATAGCTGTAAATTGAGCATACTGCTTTTCTTGGATGAGCCATCTGTAACCCTAAAACTATGAGAATCACAATAGCTGTTTGATTAACAAGACTTATGGCTTGGGTTATTGGAAATTTGAAATGAGTAGGTTTTATATAAATCTGCTAGAGAATTTACAATGAGAAGCATTGACAGCAATCTCACACATTACTGCAATAGGCAAGAATAGGGAAATGTAAGGTAAGATAAAGTAATCATTCCCCTCACTCCTTCACATCTGCTGCATCTGGACTCACAGGATTCATTGTCTATCAGTAACTTTTTAAAATACTTTGAGTACCTTCACACTCCAGGAGCCTAAATCACCAGTTTTGCTTTTGTGAGTGTTTCAAAAGTTAAGCCCTAGTAATAAAGCTAAATTCTCCAAAGGGAAACTAAGCCTATTCTTGCTCTTAGCTTACTATCCCTGTCACTCAAAATTTCTAAAGCTACACTATGACTAGAAATGGAGTGTCCTCAGACCTCAAAAGGAGTAAAAACTGGAGCAACTGCTCTCTGAAGCCTGCTACAACTTCTGCTGAGGCACATGCTGAAACACTCATGATGGAAAAGTTGCTTGACTCCTCATTGCTAAAATCAGGTTTTTTTCCTGCTATTCACAAACAGCTCATCCTGTGAAGAAAATGGGGGGAAAGATTTCAGTCTGGAGCAGGGGAAAAAAATGTTTTTTGACATTTCCTGAATTCTTTTAAGAAGGTTACTGCTGTTTCGACAGAAAGGAAAATATTGCATAGCTGCTGCTTGCCAGCATGATCCTCTCTGGATTTCAAAGGCAAGATATTTTTGTTTATTAAGAATTTGTTTTGATTGGCATACAAGAGTCTCAGAGCATCCATGGTCTCTTCTAGCTGTGAAAAACCAAAAGTAGCCAAGGGAATCAGCCTATAACCTTAAGCAGCTGTGGGAAAGCCTTCGAATGAACAGGGATAGCTCTCTTCATTTTTTTGTGTGTCTCTGATTCATTGCAATAACTTTCCAAGTACTGCAATAACAATCTGTGTGAGCTGGGACTTTTGGTTTCTGATAGCTACATATTATAAAAGGGCCCAGAGGTATTATGCAAAGACCAAGAATGATAGAATGTTCTCCTTCCAAGATTTGTGTGTGCATGCTAAAAGGTAAACAACCCTTGATTTAGATTCTAGATGGGTTGTTTTATTTTGTGTTATTTCCCCTTATTTTTCAAAAATTCCAGAAGCATCATTGTCTGCCTGTCTTGCAGATATTTATGTGACTCTTGTGACTTTGCAGCTAACACACAGACTGCTTAGATTCATCACCAAAGGAGAATAAGAAAAATGTAGTAGAGCTGTGTGGCGTATTGGGGAGCATATACTGCTCAGGAGTAAGGGAAGGCTGGATTCAAATTCCAGAGCTAGGGGTAAGGTTTTGAACTGGATTTTTAAGCTGCCAACTCTTTGATGTGAAATACAGAAACGCTTATGAGCAGGCTGGTGAAAGACATTCTTGCTGAGATACTTACTCCACATGTATCATAAAATGATTTATGTGGATTTTATCTTTGACACAATAGTACACACAAATAAATTCTGACATTCATGTTTACTGTTCTAAGAAATTGACATTTAAATGTTTCCATTCCAAGTAGTGTATTATAACACAAGATTTGGTGTGCTATAACTTAGAAGTAACAGCTATGCATGAAGTGGTGAAAATTGAATAAGCTACTTTAATTTTGACACCTCTGGCTTCTTGAGTGCCTCAGTATTCAGTACCTCAGTCAATATTGTCTTAATGTGATATTTCAATAGTTACATAAAGGAATCAGGCTATGAAGTCAAAGAGAAAACTAAGGGGGTTTGCAGAAGAACTAACAAACACTTAAGTTAATATTCCCAGGCTTATAGAGCATAGTGGGCTTTTTAGTGTATTCAGAACCATGCCTTTCCATTTAATTTCAAGGAGGTTATTTCAGGTCCTGCCTCGAGAGTGACTGGTTAAAGTTTTACACTAGAGATCCTGATGTGTCAAGTCATCAATATTATTTTCCATATTAAGCTAGTTTTCTGGCAGTGCTGTCCTAATCACATAAACGATTGGGCCAAATCCTAATAGACTGTGATTCTGGCAGATCTGTAATATTCAGAGATATGCTAGAATATTTTAGAAAAGTAGGACAAGTTTTACTAGTCTGAGGAAGACACTATCAATATATGCAGCCTCACCAAAAAGAGCAATGATCATATCAACCAATTCTCTTCTAAATGACACTTTTCTTATCCTCAGTCTATTTGTTAATTTGTTGTCATTCTCCTTGAATAATAAGGTTCTTGGGGAAAAAAAAACAACTAAATTTATGCATGTCTTTGAACAGTACTTTACAAAATGTGCTATTAAGAAATAGAAGTAAGAATAACAACATAGATAATTTTTTAAAATTCACCCTCTAAAATATGTTCATCTGCTAAGATGTATCAAATTCAAGCCAGTGTTTTTGGGGAACAAAATGAGGAATTTAGGCCACATTCACTTTTGGTCCAACATGTTATGTTTCTCTGAGCTTGCCAAGACAAAGAGATATGGGTCACAGCTAAATGGAACTGATTTCCATCA
Organism: Manacus vitellinus; assembly: GCF_001715985.3. Classification (NCBI taxonomy): domain Eukaryota; kingdom Metazoa; phylum Chordata; class Aves; order Passeriformes; family Pipridae; genus Manacus; species Manacus vitellinus. Next base: position 2,318,606 of record NW_021940750.1, read on the forward strand.
AAGAAAACCTGAAGTCAAATGTCATTGTCATTCTATATAAATATTCAGCATTTGTGCAGTTCCTCCCAGGTAACTTTTCTTTCTCTTTCAGGGCACTGACTTGAGTTAAATTTCTCAACAGAAAAGTAAAAATCAAAAGCAAAAAAAGCAAAGGTAGAAATTATATAAATGGTTCTAAAAATGCATATCCAGCACTTTCCCAGTGGAAGGCTTAACAGGGTTCACTTAACAATTATTCACTGAGAATTGGTTAAATTCACAATATTTTTGCTGTCACAAGACAAGCTTTGTCTGAAATGTTAATGATGTTGTTTTACTGTAGGACCTTTCACAGCATTTTTAAGAAAAAAAAATCAGACATAAAGGAACAGAACCCAATACCAACACTAAAAGTACCTCCACAGTACCATGTGTATCTCAACATACCATGTACCCATGGTATGTATGGTTCCCCACTGGCAGCTGTCATAACTCAAATGATCAGGTCTTGCTGGAATCCAGCTTCTCATCCCCAAGCACAAAAGTGGTGAAGGTGACATAGCACTGAGATCACAGTTGTATCAAGGTTAACCCCATGTTCTGTTAACCACACACATGCCCCTGGGCTGCCTTCACACTGAGGAGAGGAACCTCAACCGTACTATGTATCTTGCTGTTTGAAATGCAAAGTTTTTCTGTTAATTTTGACCACTAATGGTTCCCTTTGTTTTGCTTCAGTATTCCTCCAGGAATGTTTCAGGAACCAGTTCTTAAAGTCAGAGCTCCAGTGTAATGACAGTCCAATGATAAAAATCCATGTGGTTCCTACAGAAACTGGCAGGGTGTATTTATAGTTTCTCTCCAATATGGATGCACGTTACTGCCTTTGGTGGTCTTCATGCCCTGCTATTTTGAATAGTAATTCTGGATCTCTGGGCATCTAACAGACACAGTCCTAACTGATGGATACCCCAAATTCCAAGACAAACTGCTGCTATTGGTGTGCATAGACCCTTTGCACATGGTGAGGAAGTCCAGCACTAAAATAGTTTGTGTTTCCTCCTTTTAGTCTTGTTTGCAATGGCTGGTTTATATCTAACAGCAACACAACAGGTATTCTAAGTTTGTTGCTTAAGCTAAGCTGGTGAGGACATTTGTATATTGGCCATTTGCAATGTCATCCATGTTGAGTACTATTTTTGTGCTAAGAGACCTTAAGAGAACATAAGAGCAAGTCAATGAGAAGAGAATGTGAGAGCATTTCTCTCCCCCCTTTTTCCTTTTCCTTTCCTATATTCGCTTGTCGTCACAAACAAAGTCTTCAGCTTTGGCATTTAAATTAATCCTGTTGGTTTTAAGCCCTTAAAGAAGGCTAGAGATTAACAATTATTCATATACACACACCCAGCTGCATCCTTAAGAATCTCACATATTGTTTTTACCTGTACAGGGTAACGGCCATTTTTGTATATTCTCTCACAGACTGCATTTGCAGTTTGTATGTCCACCATAAGATGGCATTGTCAGTTCCTACATTTGTTCCACCGTCCTGGTGTGGTCAGGAGCCAAAGCTGCAACTGCACTTCTAGTGGAAAAGTGAGTGGTGTGTCAGCACTTACCCCATCTAAGGCACGTGTGGCTGCTGGGATCATTAGAGGAGGAGCACAGTGTAGCCATGGAAAGAGACAATTTTTCTTTTCTCCAAGAAAGTGTCAGGAATAAAAATATCTTCTTTAGTGATAAATGTAAAGATCAAAAGAAAAAAATCTCTGTTCCCAGAGAGACTGATGCTCTGAAATTTATAATAAAAAAATTTTAGTTTGAAGTACCTCAGACTATGAAAAAAAGTTAGAATTTAACATTTTAAAAAGGACTGGGAAGGTATTGTTCATGTTGCTCAAAATGAGGATCTTGATCCTCAATTAGAGCTAGAAAATCATCAGGGCAGCTAAGAATTGGGTGTTGATTTTGTCAGTAGCCTGTTCTGAGTTTATCTTCAAAACCAGATTAGAACAACCATGTTCACATTTTAAGTGTTCTGAGACACAGACCATTGTGACAATCCAAACTCTAGTAACAGATATCCCCCCAGTCATGTCACCTTCTCTCTCTGCCAGGTACAAGGAACTGGTTTGGCATAAAGACCTAGACTACCAAGGAACTCCTAAGCTTATCCCTTGCTCTGGAGTGTGAGTTACAGGAGAAGTATTTAAGCACAAACACATACTCTTTCCTGTTTTTTTAAAAGAACACTGTGTTTTCAGATCAATCCATGGCCTTAGATTAAAGGAACAGGAATTATATGTCCTCTCTATTGTGCAAACTACCAGAATCTTAATGCCTCAATGTCTCTGTTCTGTCTGCCCTGACTTGACAAAAATCTTCATATGTACCTCATCTTGCTCATTCACAAGCACTGTTTTGAATGTCTGTATATGTTGTCTCAGCTGAAAGATTGTTATTGTTTTTATTTTTTCTTCGTTCGAATTTTTCATTTATGTACCTTAATTCTTATTTCATTAGCTATGTTGGGCTCCTTGCAGTATCACCTTTCATTTTTCAGCAAGGATGTTTATTCTAGTATGCTTTGTGACAATGGCACAGGCCAGCTTATTGATCCCAGTGGGAACATTCACATAATTCAGGTCATTCATTTGCTTACATGTTTGGCTGAATTGATGTTTCTCAGCATTAAGTTCATCTTCAAAATGTCCATAAACTTGAGCACACAGTCCTGGTTTCATTAGTTTGACCAACAAGCTGACAAGAGTGTTTTCTCTTTGTCTTAGCCCCTTCAATTGTTTCCAAATTCACCTGGCAATGTTTCTGAACTAAATGGATCTACACTGTGATGTACAGGTCTTGCAGCTTTAACATAAGATATGTGCTAGTATCTACATTCCTGGAAGTTTGCACAATTAGTATTTATTTCTGACCATCAAAGATAAAGAAAGATAAGAAAAAAATTTATTTATGCTGGTCTCATTAATAAAAAGTGCTTTATTTTAATCATTTTGCCTTGGCTGCTTAGCCTGTGAGGGAGATGTTAAACCATACAGACACACACATATACATGTAATTATTCTCCGATATTCCCCTCATAAACTCCAGCCTCATAATAGTAGACTTGGCATCCATCACAGGGAGACGGGAGAAAACTTTGGTAAGAAAGTGGTAACAAACAGCAGAGAATGTCCTAACATGGCATTGCCCCAAAAGAGAAAATTTCTGTTCAGTTAGCTACTACTTCTTCCTTCTTGCACACCCATCATCTGCTCTCCTCCTCCCCAAAGCCACTTCTTGCCTTCTCCAGGGAGGGCCCACCCCCTCATTTTTACAAATGTTAATGAATTGCCATACATAAGTAATGGGGGTGAAGAAGGGACTAGGAACTTCTTAAAATGGTTACAAGAGATTAAACACTTGTCACTCAAAAAAAATTAGCAATGTAGTCTAAAATAAAAAAACACTGCTTAGAAAAAAAAAATGCATACAAGTCTGGTATTTGTGAAGTGTAATCAACATGTTGTTTTCTCTTTTACTAATCAATGATTTTATTGTTTATTTTGACAATCAACTACACTTTTATCTTGGAAAATCAATAAAAAGTTTCGATATATTTCACAACAGTGCTTCAAATGGTCAGATAGTGTATTTTTAAGTCTACCTTTATTTCAGGTAACACAGTACTGACTAATAACACATTCCTTTGATAAGTCTTCGTGGTTACCAGCGGGAGATCTGAAATGCAATTGCAGTGTTCTAACCAAGCATTTTAGGTCTGAAAGTAATTTTTTTAAATATCTGATTGTAGCAAACCGAGTTTCAGAGTTCATCTTTCTCGTTACATTTCCTTCTGTTACACCATCTCTGATGACTGCAGTCCAGATTCCTCATTCGAGATGTAACCATCTATAAGAACCATCTATAAGTCAAACCCTATGGATGATAGGTGCACAATAAAAGCATTACTCTATTGTTGCTTTTTTTTTCCAATTTGGATGGATCAATCTAGTAACATATCAGTTAAAGGTATTTTTATCCCTCAATGATATTTTTATGTTCATCAGACATTATTACAGGTTATGAAATACAACTACAAGCTTATTCTAGCTTTTCTTAGTCCATTTTATTTTTGAAGATACAGACAAATTTTCTACCTGAAGATTTTTTGATCTGTGGTAGCAAAAGAGACCAGCTGCGTAAGAGTTTCTTCCCTGGTTTTCTGAAGAGATGTTACCACTGTGGGAATTATTCTGTATTTGAACTGCTTTATCCACAGAATGGAATATTTTATGCTATAGAGAAATACTTAGAAGATACAGTGCTTAAACATTTTTATGGTGGCAACATGAGAACCAAGAGGTAGGTAGACTGTTGGTTTTTCACTTTTTATTTTAACCACCTCTAAGGGAAAGTTCAGGAATAGAACTGATTGATATATCTTCAGCAGCATTTTGTTTAAATCTTTATTGGATATAAAATGTTTCAAATAAAATATTTTGATGGATGTCTCTAGCATGGAAACACACCTTGATTTCCAGCAGGCTCCTGACATCCTGCTATACACCAACTGTATGCACTGCTACTCAGCTTCCAAATACAGATCTGACGTAAAGTCTGCAAGTGTTGTAAGAATCTTCCAGGGTCTGCAGATCCAGGGCATACTAGCCAGTCGGAGGGAAAGGAGTCCAGTATTTCCAAGACACCCAATTCATGAGTAGTTGATAAAAATCCAGAGTGAAGAGTTAAAAAGATGTGGGGATCTGCAGAAATTGACAGGTACTAGAACAAAACTCTTGTACTAGTGTTTAAATGTCTTGCTGTTTGGCTGAGGTCAATGAACATAACACTCAGGGTCAGGTTCTTAATTTTTTTTTATCATCATCATCATGTATCATCACTTGTGCTGTTAAGGCCTGTCCTTATCCTGCTTTCAGTGAACACCCAAAGCAGAGTCAAAGAAAGCATGTACAGAGCAGTTTTCAGCGTGAATCCCGTTCTTATGTTGTACTGAACTAGAAAGGACTTGCTAGGAGCAAGACACAGAAATGTGGTGCTCCATCAGGAATGTCAAAGATATTTTCAGTACTTGTATAGTTTAAGACATTTAATCCTTAATTTGACTACTTCTCTTTCTTCTACAAAAATTTTGTAACTTCAGTCATGTCAAACACCCAACGTGTAACCTCTGTATGCTAGCATGGTGTGGTTACGAACACTGCGTATACCACTCCACATTGCTGACATTGAGAACTCCTGTCTTGTGCGCAACTCAGTCTGAGAGTTCAACCATGAGAGCACTGTGAACATTGCAGTGTGGTGATCTCAAGCACCAAATACTGGTAAATGGATGTAGGTCATCTTTACCCGAATTATCCAGAATTAACAAGCAAAAAAAGAGAACTTGTGACTTCTTGTACTCAGCGAGTCAATGAGGAAAGATGCCCTCTTAGACTTCTTATTTGTAAATGGAGGAGGATTCCATGGTACCTCACAACATCCTTCTCTCTAGGTAGGAGACAGAGATTTGTTGGATGCACTATGAAGTGGATAAAGAATTGCCTGAATGATCCCATCTAGAGAGAGTAGTGGTGGAGGGCTCAATGTCCACAAGAAAATCAGTGACATGTGGTGTCCCTCAAGGGTCTGTTTTGGGACTAGTACTGTTTAATATCTTCAGTAACAGTGGGATTGAATGCACCCTCAGTATATTGCAGATGACACCGAGTGGTGTGGTTGACACACTTGAGGGATGGGATGTCATCCAGAGGGACCTGGACAAGCTGGAGAAGTGGGACCATGGGAACCTCATGAGGTTCAACAAGGCCAACTGCAAGGTGCTGCACCTGGGTCAAAGCAAGGCTTGGTGTCAATACAGGCTGGGGCATGAAGGGATTGAAAGCAGCCCTAGAGAGAAGGACTGGAGGTACTGATGGATGAAAAGCTGGACATGACCTGGCAATGTGCACTCGCAACCCTGTATCCTGGGCTGCATCAAAAGCAGTGGGGCCAGCAGATTGAGGGAGGTGATTCTCTCCCTCTACTTCCCTCTGGGACTGTATCTGGAGTACTTTGCCCAGCTCTGGAGTCCTCAGCACAGGAAAGACAAAGAGCTATTGGAGTGAGCCCAGAGGAGGGCCACAAAATGATCCAAGGGCTGGAGTACCTTTCTTATGAAGAGAGGCCAAGAGTTGGGGTTGTTCACAATAAAGAAGAGAAGGTTCCTAGAAGACCCTATTAAGGCCTTTTTAGTAGGGTCTGTAGCAACAGGACAGGGGCTAAATGTTTTAAACTAAAACACTGGAACAGGTTGCCTTGAGAGGTGGTGGATAACCCATCCCTGGAAACAGTCAGGGTCAGGTTGGATGGGTCTCTGAGCAACTTGATTTATTTGAAGATGTTCCTGCTTATTGCAGAAGGTTTGGACTAAATGACCTCTTAAAGGTCCCTCCCAACCCAAACCATTCTGGGATTCTGAGATTTTTCATCTCACTGTTGCTATCTAACCAAATACACAATAATTTAAAAATAAATAAAGTCCTCAGTGAACAGTTGTGATGACCTGACCACTCAAGGTCTTCTGAGCAGAAACTTTTTCCAAGTCAACAGCAAAAGTCCATGGTTCCAGAGGAGGTGAAGGTATAGCTGAAGTTGAAGAGGAATTTGACTCAGGAGTAATCTGGTTGAAAGATCTTATATAGTATGGTTGTGGCTTTCCTGGCAGTTATTTTGTCACCCTGCCAGACTCTTCCCCCAGGTCATCTGTGGTTATCTAAGGAAAGTCTAGTACAGGCAACAGTAGGAACAGTGTTTAAATAATCAGTGTATGTGCTCAGAACTGTCTATTTCCAAATACAGCTCAGAAGAAAGTATGGAATAACAAGGAATAGGTGACGCTTTCAAAAGAGCAAGGAAATAGCCTCTTATGTATCATGTTTCTCTTTGCACAATGCTTTAATGTGACAGAAATGGGATTTATCCTGTCCTATTTTTTAAATTGTTTAATGGTTGGTTTGTATGTCTCAGATGGGTCATTAAGAAATTAGGCTGAAAGACTGTATGGCTATACTATCGGTTGGCAAACTCCACTTGTGGTTGCGAATGTTGATTTGATTTATAAATTACACTGTATCCTGGATTCTGTCTGGGCGTTTCTCCCTGCTAACACATTTCAGGTGTTAGCCTGAAATGCAGAGTCTGCTTCCCTGTGCTTGACTTACAAGTTAGCTGCAGCCTATGTCAAATAGTTAGGATTCTAGGTGGGCTACAAACAAATGAAAGTCTTGACTGGCTTGTTCTAGGGGTAGGAGAAAAGGTAACTAAGAGAATGTGAAACAGTAAACAAGGGTAGCTTTAATAATAGGCATTTATGAGAGACAAGGAGGCTTGCCCAGGAAAATGAGGGAAGACCTGAAGGAATGAACAGACTGACTAAAATAGATAAAGGTCTTGAAAGGCACATTTGTTTGGCTGTGTATTTCCGTAACTGATTATATTGTGTGTGGTGTTCATGATTATTTTAGGACCCTAACTGAGAGTATTATCCAGGCCTTACTCTATCTGTCATTTTTAACCAGTGAGAAACTAAGCCCCCAAGTCCAGAATTTTGGGGATTGTGCTGTTTATGAAACATATTTATGAAACATGTAAAAATTTGATATTGTTTTGATGAAAGGCACACTGGAGGGAAGAGACTGAGCTTATATTTTGCTTCTCTGCCTCTGCTTGATTATTTGGGAAGGTTTTCTCTGAATCCCTGACATATAAGAAGTTCCCCTTAACCAGGCCAAGCCTGGGCTCACAAGCACAATTCCATTATTTCATCTGGATTTTATTACTGCAAGCAGCTTACCCAGCTGCATAGCAGGAATGTTTAACCAGGAACAAGACAAACTTCCATAAGCTGCTTAATTCAGACTTGGGACTCTTGCTTCAAATCGATTGATATTGAAATAATTACTTCTCAGAATCTGTAGAGGGAAAGGATGTAAAAAGAAAATTAAAATCTAATTAAATGGAGGTAGAAAGCAGGGTCTGGGTAGACAAATCTTAAGCCTTAGCAGATTTTCAAAGGTTACATTATCCTTTTTGTCCCCAGAAGTCAGTCTTTTTTTTTTTCCCCCCCCCCCCCCCTTTGCACTTCTATCACTAATTTTTAAGTAACAGGGAAAGCTTTTTTGTTTACAAAAAAAAAAGGAAATAAAAATAAAAAATATCTATATAAAAGTCATTTAAAATTATTTATATATAATTTTTCCTTTTTTTTGTATATATAAAGAAAGTGTGGTCCAACAGAACTGACTGAGCTACCATCACAGTGTCAATGTCCTGAACAGAAGAACATTATGCTGTTTTCCCAAGAGCAAGGGTCTTTGTTTGTAGTGTTTGCAGCCAAATTTCAGCTTAGGCAACTGCTTTACTTTCTCTAATTCCCTCTTTATAAACTGTATAGTTGTTCTCTTCATCTACCATGGTGAATTTATAATGCAGCCTGCAATTTAATAGTGAAGTAATTCATGAGTAGCATGGACTAAGCTCCCTTCTTCTTTTCATTAATTTTATACTGATTTAACTGCCCACCTCGATGGAATTATGATGCTGGAGAGCAGAGCTCCTGATACTTTAGTGAGGTAGAAGGATGAAAAACGGTCCTGTTGAGGTGTGTATTTGTAACATAAAGGCAAAAATACTAAAAGAGTCTTGCTTTGTCTTGGGGAGGGTGAATGATATTTAAAGTAAGGCTGGTGTCCGTTTTGAAGGGAAATGACACTGCAAGTACGGAAATTTTTTTTGTTTCAGTGCAAGTCCAGATCGAAAGCAGAGATTTGAAGCACATGGGTTAGGAAATTAGACTCTAACTTCCCCTGAGGAAAGTATTATAGGGCAGAGGGAGAAGAAGAGTTTATGATGGAGTCAGAATGTTTAAAAGCAGTTTTCTGAAGTGAAACAGTTAATCACTGAAACAAGGAAAATAACAGTGGCCATATACAAATACATAAGGAAAAGTAAAAATGGGGCAAGCATGGACAAGGCTTAACATACCTGTGTTCATGCTCTCTAGACCTCTTGCTTTTTTCAGTATGGGAGATTTTCCAGTTCTGTTGTGGTTTGTCTGTCTGGTAATGCCAAATGGATCTCAACCATAAACATTTGTCCCTTCTTTCCTTGAACCCATATAAACATTTTTGCATTCACAACTTTCTTCAGCAAGGTATTCTGGTTGCCCTCCTTGCTCTTTTGAACATGACTCCCTCTAGTTTCATTTACTGGACTTCTTTGAAAAAACATCTATCCCTATTCAACCTTTCTGTGTCATTTATGATTTTGCACACCTGTCATATTCTACCTAAATCCCTGCCACAGGCTGAAATATTTTGCCTACCTGTTGCCCCTCATAGAGAAACCACTCATTTTTTTGATTATTCTTGTAGCCTCCTTCTGAAGGTTTTTGGTTTTTTAATAACAGATGATTTTCAAGCCAAGGGGTTCAGCAATGCATGCATCAACACATTTATGTTCAGTAAGGCAAACTGTTGATTTAAACAGTGGCATAGTGACCAGTTTTGTTTACCCTTCTTTTGCTAATTCCAGAGGTTTCCTTAGTTTTTTTCACTATTGAGCACTAACTTGTTACTTTGTGGAACCAAATACTGTGATCTTCAGTTCTTTCTCAGTAGTGGTCATGATTTCATGTATAAATCTTGGATCCATTTTTCTCGCAAACATTGTGTTACACTTATTTCTATTGGGTTTCACCTGCAATTTTATTGGACAGTTTTGTGAGGTCATTCAGGTTTCACAGTCCTTTCTCACCCTTACTCCTTTGAATGTTCTTTCTATCATTGGCACATTTCCTTGCTTTGCCACTAACATAATTTTTAGGGTTAAGATTTAATAAAATGAACTGCACAAACCCAATAGTTTCCACTAATTATTTTCCTCCACTGCGATACTGACCAGTTATCTGTATCCCACCCCCTCCACCTTCCATCTTTTAACCACTTGCTTACTCATTCTTGGACCTTCCCACTTACTCCACTGCTGCTTATTTGTTTTTATTTTTTTTAAATCAAACCTTTTGCTTGTATAAACTGTTCTTCTGTTCTTGCTGATTTCTTCAAATACTTCCATAATTTGAATTACAAGACTTCCTTCTATAGAGCCTGTCTGATACACAGATATATGAATGTTGTATTATTGTAGTTGCCTACTAATTCTGTCCAGTGGAAATTGTTTTCTGTTTCTGATTTGATTTTCTTCCTTTGTCGTGTGATTTACATAAGGTAAAGAATTTTCATATTTGCATACTAAGAAACAGTACTTTGCAAAGTGTGTTTTTGCACTTAGCTTTTTCTCACTCATTAGTTTCAAAGTTCACTCATGTTCTCTGTTTAAAGTACTAGCAGCTTGTTCCCCCCGCAGTTCAGATTAAGTCCATCTCTATTGTGCAGGCTTTTTTTCAGATGAGTACCTAGGTATTCTTGCAAATTGAAGAAAATAGCTGTTTGGAGTTTCGTGCTTCAGATAAATTTGTACTGGCTTCACACTCCATCTATATCAAATAGACATGTCCTAGGTAAAGACACGTTTTAATCATGAAAGATTGGCTTTTGCTTTAACATTTGGAAGAGATAAATTGTCATAGTCAAAAACATTTGAAAGTGAGTTTCAAGTTTAATATTTTGCTGAAGAGATCTCATATAGCAAAAACGTCCTCAGTTCTATGTTAATTTGTTTGTGGAAACATAGGATATTTTTTTATTCTCAAAAATAGGATTATAATGGACCAACAAATTTATCCAACTTCTGCTTCTGAATATTCCAAATATTAATGAATATATTGAGCTGATGATGGGGTTAGTGATGCATTGTAGAAACATTAAAAATTCACATAGTCTTGCTTCATTCCTATAGCTATAATGAAGAAGGCTGTATTGTGGATAATTTAGATAATCTGCAGGGGAACTAAAGCAATAACTGTGAAGGAGAATGTGGCATGTTGTCCCCCTAGGCCATGGAGTACTCCATTTGCTGGAATAGCTTCTAACTGCTATTTAGTGGGCAGCTAGTGGAAAATAAAATTGCTTCAGGCAAGTGAGAATCTTATTCTGTATTATTAATGTTTGCAGTTGGGGTGAGGAATAGGGTAAACTAACTCCATTTCTAATAAGGGGAGAAAACTCAAGGCAAAAGGAAAGGGAGGAAAAGACCAATATCTTTTTTAAGCAAGATTTCTTTTGGAGATTGAGATTGCTTGTGTTGTGCTGAGTTTTTGTTGATGGTGGAGGGAGGTTGAAGTAGTAGATTAGACACCTGTTGCAGCTTCTGGAGACAGCAATTTCTGTTATTTAATGGTCATCCACAAGTGACTTGTTGATGAAGATGGTAATCTCTGGTTTGCAGGAACTCAGACACTTATGAAAAACTGGAAGTAACAGAAGAGCATTATGTAAGAGAAACATTTCACACACTGGAAGCTGGATGAGTTCACCATACTGTGCTGAAATTCTCTGTGGAAATGAGAGCACAGATTGTATATGCTAACAATTGATAAGACTAACTGGATAGGTTTCCGCTAGGAAAATCTGAAAGTTTTCAAATTCTCTGGGTTTATGTTTTGTTTGTTTAGTGGGTTTTGGTTTGTTTGGGTTGGGTTTTTTGGAGTTTTTTTTAGTAAATAAGCTAAAGTAAAGCAAGATTTATGGTATTGAGATGATACAATGTTATTAATCTGTGTAAACTGGATCCAGAGAAACTTGTTGATCTGGGAATCTGTGTGTCTATGCCTAAACCAATTGCAGGCATATGTACTATTGTTAAACATGATGGTGAGAGGAAAAAACAAAATATTAATGAATAAAAGATTCTGTAGTCTAGGAGGGCTGTGGAAGGAGACCATCATAAAACCTTTTCTTTCAAGTTTCCCACATCTTAGCCCTGGAGGAGACTTTCATCTCTTATAATGTAGATTTCCCAAAATAGTGTCATCTGTGAACTGGCTGCCCTTAGGATACAGACAGGAATGTTTTGAAGACTATACAATGTTTTCAGTGGATGGTATGATGGTCTTGCCTCAGGCAAAGTTTTCTTTTCTTTCCCACTCACACTTTCTGTCAACTCTTTTCTCAGTGTGCCACCTGCTCTCCTGTGGATTGGATGTTACACGTAGGAAGTGCATGTAGTATATCTCTTCTTTGAAATATCTTCCAAATTGTGTATGACTTTCTTTTCTGTTGCCTCCTAGTTCTTGATCAGATTAAGAGTGTGCATGACTTCGTCAAGAAGAGAAAACAGTGTGTTCCAGAACATGTGGGCTAAAATGCACTGTTTTCTGGATGGACTAGAGGACTTGATCTCTTCCAACCTTGATGATTCTGTGACCTGTGAATGAGAGTGCGTCTAATAGATATTCAGTGCTTATATTTCTTTCCTGACAAATACCACACTGAAATCACCGGGCTGGGATGGATGGTGGTGTCTCTACTTGCCTGCAAAAAAGCACACATCTAGCAGTGCAGACAGATCTCAAGCTTTTGCAGAATCAGTATAAACCTTTGGCGATCTTGTTGATCACTGTGTCTGGAATGAATCTATAACTACCAACTGCAGTGTTTAATTCTAAATTCTATAAGATTAATTTTTATTTTAAATACAATGGATTGAGTAGGCATGTGCAAATATTCCACGTATTGCAAATATGCAGTTCCTGTTAGCAGATGGGAGTCAGAAAACATGAAATGAAGGTTAGTAGTAAATCAAAGCCAGAGTTCTCTATGTTGGGATTGCTGGGAAGCACCAAGCAGCAACCTTCAACTTCTGTTAGCATCCTGAGTGGTGTAGGTTTTGTCTGCAAGAACACGGACGTGGAAGATGAGAAGAACTCTACATACAAAGCTAACAAGGTGAAAAGTGAGATAATGACTATGTGTAATAATGAGAATTTTTCTTTGGTTTCTCACTGGATGAGTTTTGAAGCATCATGTGTCCATAGGTAATGGCTATCAAACAAATGTCCAACTATGATGAAACCAATAACTGGCATAATTTTTTCACTTCAAACACTTGCCAGAACAGCAGTAAGACAGTATTGCCTAATTATTCATTTGCCACATCATTATCCATTTGGGTAATTTCCTTTGATACATTGGCTATGGTGCATTGTGCTATCCTACAATGCCTAGTCTGTTGTGTAAGTTTAAAAGTAGTTAAGTACAATGTTGGAGTGGGAAGGCTAGTCTGACAATAATAATTCCATTCATCCTTGATTTTCACTACTCCTTTCTACCATCACACCATTAATATTGGTTGGTTGTGGTGGCTTTTTTACTTCTCATTATGACATTTTGATTAGTCTGATTAGAAGACTGTTTCTGAACTTAGTGTAGGATATTTTCTTTTCTAAAAAAGCTGGCACTGATTTTTTTTCTCTTCTATTAAGATATATGGCTTTACTTTTAGGGTATACTCTTTGGTTTGCTTTTTTTTTCTTGAAGGACAAAAATGTCTTTCATAGAATTATGCAGGATAATTCCAATTTGTAGGCAGTATTGCCTTCTAAGGCTGATCTTAGCCTTTGGGGAGGCTCACAAAAAAAAGATTTTTCTCTCCTCCATCTCCTGAACAGTGGGCCATGGTGTGCTGACCAGTTAGATAAAGGCTAGCTGAGAATTCCTAGGACTCTAACAAAAGCAGCAGGCATAGCTAATAGTGATTCAATAAGAAATTAATCCACTGTCTGCTGATAAAGTTTGCCTCATCCTTTTTCTTCAGGGAAAAATTTATCCCTAATGTTCTTGAAGTTGCTACGTCTCTAAGAGCAGATTGCTGCAAATGTGTAGTACTCAATGCTAATGGACACAGGGGTTGTAGGCACATTCACTCTCCCATGTCTCTAATTTGCTACAAGGACAGGAAGGGGCTTTGCTGCTTCTTGGCAAATGAAGAAGCTATTTCAGAGATTAATGCTGAACTTTCTCCTGGGAGTAAATCTCCCACTCTCTTGAGGTAAGTTGTGTGGCCTGTAATGTAGCTGAAATCACGGCTAAATTTCAAGTTGCAGAGGCAAGAATCCCATTCAGATGATATTGACGGAGGAGAGTTGATGAGTTCCGTTCTTTTAGCCACAAATCTATATGTGGCCTTTCTGAAAAGAGAGGCTTCTGCATCTCTGAGCAGCAGCCTCAGGAACACACAGCAGATATTAACTACAATTTTGTGGAGAACAGGAAATAAAAAACCTGGCTATTGACTTTCCTTAGCTTTCATGTATAGGTCAACTTTACAAAGAATCATTGAGTTTGTGGTTTTGTGGTTTTGTTTTGAATTGAAAGCTGAGGTTTTCCTTTAAAATTCTAAATCACAAATTCAGTGTTAAATGGGCAAATACCATCTTTACTCACCTTGGGTGTTTATTGATCATTGTCTTTTTTTACAGAATCACAGAATAGTTGAGATTGGAACAAACCTCTTGAGACAATCTCCCTCACTCCAGAAGCATCAGCTGGAGCAGGTTGCTCAGGATAGTGTGCAGTCAGATTATTAACATCTCTGAGGATGGAGACTTTATAGCCTCTCTGGGCAATCTGTTTCAGTGTCTGATCACCTTTGCAGCAAAAAATTGTTCTTCTGTGTTCATATGGAATTCCCTGTGCATCAGTTTGCGCCCATTGCCTCTAGTTCTCTCTTGTGGCACCTCTGAGGCAAGTCTGACTCCATCTTTGGAAATTTATAGACCTCCCTCTGCTGAAACTTCACTTCTTCAGGTTGAAGAGTCCCAGCTCTCTCAGCCCTTCCTCATATGAGGTGCTGCAGTCCCTTTGCTATCTTGGTGACCCTTTTCTGGACTCACCCCAGGAAGTCCAGACCTTGTCTTGGGGTACCCAGAACTAGAGCCAGCACTCCAGAGGTTAGGCCTCACCAGCACCGAGCAGAGAGGACATCACCTTCCTCAACCTGCTGGCAATATTTTTCCTAATGCAGCCCAGGATACTATTTTTTATCTTTGTGGCAGCTGAACAAACCTAATTTCTAATCTTATAAACAGAGAATACTTGAATGATAAAATAAAAAAACAAACAAAAAAACCCAAACAAACAAAAAAAAACCAAAACACTAAATAACACTTACCATTATGGATTAAGAGAAAAATATTTAAGGTTCTATGTAATCACCATGTCAGTAATGCTCAATGAGACATGACTTCTTGTAATGTTTTATGTCCTATTTCATGCTGAAATCACTGGATAAAAGAAAAATTGACAAAATTGACAAAATAAGATAAAATGGTATTTCTCCTCCCTTACTCTTCCCCTGCAGGTGAAACCTCCAGTATTCACTATTTAGAAACCAAGAGCAACATCTATAATTATCAAGATCTGGTCCAAGAGTTAAGGACATGTGCACTTTCTGCATCCTTTTAAAAGCAGGGGTGAAAATGGCCTGCTTTTTGGGTGCTCTGTAAAAATGTATTGCAGTTGAGCATTGGCTGTTAGAACTAGGGGTGTGGATCTAAGGGAAGGGCAGAGGGCAATGCACAGTACTAAAACTTGCATTGTCCATCCAAGAATTGAGCTTGTATTGGGCATTCATAATCTCAGATAGACAGCAGTTCTCAGGATATTTCCAAAGGAGCTTGTGTAAGACAAGACTTTTTTTGTCAGTCAGAATTTAAAAACATCTCTTGGAGAGGCTGGTAAAACTGGCAATCAGCCTACAAAATCTTTGTTATCTCAGAAGTACAAATCCTCCTTGTTTTCCTTGTGGGATACCGCAAAATTAAAATCACCCTAACTTCCCTTGGTTCTAGCCTACACTGAGACTTATCTTGAGGACGAAAGTGTTGTTGGCCCAGTATTGTCCCATTACATCTGCTAGTCACAGCAAAGATTCAGGAGGTGGATACTGAAGGACAAATTTCAAGTATAGAGAAACAGGAGAAGAAAGGGATATAATCTGTGTGTTTTTTATAAAGCACTGTTAAGGAAATTTCCCTGTCTGACCATTCATGAGCACTTTGGCAGTCACAGTCCCGCCACCAGAGACTTTCACTGCTGGGGCCAAAGGTCCTTCACAGGGGGCAGTTCCAACGACCCAGTGGGTGCCCCACTTGACTCCCTACACATACCACTGTCACACAGTCAGACAGGGTTTCCTTACTGGCTAGATCCTGGGTTTCCTATAGCATTCTCAGACACTTGGTTTCTTTAAATAATTTTATCATGGTGCAGCAACAGAATAACAGCTAGAGTTGGTGTCTCCAAGGAGGGACTCCGAACAAAAGAAACCCTGAGGTTTTATACTCTTTTTTATACCCTTACAGTCTAAGCACACAATAGTCGGAGGTCTTCCAGCTGAGGCATTGGCTCCTGCTCTGTCTCCCAGTGCCCAGTCACCCGGTTGGCACCACAGATCCCCATGGCCTTTGCTGTGCAAAGGGTCTATGCCAGTTCATGGCCTCTTGCCTCGGGCTCCCACCACCCAGAGCTCAATCTGCAGCTTACACTGCACCTGCACACTGAGCTACCTGCGTTAAATGTATTCCTCAACAGCATGGTATGTAAGATTTGAGTGCATTCTTAAATAATGCCAAGGTACAATTGTCCCTTCTTGGTAGGGTTACCAACTCTTTTACTCCATCTGCAGTATGGGAGGTAGAGTCTCCCTGTTAGAGAGAACGGTACCGTCATTACGGGATGATCATACAGAAAAGTTATGCAGGAAGAGTTCCAAGCAGACGGTGTCCTGGTACAGTGCAGCAATCCTATTTGAGTTTCTTAAGTTCTTACCTACAAAATATTATCACTGCATCAACAAAAACATCAGAAAACATTTCTTTAAAAGTTATCCTCTAGAAAAGCCTTGCTGAGGGCAGGTAATAGCCAAGAGACTTTGGCTAGATGATCTGTTACTTTTAGGCAGCATGCAGTCACTAATCCACTGGGCTTATGGGTCTATTTAAATTAGATATATGCAGGCAGTGCATTATTTATAACCAAAGGCATGAATAATTCAATATGCCCACTCTCAGCAGGTATCCAGCTTGTGCCAGAAGCCTGCACTAGATGCTTGCTTTCAGAATTATGAAGAGACTGTTAGATAAGTCTGTTTTGCTTGTATGCTCCAGTTTGCTCTGTCTTCTCTCTCTCTTTTGTATCTTTCTAGTTTGGCTCTTTTGTTTGTGAAGAAGAATAGATCGTGTATTCTTTACATTATTCCCTTCATCTGGAGATGACATACTATGTCTAAAACAAATTATGTAAATCCGTTTAGGATGAATGCATTAATTTCATTTTTGTTTCATTGTGATGGAGACAGAGGCATGTTCAAGACAAGGGAATTAAAGGCAGCATGGCACAATGCTCCCAGCCTAACAAATCTAGTTTGCTACACTTCATTGTACAGCTTGGGCTCAGCTGTGTCCTGAGACTAGT
This sequence comes from Manacus vitellinus, assembly GCF_001715985.3. NCBI lineage: Eukaryota > Metazoa > Chordata > Aves > Passeriformes > Pipridae > Manacus > Manacus vitellinus. The sequence continues at coordinate 2,336,017 of NW_021940750.1, forward strand.
TGTGGCCACCTAGCCTTGTTGAAAAGTGTCTGTCACAGCACCCTTATTCTCAAGTCCAGAGGCTTGAAAAACAATTCATTCTACCTACTTTCTGGCTCTCTCATCTCATTATAATTGGTGATCTAAGTTAGGGTCTTCTAGTAGGAGGTGCACTGCTGCTTGTTCTTCTCTGAAATTTGGGCAGCAAATCCAATGCAAGCAATAGAGTATACTAAATTTGTCTGTCCATTCTGAGTCTGAGCTTCTCTGAGTGAGCTTACAATGCTAATACTTGTTTCTCCCCAGTCCCAAGAGTAACTAGTTAATCACTGTCAGGTTTTCAAACATTGGACAACCTGAAGATTTTTGAGAAGAAATAAAAATTGTACAGAACACGTGATATGCTGGGTTGTTTCTCACACAAATAAATGCAGCAGAGATGTCCAGGTTCTGGGCAGCTGAAAACAAATGCAAGTCCTTTAGTTGTCAACATCATTATATATTGCACAGAATTACTAGGCAGGATGATTATAACAGCCATTGGTGGAAAATTGTAAGTGTTCAAATCTTGGTGTATATTATAGAGTCTTTAACAAATAAGATCTTAGTAAATTGTTTGATTGGATAATGTTCATGTGTGTTGCTTCAGAAACAAGAAAGAAAGAAAACATGCTGTGATCAGTCATCATATGTACCTAGTTGATTCTTGACCTTTCCCCTCCCTGCCAGGATCTCTTATTAAAGCACTGCCCTTAGCTAATGTGGCTTAACAGGAAAAAATCTAACTGAATCAGAGAAGCAGTAGAAAGTCCATACATGAAAAGAAGATATTCTCTGACAGTCTAGTGGTATCCTTAACTGGGATTAAGCAATAAGATCTATTTCAAATCATATGTAAAAAATTCCAAACTAATGTGAGTTCTTTTTGATATATTTTTCTTGGTTTGGCATCTTAATGACTGCTTATAATTCCCCTGTGCAAGTGCAGTCAGTCAATGACAGAATCCTTTCATAATCTCCCATTGTTTTGTTCCATCAGAAAAAACAGTTTCTGTGCTCCAACATGAGGATTAAGCTCATTGTGGCTAAATCTCAGAAGACAAAAGCCTCACAGAAGTTCTTGATGGTGGTATTGGGCTAAGGGAAAATTCCTCCCAAATGTAGCAAATTATCAAAGAACTAAGTCCACTTCATGATGTGTGATCTGAAGCTGAGGTGTGACATAGGCATAAAATGTTTCCAGTTGGGATGAGAAGTAGAGGGTGTAGAATATAACTTTGGTCATCAGTGACCTCAGTTGTTCTACTATTGGTTTTGCTGTAATATTCTTTTTGTCCTACAAGGTGAATCAATAATGGAAATAAATTCTAACCCAATGATGGCTTGCATATGAAATTTATGACCTGAAAAGCAGAATCTGAAAGTCTTCAAGGGAGGAGAGCTTGAGCTTTCATTAAATCTTTTTACAAGTTCAGGATGACCAGTTACAGATAGAACATTGGTATGAGTTTCTTTGCCCATGTAGATCTGTGATCACGGAAGAGCTCTGGAAGTCAAATCTCAGGTAACTCCAAATTTAATTTTGGTACTTCCAGAAAACACAAAATATAAGTCATACACAAGTGTTGAAGGAATTAGAGTCTAAAATCTCTTTTGTTTGCAGCTATTCTCCACAAACTTTTCTGTCTGCATCGCAGTCATTACCTGCTTGTAGGGAAGAGAGAGAGAATGCTTTTCTCAAAGCTGTATTAGCAAGACATTTACTGCTCAAACTCTTACTTCTTATAGGTACTTGGACCCTAGTAGCATGCTGTGATGGATTTGTATGTCAATGTTGCCACCATAAATTCAGACTAAAGTATTGTAAGGAAGTGAGAAAGGAAGAAATTAATAGGAATTTAAATATATGCATGCATTAGTTTTGTTTAGACTAGGTTCATTTAGCATTCTTTAATCACTACAAAATCAAAATAGTTTTTAAATTATGGGGTACATATTCTTATAAAACCCTACCTGTAGAAGTGAGATGGTGCTCCTCTGTTTATCTGGGGAACCAAGGCAAAGCAAGATTAATGCCGAATTTCTTTGGATGTAAAGAGCCTGGTTTTAGCATGTGTTTCTAGGCAGGCTTTTCAGAATTTGAAGTATCCAGAAGGTATTGCATTAGGCCCAGTAAAAATCAGGTGCCCACTTCTGCAATTTTTGCACTTATAATTCATCAGGTTACATGTGGGAGTGAGCAAGTTGAAAGGTATGTATTCATAAATATAAATGAAAGAGGACTTGTATCTAGATGATTAAGAACTTCGAGTAAATATTTCATAATGAAAACTCTTGCCAAGGCAAAAGAGACTGGCTCAGACTGAGGAGGGAAAAACAGAAGAAAACTCTCCAAATGGCTACTATCAATTGTGAGTAGTACTTAGTGCACCATTAATTGTTCATCCAAGAAACTCTTGTGTACCTTTCAAGAGCAGAGAGGACACACACTAACCTCTTCTATCTGTGCCCATTAGCGACCCTTGGCTAGCCACAGTGTTTGTGAGAGCTTTGCTGATCTCATTGCATATGCTACTTCCACCTCAAACTAAAAAAAGATGTATAATTTCTTCAATGTTACAGAGTATGGGTGTCACCAACAATTCCCTTGAAGGCTCAGAAAATAAGGCAAGCTAAAAGAAGTATTTCCATTCATTGAATGCATTGATGTTCTGTAGTTTGCAGGAGCACATCTCAGATTCTGCAATTTGACTTAAAAATTTATTGCTGGATTGAAGGCAGTAACACTGATTTGAAGCCAGAGCAGGGCCACTTATTCCCCATTACCTCCACTGCAGCTCCATGAATACTCCAGTCATGTACTAGAGAGCCCTCCCTTACCAGTTTGCATCTTGTTTGACTAGCAGTTAATTGAGCTCATTCCTGTCTGATGGGAGATTAGCTAAAATAATTCTGTTCAACTTTTAGTAGAGTAGAATCTCCTGGAGACCAAAAAGCACACTCACTAGTCATTTGTTGGCAGATAATGCAGAGATAGTGGCCTTGAATTCCTTTGTCCTTAAATATCTTCCATCAAGACCTCCAAAGGAATGCAGAAGTTCTGCAATTACACCATCTCTGGCATATCTTCCTCTTTGATAAATTTAGGGCTTCATTTCACAGGGCTATCAATTTGGCAACTTTTTATCCAGTGCTAAATTTACAGGAGGTTGAAATTTACGGTTGCTAACTGTAATATTTGGATTTATGGACTCTTTCTTACAAGACATGTTCTCTTTGAATATCATTGACTAGGAAATAAGTTAAATGAAGATGTAATCCTGCAGCATGTCCAACATTGTCCTGTGGTATAAGGTCTTCCTTTCTTAAGAGTGCACAGGCTGGAACTGCTCTTGGATAACAAAATGGAGCTTCAGGCTGAACTCACATGTTCCCCCCCAATTTCAACACCCACCCACTCCCCAATATATATTTGCTCCTTTCATTCCTTGTCGTTTTTCACCTAACCACCACTTTCCAATCCTTATGACACTTTAAGGCTGAACAAGGTGTCTCCCTTGAACCAGCAACTGCTTCAGATCCTCTCCTACACTTGCTTCAGTTTGCCCTCTGTGCGACTGTGAGAGCACGTATCCTCTCCAGTGATTAGCACAATGAGTCAGCAAAGTTTCGGCAGCTGATTTCTGTATTGACGAGCAGAACTGGGTTGAATAGCACGGGATAAGAAAGCCAGGGACTTCAGGTGTTACTGTATCAAGTATTTCTCCATCAAACTGAAACTTGTTAGAAGTTTTTGAATAAAAACCTCCAGCAAAGAGCTGAAACCAAATATTTTATTTAAACTTTAACTGCTTCAGTTTTAAAACAATTACTATAAAAAAAAAGAGAATTCTTCATTTTCAAAAATATCAAAACAAAGTGTTCAGATTACTTTGAAATGCTTTCAAGATGCAAAATTTAAAAATATTGAAATGCAGCCTTCCTCACAAAACAAACAAACAAACAAACATGCAAACAAACCCCCTCCAGAAATCACTGAATTTCCACAAAACATTTTATGGAAACACTTTTTGAGCAGCATTATCAAACTTTATCTGTCCTCACTTTCTCCTGTGATGTTAGTCCTAGACCAGTATAACTGCATAGCTTCAGTTATGCCTGGTTAATTCCATTCTGCAACAGAGTCTGTGGAGGAATCATGTTAGCTGCATTGATGTAGCAGATGAGAGGCCAAGCAGAGCTTGCTAGTACAGTACAAGCAGCATAGCTGTGTTAGTAATGGGCTGTGCTCTGGCTGCTGACCTCAGTACACAGGGTCTGAATAGAGCTCCAAGCTAACAGAGGTAGGTTGCTTCTGATACGCCAGCTGGGTTATTTAAAACCAGGTGATGTGCAGACACCAAATACTAGGTTTTTCAGTGCCAGTAAATCCTTTCATTGTGTAGTGCAACACAGCTGAATCACAGCTTTGTATGGTCGCAGGTATGAGGAAAACCTGAACTGAAATGAAATACAGCTCTGGCTTCCTGTGTTTCGACAGGTATTCTGTTTAGCAAACTTTGAATTTCTGGATATATACCAGACAGAACAGATAATTCTATTTCCCTGTTTTGCCAAGTATTATGTATTCTCACAGTACAGTAACAACCACGCTCAACAGAGACAAACCTAATTTTAAATAAAGACTTTCTGTCTCACAGTTTGAGAGAAGTGCTGGGGAACCACCAGCAGCAGGGTCAAAGCAGAATAGCACAGAATGATTGTTGCTTAGCAAATAGTGAAAGACTAATTCCACACTAGCTACAGAACAAAAGCCATGCAGACGTATCTGTCAGTGCTGGGTCCATAGAGGGCTGGAGTACACAAGGAGGACAGGGGCCATTTTCAGTAGGGTTTGCAGTGTCAGACTGAACTGCAGTAGACTGCAGTGAAATACATTTTTGCTGTGAGTTGAATTCTGACTGGACTTCTAAAATATAGCATTATTTTCCTGTATTTACCCAAGACAGGCTGCAGCTTGCTTTTCAAATTGCCTTCTTGTCTGCTGGCAGCGTCTATTGAGAGCTGAAATGGCTAAAGAGGGAGCTCATGAATAAAAATTGCTCAGTTGTCCATTGCTCAGTGGATCAGCAATCTCCTTGCACATATCTCACCGAATGACCAAAAATGAGGAAGGCAAGGTACTGAAGAGACTACTGGGGTCTAAGTATTTCACAATGGGACCTGTGCTTGTTGGATGCCACAGAAACATTACTCAAAGCTATCAGTAAAGTCTGCTTTTTTGCCGCAAGAGTGCTCCTCTACTCCAGTCACCTTAGTCGACTGATGATTGTTGGGCTGTAGGGATTTTTTTTGGGGGGGGATGGGTTTTTTTGTTACACTACAATGTATACAGCTTCTGGTTGAGCACAGTGAGCAGTCTGGCAGAACCTCTGTGTTCTGGTGTTGAGTGTTTCTCTGTGTGAAGTAAGGGGGAAGAAAGGGGGAGTGGAAAAAGTAATAACTTTAAAACCATTTGGAATGTGATTTTAAAAAAAAGTCATGATTTTATATATTTTCCTTCTATTCCTTTCTTCCATTTCTCCTATGTTCTGTCCTGCTGGCAGAGGCACACTGGCATAAACCCAAAGTGGATCAAGCTGAGGTTTTCCTACTTGTATGCAAAGTTTTTTTACTTTGAAGAGAGATTTTGTCACAAAGAGGCTGTCTCTTGCCCACACAGCCCTTCAGGCAATCTGAATACCTGCAGCTCATTGATATCTCCTATTGCTCTCACACTGAAGTGAATTTATTTTTTGTATTAGGCCTGGTGCTACAATAGTTTGTGCTCAGTGGGATACCCACGTGGTCTTGTACCAGGTGCACAGCACTCCGTAGGTCAGGAGGTGTTAAACACTGACACTGGGTTGAAATGACCAAAGACTAGGTTACAAACCCAGAAATGTATGTCTCTTTCTCTGTTACCACAGCTCGATTTGGACCAAGATATTTACCAAAGTAGCTCATGGAGGGGATGAGATGAAGGTGAGCAGGGATGAAAACACAGAAAATTACTTATTTTCCTATTTTGTTTCCTGGTCTTTGTTTCCCAGGCTTTATTCCTGATTCCAGGCCTGTGCAGGGAGAAAACACAGAGCCTCATACATATGTTTATGTAAAAAACATGATTTCATATTACAGCTTCCTTCAGTCACTTTAACCCATGGCTCAGAGAGAGTCAAAGTGATGTCTTATTGCTATGACTTGGCAATTTTCTCATGGCTTTACGTACTGATGCTGTGTGCTGTTTAGATCAGATACCCTCGTCCTTAGGCTCAAGCCCTGGGAACAGTGATGATGGAAATGCCAGTACTGCCTCAATATGTCACTTCACATTGGTCTCCTGAGACAAGAAGGCCACTTATTTCCAGAAAGGCACAATAATTTTTGTCAGCTCGTTAAGCTGGCATACTGCTGATTCAGACACTGAATTCTAACAGAGCACTTTGTCCCAGCTCTGTAATGGCCTGTCCCTTGTATTGCCCAGGGGATTACTGGGATAAGTTTCTGGAGGGAAAGGTCAAAGAACTCAGGAAAGATTGTTATTGTCAATCCGAATTAAAACTGATGCTAGAAATATAAGATTTGAATAGTGCTTTGAATAACTGGAAGGGAAAAAAGAATTTTTCCTGGGGGGTATGTGTAAGTGTTAAGCTCAGCACAGAATGCAGTTGCTGCCTGTATAAAGTCCCTAAGAAGGAAGGAAGGATTTAATAGATCAGGAATGGAATTTGGTCACAACTTTATTAATTCATTTTCAAGACTGAAAGAGGAAATCTTTATCAAAAATACCATGAGGAGAAAATTCTAAGTGACCAGTGTGACAGCTTAGGCCAAATAATTTTGCAAAAGGCAGCAGGTAATACAAGAAGAGCTGATTCAAGGAGATCAAGCAGAACAAGTTTTTGAAGGATTCGTCTGTGGTTTTGAACAATGGGTAACATCAAGCGGTTTCTGACAAAAGCATTTAGGACAGATATTTGGGAGGGTGGATCCTGGAGTGTACTTTTTTATGGAACTAAGAAGGACTGAGTGCATTGTTTTGTTTGCACTTTGTGTCTGCTGAGTTCGTTTAATCTGGTTGCTTTTCAGAGGCCTGAATGGCTGAGACTAGGGCAGTGTTAGAGAGGACAGAGCATGCTCGTTCCTTCTGAGTCAAAACAACAGCTAAGAAATCTGGACAAGGCTGCTCGTTGGCAGAGAGGTCATAATGTTGGGGGAGCTGGCAGGGAGGAAGGGGGAGATTTGCTTTACAATAACATTCCTTTTGATCTCTGATATTAAATGAACTAAGTTTTGCACGTGAAAACTGCAGCACCAGTTTAATACAGTTGTAATTTTTATGACCTCTATTCCATGCATGCTTCACCTGCCTCTTCACACATTTTTCCTTTTTACTTTAAATTGATACAAATATGACTAGATAAGCTGAAAATGCTCTCACCATTCAGTCTTCTTATTAACTGGCAAATTAAAAAACCCTTCCATTTTCTGAGTAATGTATTATGCTGAATGTTTTCTTTGTTTTGATGGTTAAAATCATGTACGTAAAACCCTATTTTCAATTGCCTAGAATATAATTTTTGAATCACACTTCTATTTTGCTATATCAAACAAAAAGTTGAGGAGGTTAAACAACATTTGTTTGAGGGTTTATACACCTTTTCCTTTGGAACCAGTTAGAAAAACAAGTTTTTCTGAGGAACTTAAAATTTTATTGCAGAAACTTGCAAAAATGTAGTTGAAACTGAATAACCAGTTTATGCAAAGAGATAGACCTCTTGCTCAAATTTGCAAAAGAATTCCTGAATAATTTTAGTTTTGAGATTTGTGGTCCCATCTCTGAGCCTTCTGCACCAGCAACCATTATTTTTATTTCACTTACACCTATAAAATGACAAGCCTTACTCTTCTGGGACCAGAAAATCCTAAACACCATTAAAAAATGTGACCTTGATAAAATTTCCCAACTTCTTGACAGTGACATAAAATTTGGGATTTCTAAACTAATATATCCCAAAAATCACCCATTTGAGATTCTGTGGTTATTTTTTCTAAAAACACATGTCAAAGTTAGTGACAGTCATCTCCTGTCTTGAAATATTGTTAAAGTTTATGTTTACCATATGAAAGTTTGGGCATAGACTTAAACTGGATTTTTTTGCTTAGTCTTCACAACCAGGAAGAGTTGCTTTCAGTAGACCTTGATTGCCATGGCAGCATCTTTGGATTATTTCTGGCAGCAATATTGGATACTGAAAGGGCTTCCAAGTGCAGTAAGTTTTCTTAGAGTGAGTGCAACTGGAACCACTGAAGACATAAAATGCTGCTTAAACCTCTTTTTGATTCCTACCACAGTCTCTTTCTCTCACCATGTCACAACATAAGAATCAGCTCAGATGTTTCCCATGCATTTTACATTTCTTATGCAGTGTTTAATTTAGATGCTGTTTTATACAGCAGCTTCCAACTTGACAAAGGGAAGATGACATAGTGAACTTTCAGTAAGAGTAAAGTCAATGATTGGGGTGTCTACTAATATAGTTTCTAGGCATTTGGATTACTTAGATGCATAAGTAGTTACATTTAATAGGTATGTTTTCAGCACTTTGTTGATGAATTATTCAAATTCATATCTCTTCTGTTCTTCCTCTCTGTTCTTTATTTTTTAGTAGTGTACGTCTATATGAACCCTCAAGTAGCTTTCAATTGCTGTAGCAGTTTATGGAGTCCTTCTAATAAGTTTGGAGTAGCTTTTAGTCTTTGAATTCAGGCATTAAGTTGCCTTAATGAGCAAATTCTGGAAATGCATGTATGCCTGGTAAACACTGACTACCCTCAGCAAACTGATAAGGGAGGCCTCCCTGGTCCTAGCACTAGCTTCCACTAAAAGAAGTCAGAGTTGTCACCAGAAAGTCTTGTAGAAGGGAATATGTCACTCTTGACAAAGGCTGTTGGAGGTGGTGCTACTGCATGCCTAATATCATAATTCAAAAATACCAACAGGAAGATGTTGTGTGCCCTACAGCAGAAGTATATATTAAGCATGGTTTTCTCCCTGATAACTGCAGTGACTGGAGAAGCCAGGAGGAGGTTACAAATGAAGTCAGGTTTATGATAGGTCCTCTGGTTCTTGCACTGTTCTGGTGTGTGTATATATATATATAAAGTTAGAGATTTTTTTGTTTTCTTTCTCCCTTCTATTTTTACTTGAGATGAGTGATTTATATACTTTGCTTATAGACAAAAAACATTTTCAAACAAGTTTTAAACTCTGTTATTTTTATTTCATGCTGTGAACTAATAGTCTGGTGATCCCACATAATACATATAACACATTTTGATCTGTCTATAAATCAGTGTACATTAGCATGTTCTAAAGGTCGAGCAGGATTTTACCGTGACTGAAGAGTCTGCTCCTTTCTCGAGAACTACAATTATAGGTTCAAGTTTAGATTAACACAGTCTAATAAATGTAGTCCTGTAGAAGACTACAAAGACTTTTCACTCAGAGCCACTATCTAAATGTCTCTCTAGCTGGGGTTGAAATATTTAGTAGTGAGATTAAAACCATCCATAAAATCTTGTCAGAGGAAAGAATTTATGTTCAGATACTGGATATAAAACAAATTTTTCATGTTATAATGGACAACATGATGCAGATAAGCAGCATTACTCTGCTGAAAGGTAATAAGCATCTGACAAAATTTCTATTCTGTCTCATTTTGAGAAGTCTTCTTTAATGGAGATAATTATTGGAGGTCTACCAGTGGCAGACAATATGTGCAGTTCAGTACCAATATGTGCCGTGTATGGATTCATTCAAGTGGTTGAGTATCAGCAGGCTGTTTATAGCCACAAATTGGACTACAGATCCAGATCATAACCCAAACCAATGTGTCTGGGCAGGGCCCTCTATCTAAAACTCTATTTGAGTATGCCTGAGTATTCCAGAAAAAGGCTGGAATTATTATTAGCAAGAACATATGCCACTAACACTGATACTGCATATAAAATGGACTTTCTAAATCATGTGTACCTACATAAAATAAAATATGCTCATGTCCCACTGCCACATTCCCCATTTTTCTGGTGTGAAATCAGAGAGACTAATACATGTAATTTAGACATCAGAAAAAAAGAATTGTGGATTTTGCTAGTGCAAATTAGTTTGAAATCAAAGAGCTTCCATTATTCTACTTGCTTGTTAGGATAGACAGATTGATTTAATAATTTCCTTGAGATATAGAACTAACATTGCTTGTAAGAGGGTAGTGTGACACAGAGTGTGTATTAGCTGCATATCCAAGAGGTAAAAAAAATATTCTCTTCCAGTGGGGAGAAAGGATAATATTAACGCGGTTGTGTTTGTGGAGGCTGAGGAAAAACATGTACCATATACAAGCACAATATCTGAGTTTCTTTCTCCATGGGCTAAACAAGATCTAGTCGTTTAGAATTCCTTGGGGTTGTTCATAAACTTGGGAAGCTACAATATTTTGTGTGAAACATTGTTCCTCACATTCCCTCAGCTGTCAGATGGAAAAGATGCAGTTTGAATTCAAATAAACTGGATGCATCTTGATGACTTTAAGCCTCGTTCTCAACACAATGCTCAGGAATGGAGGAATTAAAGTGAGGGTTTTTTCCCAATTTTTTTCTACGGATTAGTATTGTTCAAACGTTGGTGGAATTATGCAATCCTCCAGAGACTGTGAAAGAAGCAAACAAAGCTTTGGGTCTATCCTCCATCTGCATTCTAAGATTAAACTGGATTTTAAACATACTGAGACATCCAGTATCTCATGGGTTCTCAACTGACCTCTGTAGCAATGCAGCCTTCATGACCAGAGGTGGGGAGATACAGTGTGGGTAGCTGTGGAACCCAGAGAAAAGTACCAAAATCCATAGTCTCAGATGGCCCAAATGAGCATTTGCTGCAGAGGGGCTATTCTGCTTTACATTTACTGAGGATTTTATGCTTTAAAAAAATTTTCTTTAAAACAAATATTCTCCATCATGTGTCAGGTCTCTGACAAAAAAAATTAACTTCTTCCAATATTCTTTTGCTGCTGAGCTTGCCTGGCACCTTTGAATGACAAAAGCAACCAAACTTGAGCCAAACGAAATAGATACAAATCAAGGTTATGTTCTGCATTGTGGAAAAACAACATCAGGATATTTATTTATTTATTTATTTATTTAGCTATGGTTTGCATAGGTAAATGCAAATTATGAGAAACACATGGTTTGCACAACTTAATGATTAGAATAATGCTACTTAGTAGCATGCATGTCATTTCACAGTGACTTTGGGAGCTTCATTTTCTTAATGTAAGCCTATTAAGTGCTACAGGTAGCTTTTCAGGGTATTGTATCCCATACTGATGGGATTCATGAAAACTAGGAAATCCACCAGGAAACTTTCTAAGCATGTTTTCTTGAACCACTCTTTCCAAACCCAGACATCCAATGTCAAGGTTCAGGGAAATATTCCATCCAAAATATCTCTCATCAAAAAAATAAAAGAAAGGTGGCCACACTTGTACTTAACAGATAACACCTAAAACATAAATATGGTTGGTGAGAGACCAAAATTAATTTTCTCTGCTTTACTTCGTACAAAGAGATGCATTACTCAGGAGACAGTATGCTGCCCCAAAATATCTGATAGTCACTGGCTAAGTCTATCTCTAGTTTGATTTCACAGGATGCAACAAGCCAAGAATATTCCTCTCTAGGACAGCTGTTGCAAGACTTGTTTGGGAGACCCCATTGTTTGTCAGTTCCCATTTTGATATTTTATGGCAAGATATTTCTATGGGTGTTGAGATCCCACTGTCCTGAAAGTTAGTACTTAAGGTACATTGGGAGAAGAACTGGATTCACATCTTTATTTGAGATTGGGCAGGTTTGTACTTGTGTCTCCTGTGTGGAGAAGGAAAATGCTCTATTTTAATCATAAGTTTACGGTGGGGTACTTTTATTTTCTATGCTGCCTGTGAGGGGACGATGTGCTCTATGAATACCAAAAATTGCAGAGAGGTATGACATTGTGCATTCCTGCCAGGACTGTGGCAGCTAGATGAGAGGCTCTCAACATGTGTTATGCTGTGTGGCCACTAACAAAAAGAAAGAAAATGAGGGACGTAGGGATATACAGGACCAGTGAAAAAGAAAATTATAGTGGTACCTAACATAACAGCTTTCCCATTTGCAGCCATAGTCCTGTGTATCTTTCCTCTGCTCTCTTCTTTTTCTAAGTATATATAAAAGAGGATCTTTGGGTTGAATTTTAAATTACAAGACACTTTCTGTACTGTAAACTGTTGCTAACATGGTTAGCTGAAAACTGGCAATATGATTTGCAACTGAAAGTCATGTTAGCAGCAAACCCCTAATACTTCTGCTTCTTATTTGAAAAAAAAAAAAAAGTAGACCACCAGTTTCTATTATTTGTCCTTTACTTGAAATGTGGTAACAGTCCCAGGGCTATAACCAAAGGCTGTATTGGGAAGGTACTTGATTATCTATGCTGTATTTTCATTTGAGATTATTGTGGCTATAACAATCTGGCAGAGACTTCAATATTACACTGAGGCTGAGTTAATCTAACTCAACAAAAACAAGTTTATTTCAAAAATATTATCTATATGATTGTCTGGTATGTAATGCAAAGCTTTGGAAATTCAGATTGGCTCTCTCCTGAGTTTCCCCATACAGAAATTACCTCAGTTACTCTGTGTTAAAGTGATCAGCAAAAAGGGGTGCCCTGTTTCTGGTCAGCTCCAAGACAACTACTATAATAAATAAAAAGAATAATAAAGCTGGAAAATGAACAAAGGCTGGACATTTTACAAGGGCCCATAGTGACAGGACAAGGAGGAATGCCCTTCAACTGAAAGAGGGTGGGTTTAGATTAATTATTAGAAATAAGTTCTTCACTGCGAGGGTGGTGAGACATAGGAAGAGGTTGCTCAGAGAAATTGTAGATGACCCATCCATGGAAGTGTTCAAGACCAGGTTGGATGGGGGTCTGAGCAACCTGGGCTAGTGGAAGGTGTCCCTGTCCATGGCAGAGGGGTTGGAACTGAGTGATCTTTAAGGTCCCTTCCAACCCAAACCATTCCATGATTCTGTGATAATAAAAGAGCAAACAATAGATGTCTGGGCTCCTAACTCCTAATCAGAAGTTCATACTCCTTTCCTGGTTATATCAGTCCTTCACAGGTGATGGATATATTTGTCAAGATATGCTTATTGTAAGTGGAAAGCAAACACATCCATGATCAGTGTACGCTTTGATATTGGTTTCCCAGACAATTTCTCTGGAAGTACTCTTGCTAAGAATTGCCGTGGCATGGAGCAAATTTACTTAGTTATGGCAGAAGTGTGTATTGTGTGTACAGGAGCAGGAATACAGTTGTGTGTATGCAACCTGATTTGAGATTTCATCTAGTTATGATCCAGTTGTGCCACTTAATTACTGCATTCTTGGGTCTTCTGTAGTAGATGTGTTTTCTTAACCTACAGTCTCCAAGCTGCTAGACCAAGAATTCTTTTATAATTGAAAAGCTATTTGGGAATACTCCAATCTTTCTTTGAAGTGAAAGCCACAGCACAGCATACTAAGAAAGCAATTTATTCGAAGTCAGAGGGGCAGGTCGCTCTGTCTCAGATTGTCAGTGTGGTTTCAGTAGGTTTGGGTCTTTTTGATTAGGACTGGGGCAGGAGGGGAGTTGGTTGGGATTTTGTTGAATAGACTCCAGGTTGTGAGCTATTTCATCTGAAATACTCTTCATACAGCAGTCAATTTGCAGCATGTAAAGTACATGATAGCTTCCCATACAGAATCCACATAATCTAAACATTCAGATACATCAGAAACTGTTGTGCCTCTATTCTGCTTCTTCTGAAAGTCAAGAAAACACTGAAAAACAGTTTACATGCCCTTTGGGTATGAATTCACTACTCTCGTCTAAAATCATTATCAAACCTGTAGTTTTGGGAAAGGTGATCTAGCATATAAACATGTTTTATCTTTTTTTTAGCTCTTATATTTTTAAGCAAGAATCTATAAAATTAAATACTGTTATGGAAGTTGAAATTGAATGGCTTTCCTTTATTAAACAATGAAGTCCATGTAAGTACAGTTTAACCTGTACAAATTATTCCTACATTAGTTAGGAGGAAACCCAATCCTTAACTGGGGAAATTCCAAATTTGATTTATAAAACAGATTGTGCCAAATGCATTAGAGCTACAATATGTCTGATAGACACTTTAAATAGAATACAATTATGTGCATATTAATGAGAATAAGGACAAACAGAAATTTTGCCAAGCTTGCTTAGTGATCTGTATCGTTGGATCTATTTTCCTTGAGCTGTCTGGATATTATAACCTGATCCACTGTTTATTGCACGTGGCTAGGAATCATAGAGTCATAGAATCATTAAGGTTGGAAAAGGCCTCTAAGGTCATTTAGTCCAACTGTTAAAGTAGCGCTGCTGTTTCATGACTAAGACATGTCCCCAAATGCCACATCCACATGCCTTTTGAACACTTTCAGGGATGGTGAATCCTCCACTTCCCTGGGCAGCCTGTTCGAATGCCTGACCACCCTTTCAGTGAAGAAGTTGATTCTGACACAGTTTTGTTTTGTGGTTTTTATCTGTCTATAAAGCGTTAGGCTGTTCAGGAGTGTTTTGCAGCTGGCAGACTAAAGACATTTGAAGTAGATTGAGTGTCCTCATGTGGCTGATATGCAGGAGACTTTCCTTTTCTCCTCCAATAACTCCAACCTGTCAAAAATTGTTCCGCATATAAAATATGTAAATCATCTGTACTGTTGAAAGACCATGGGACAAAAGAGAAGATATGGGGCACAGCTGCAAAACACAGTCCTCACTGACACCTCAGTTTAGGTGCTGTTCAGGTCCAGGAATGATCTTGCACACTGGGATACGTGCCTTGGGGAGGGCTAGGTATGAAAAGGGTATGAATAGCAATTGTCTTGAGAGTGGGACAAAGGTGAAACACACTGACTTTCATAGCTGCTGGACACAGAGGCAGAAAATCTGAAGATTAATTAATACCTTTTTTGAAAGAAAGGTGACCAGTTCTCTTCCCCAAATTGTGCAGATGAATATTTCAGTGATGGAGACAGCAGAAAAGGAGGACATCCCAGCCAGCACATGTTTTTTGAGAAGTCAAAGGCAGGTGGAGTAGTTAAATTACAAATGTCTACTTGGGTTATCCTTCAAGCTGGGAGGAGAAATGTCTCCTCCTAGGTTGAGGATGACCAGGCACTAGACACCAAGCAACTTCATCACCACCAGGACTCATTGTGCCTGTCCAGTGGAAAACACAAAGTGGCACACAATTTAGTTATATCCAGAGTGACAGCTGAACAGGGGTGTTGAAGATCTCAGTTCCGGATTTATGTCTTTAAAGTTATACTTAAATAGTTGGGCCCCTGTGTGAATCTACCTGATAGTACATTATAGACTTGGAAAATGTTCACATTGCAGCCTTGATAGCTCAGCATTTGACATAATTTTTCCTTCTAACTGAACCAGTTTTATATATTAGGGAAGCAGAGGAATAAAGAATGTGTGATGACTATTTTTTCCCCTTAAATTTCCTTTTAAAAACTCTTCTTGTATCCCCTTATTTATAAAAATTGAACAAATGCTTGGTGTAATTTATTTTTATAAGTTTTAATAATTATTATGTGATTTTTACATTCAGTCTGCCTAGTTTTCTATTTATACTGTGAAAAGAGAGATTAAGTATTGTCACTAGAACTTCCAGCTGGACTCCGGAATTACAGCTGTCCAGATGGCTCTGACTCATTTCAACAAATAATAATACTAAAATCTGAAGTCTAATAAGCTATGTTCCTGCTGCATGTAAGACAGAAGGGGCTACCCATCTTGCATTTTTTTTTTGTACCTGTAACCTGCAGCCTCTCTGCAGACAAAGTTTCCTAGCTGGCAGGAATAAAGCTAATCTGAATAGATAAAGGGCTCCAGTCATGTAAAATTGGAGAGACTTTCTAGAGTAATCTTGGGACTGCATATTCTGCTATTCCAAGAATTCTAAATTCAACTAGAAAATAATTAGATTATTCAATACCTGGAAAGATGTGAGAAGTACAGGTTTAAAAGATATATACCTGTACATACTCAGTTGCAGGATACGTCTGATGAATAAATTGTTACGATGATGATTTATATTGTCATATTTGTCACAGTAGTTTTTTTAAACAACAATTTAATACCATAAATTTAGTATCTCTTTTTATTAAAGAAATTGGAATTAACTACAAGTTTTTTGTTTAGTGAAAAGTTTTATGGTTTTTACATCATATATATTTTCTTACATTTTCAAACAAAAGAAGGTATTTTAGGTTTCCTATGAAATGAAATTCATGTAGAAAACCTCTGAGATCTTGGGCAAATTAAATTATTTTTTCATTCCAGTGTTTAACCACCGTCATGGCTTAAAAAGTGTTTTCCTGTTTTTCAGTTTGTTCCCACTGGGCACCACTAAGAAGAGTCTGGATCCATCATCTTTACACCCTCCCCTCAGGTATACATTAATAAGATCCCTCCTGAGCCTTATCTTCTCTAGGGTAATCAGTCCCAGTTCTCTCAGCTTCTCGTTGTCTGAAAGATGTCCAGTACCTTTTTCATCTTGCTGGACTTTTTCCAAGAAGTCAGTGACTTTTGTTTTGGGACACCCACTACTGGAGACATCACTCCAGCAGTGGCCTCACCAGTGCTAAGCAGAGATGAAGGATCACCTCCCTGAACATAGACTGAATATTATAACAATATAAATGGCTGGTTAAAGCTAAATTGTGCAAGAGCTAATGACAGAAACCCACGAAGTTGCGATAAATGTCATAGTCATAGTGGATGCCCTTCCTCTCAAATAATAGATCTATCCAGTCGACTGATAAAAAACACAGTTTCAACCTCCTTTCTTGAACTTCTGGCATATGTGGACTGCTCTGAGATTTGGCTCCAGTCCCCCACCTTATCAAGGGCAATTAAACATAATCAGACTTAAGGTAATGATTCTGTTAGTACCATTAAAACACTTTTTACAAAGTTAGTGCTTCTTGGACGTCAAAAACAATAAACACACACAAAAAAAATCACCAACCTACCAGTCACAAAATCTGAATGCACAGTCAAATTGGGACTTTGATTGATATCAGTGCATGCAGAGGCAACAACCTGATATCAAATCTTCACTTAAACAGACTGAGCCATCAATTACCACAGAGAGCTCAAATACCAAGTTTAACATCAAATTTGGGCCCACACACTTTTAAAGGAGTTTAAAGCCAGGTATTTTCCTTATTCTTTCAAATTTCAGAACAGAGATGAAATCAGTTTGCTATTTTTTGCTTTAGAATTAAACTTATAATTTGTCCTCCTGCCTGTCCATCTATAGTTCCTCTCTTTTCCCTAGAAGCCAAAGTTTGCCTTGAAACAAACTGACTCTCAATACCTTTTAGATGCAAATGGCCTAAAATACAAATGCTAAACATTTCTCCAAGATTGTTCTGAAGATGTCCGTAAGTATAGAATCAAAATTCAGTCTGAATGTTATTTTCCTCCAGTTGTCAAGGTCCTATCAGTCATCAAGTACTACAAATATTTTTGAAACAGTGGATCATGGGCCAGATTCAGACCAATTTTTGTCAGCTTTTTAATTTTTAGATTTTGACAAAGTTACAAAATACGAGTAGAGCAGATTCTCTGAAGGTAGGGTGCATAAAATAGCAGCTTTCCAGAACATATCAGAAGACACTGTATAGGCTCACAGCATTTGATTTTGCTGTAATACTCCCCAAATTCTTGTATTTTCACCCTAAGTAGGAGCTTATATTACTGTATGCTTTGGGAGATATTTATAATCCAGCTGGGGAATTAGACACAGCTGGATCACCCCTAATTGCCCTGGCCTAAATGTTGTAGTGTGGGCAATTCACCCAGAAGCTCATGTGTAGGGCTGGGAGGGTTTGGCCAATCTGGGAGGGTTTGTTTCAGAATTTTTAACCAGATTAGCAAATGTTCCCCAGTGAATGTGTGGTCAATGAAGTTCTCCAGTAAAAAAAACTTGGTGATGATAATAATAAAAATGAGGCAATAGATTGAAATTACCTTCGGTGAGATTGGACAGAAACAACAGTGTAGGATATTGATCAGAAGCACAGCCATGCTTCATAAGGGCAGTTCTGAAGCACTGTCACATACACATTCATCCCTCCAGTCAAACTTTCTAAGCTCAAGGGAAAGGACCATAGTCATCTCCTCTTCACATATAGTGACCCTTGCTTGGCTTTCTGTTTCTGGATTTGTTTGAGGTTTTTTGTTTCCTTTTTTTTTTTTTCCCAGTGACTAAGCATCTAATTTGAATCAACTGTGGGAGAAGAGAGGATTGAAGGTAAAGTAGTGCTTTTTATTATTCAGGTTGTTGTTAATTGCTGTTTTCAGTTCACAACATTTAAATGAAATATTCACGCAATTGGGCCAGTTGTAATTCAATCAGAAACCCATCCAACTACCCTGAGGAATCCCATTAGGGCTCCTTACGCAGCAAGAAAGAATTTTAATTAGAATTTTGAAATAAGCTTTCCTCCAGTTTTGCCAGGAACAAAATGGGCTGATGCTTAGTGCCTCCATTTGGGGAATTTAATCCTTTGCAAAAAGAAATCAGTATTTAAAGAAACATCTAGAGAACGCTTCCATCAACGCTGCCTCCGTACAATCTTAAACATCCACTGGTCAGATTTTGTGACCAATACATCTGTTCTAGAGCAAGCAGCAGTCACAAGTATAGAGGCCATGTTGCTGAGAACACAGCTGCGATGGGCAGGGCACGTCTCAAGGATGAAGGACCACCGCCTCCCTAAGATCTTGCTTTATGGTGAACTTGCCACCAGCTGCCACATGACAGGAGCCCTGAAGAAAAGATACAAGGACTCCCTGAAACAACATCTCAGCCTTGACTGAGATCACCGTAACTGGTCTACTCTGGCCTCCAATTGGGAGGTCTGGAGACACACCATCTATAACGCTGCTGCTTCCTTTGAGAACGCACGCAGAATCACTCTCGAGGAGAAAAGGCAAAGCAGAAAGAATCGTGTCTTGCAGAAGATACCATCTAAGGAGTCTTTCTGCTGTGCCTTTTGCAATTGGATATGTCTGTCTCGTACTGGCCTCATAAGCCACCAGTGTGCCTGTAACAAATGTGGATAGAGCCTTCCCAAATCTTTGTTCGTGAAGCCTAGGCGTGAGAATTTAAGATCATGATAAATGGGTCTATATTTGTACTTTCTGGTAAATCCCAGTAAAGAATATGAATGTCTTGCAAACACATTTCTAGGTGTAAAGTACACTACCACTTTGCTGTATCTGCGTTTTTAAAAGTCTTATCTTCTACTAAAAAATTATTAATTATTTAGTTGTACACAAATCTATCTTTAAAGATGTAGCTACTAAAAAATAGGAGGTAGAGAACAATTTGAATGGTAAATTGCTATTTAGGCCTTTTAAAGAGGACACATGTTATTAGCCCTGAGAGGTGTTTTGAATTGTTAGAATAATTGCAGTAAGATGCTCTCTCCAGCCACAGGACGAGATGTGAAATGACAGGATTAGTTCCCATCATTCAGAAGTCATGATTCTTAAAGCAGTCACTAATTTTGAGGTGTATGCCCTAACTCTGTGGAGGATAGCAGGGGAAGTTACTTGACTCTGCTTTAAGTTGTACAGTAAGTCAGTTTGGCTTTCTACTCCGTAATACCTTTGGTAGCTGGAAACTTCCTGAGCAAAACCAGTTCTGGTACCTCTGTAGTATTTGGCATCTATTGTAAATGTGGGTACAACACCAGGCTTGACTCCATCACAACAAGACTTAGCACTCCACTCTTAAGCCTGAGTAATACAGTCATTAGGTGGCAGATAAGCAGCAAGGTGTGGGGTTTGGGGTTTGTTTTGTTTCTGTGGTTTGGTTGGTTTGTTAAAGAGTTTTTTGTGTGGTTTGTGTTGCGGATTTTTTTGGGGGGTTGTTTGTTTTTTTGTTTTTGCTTATTTGGTGGGTTTTAGGCTGGATTTAGGTTGGTTTGTTTGTTGGGGGGGAATTTTTGGTTTGGTGGTTTTTTATGCTCTTGCTTAACTTTTTTAACGGAGTTTAGAAGGAAATTATATAGCCACCTCCCCTTAGACTGCTTTTCCTTTTGCTTCCTCACCTTTATGTTCATGGTTTGTTTTCCTTCTGCTAATCTCTTTCTTAAAAACTCCTTTTAAAAAAAAAGTACAGAGCTGAACACAGAAGTCTTTCCCTCAGCCTAAAATGTAGTAGGTTAAAGCTGACACTTGCAGACCAAGTCCCGGCTCATTTCAACATGTTTTTCCTAGGTTCGCTACCCTGGAAACATAGTGCCTTTTGTTTATATCATTTGCATTTAATTAGAATGACGAGCGCAGTAGGACTATTCTGGAGAATTCCCGAGGCCGTTTGCTCAAGGCCAGTTTGTCATAGAAATCCAGGACTTGCACCTCACTGTTCTGCACCTGCACCAAAGCTGTCGATTGCTTCAGATCCTTCAGAGGGGCAGGTGGGAGAGAACAACACAGAATTGTAGGCAGTAATTTACTTAAATTGGCAGCAGCTCCATTGACTAGACTTACATTACCAGCTGATAGTCTATGATATTTGGATGCTGTCCTAATAAAAAATGTCCTACTGTCCTAGCCTTACCCCTAAGACAAGTGTCTTTGTGCTCCAAAACTGTTAATAGTACAAAACTAAGCTTCCACTTTTAATGTTTTTCTCCTGCTGCTTGGGATCCCTAGAGCTCAACTAACCTGATTACATGTGCGTGAGGGTGAATCTGAACATATAGCCAAAATAGAAAAAGAAAGTTTTTTGGTTCAGTATAAGTAAGGGCTTCATCACAAGTATTTCTGATGCATTTTTGGCATGTCTTTTTTCTCTCCTTGGGACATGTGTCAGACGCACTTAATGAAAGTCAGGAACAAAGTTTTGCGTTAAAGCATGAGTTACACTATTTAAGGTATTTGTCATGTTTTCATGTTTAGAAAGAGGACTTTCTATTACAGCTAGATAATTAATTGGGCTATATGTTACTTTTTTTTCTGACTAAAAGTATTCTCATTTCACAGGGATTATGCAGTTTGGTTTTGCATGGAAACAATATTAGCTAGAAAACCGTTAATCCCTTGAAACAGGAAATTAATGTATTTGTATGGCAACTACATTTATAAGAGAATAAATTTTCCTTCAGGGCTATCTCACTGATTTTACAACCAGTTTCACATTTAATTCCAGTTCTTTGGAGCATATCTCAGATATGTCATGGAATTTACTGCAAAATGTTTAGTAAGTTGTGATTGAAAATCATCATGTTTAGTTCACCTCATTTCAAAATGACTTATGATCATGTTTAAACTGTAGTTAAAGTATAACATTCTTTATAGCACTCTGAACTAGAGCAGGTGTCCCAGTTCAGTATGCAGAGCAGAAGATCAGGTTGTAATCACTCTTATATTCCAAAGGTTGGTTTTAATTTACAAGAGCAAAGTGATTTTAATGGAAAGGGGAAAGTTTATTTGAACAAAAGCTCTTACTCTAAAAGGAGTTCAGACATTGTAATCCCAAGGGAGTTCTCCTTAAAAATTCTTAAGGAAATAATGAAGAGCAGAACAAAAGGTTGAGGGTTTAAGGAAATCTACTGAAATTCAGCAGTGAGTAGAGGAAGAGAAGTTATAGTCATAAAAATGAAAGTTCTCTACCTGTTAGCTACCTGTACCTCTTTTGCTGTTTCGCCTACCAAGAATCTTTGTGTTTCCTGCAGGGGCTCTCTAGATTGTGCAGAATAGGAATTTAATTATCACAGTCTGCCATTATAACAGTCAGTCCCTGTCAAATATACTGGTGACTTAAGGAAAAATTAATCCTTACAAAGGATCTCTGATTGAGGTAATTAAATAGTCAGCTAAAAAAATGACAACTCACATCACTCTGAAACTAGAGTTTCAGTCTTTTTTCCATGACCTTTTTAGCTACAGTAGGAAATGGTAATACACACAATGCCATAGCTAAAAGCTTCCGTTGGTATTGGATTAATTTGCTTTCCATTCTCAGACATCAATGACTTTTCTTTCCTACAGAAATGATAGGTTCAATCCTTAGCCTTGAAGCTACATGATGTAACTACAGAAAAGGTAAACATTATTGCCACTCTCGGATCACTGCTTATCTTCAGATAATATGATGGGACAAATACTGTCTTTATATGCAGAGAAAATGCCACTTAAAGTCTCTATCAACATAAAAATTCTGGACTGGACATTAGCTGCAGTAGCAAAAACAGCTTTTAGGCTGAATATGAAATCTTTTCTCTTGTCTGCCTAAGCAGGGAGTAGGTTGTCAGTTCATACTTTCCTCAATATATGTAAAGTAATAATAGTGATATGCCTAGAGATTATCATACAGAGTTTTCTTTGACAGCTGGGAGCAGCTGCACTATAAACAAAGAAGGCGCAGAAGCAAGGCTGTCTAGCCAGACCAATGCACATTGCGTGTTCCCTGGAGAAACTAATCTCTTCTGCTACTTCCCATTGCTCAGCTTACCCAGCATGTCTCAAGCCATGTCTAATTATCATTTCTACTTTCATTCAGTCCAAAGAGGCATTATTATATCAGACAAAACATGGACCCTATTTCTGTGTTAGTCATGTATTACTTCTCCTCTTCCCTTCCACTTGAGCTTTTACCAAATCTGTTTCTTCAGCTGTACCTCACTTCACTCACAGCTTTGCATGTGAATGCATATTTCCAGCTCACTGAAATGGCCTTTGGTGCTTCATGGCACCTTTTTACAAATTGTAGAGTACATTTACTATTTAAGTTCCTGTTATTTCTTACTATTTTCCCTTATCTATGCTTCTCCCCCTCCCCCCCATCACTGCTTTAGAGATACTGTAGGCATGAAAACTTGATCTTACCCATTTCTCTTGGAACTACGCTATTAATGTGTGGCCTGTATAGGTGTACGCAAACAAGAGCACTTATGAAACAGGAACTATGATGAGTAGATCTCCAAGTCAATCTAAGAATGCAAAGTATTTTTTCTGTTTACAGTGGAGTTACTAAACCTTTTCATCTTTGCAAAACAGTATACTTGTTCCTTCCAAAATACTTCTTTGAGAACTAGCTGATGTGGAAGACAGCACAAGACTAGCATAACTGTTTTTTGAGCTCTTGAGCCACCAAAGCTAATCTGGTGTACTGCTTCTATACAAACCTGCAGTTATTTCCTATGAGTGAAATATATAGACAGGAGGAAACATCTCTTTGCATATCAACCGCTTTGAATCATACTGGCACTTGGCCTGAGTCGCCTTTTGTCACTGTGAAATCAAAATTGGCAAATCTGAAATACCTCAACATTAAAGACAAGCATAAAAAGCTCTGTGATTGTCATTGAAACAGAATGGGTATTATTCTTTTCCTTTAGAATTCCAGAAGCACCTTCACTATCCTGTTCTAGTTTAAGTTGAGAGAAAAGTCAGTGAGGACCAAGAAGAAACTGGAATTAAAATAATTTTGTAACTTGAAGGAGCCATTGGCCCTGTAAAGATTCTGCTCTGAGTTATTACCGGGAGACAGATCCATAATGTATAATAAAAGCATCAGATCTCCCACACTGAAACATCTCCAATCTTCTCCATATCTGATGTTTTCTGAAAAATGAAAAGCAAGTAAGCATGAGTGTGTTGAAATTTTAGGATGTGAGTCTCTTTTTCCTGAAGCCAATCAAGCATCTCCCAAAGTATGGAAGACACCTTTTTGCCTTTTCAAAGAATTAAGAGTTTCATTTAGTTCAGCACTATTACATTTACCTAGTTGATGAGAGTTAAATTGATGATGGATACTTGATCTCCAAAGACAGTTGTTCTTCAAGCTGCAGTTGATTTCAAAAAGGATAGGACTAGCTGGTATCTTGAACAATTCCTTGAAAGGAAGGGAAATCAAGACAAAAAAAGGTAAGTTAAGTAGACTGTTTTCTAGATAGATTCATATCCTCACTCAGGCCAAAAGTGGTTAAAATAGCATGTGACACAAAATATATTAAAGACCGGACAGTGGAGGCCCCCACTTGTTCTGGTAGCCCTTAGATGGAACCAAAGCAGTAAAACTGTAGAGGGGGCTAGAGATATAAAATATATATCTGTCTTCTAAACTTTGAAAAACAATTCCTTCTTTTCTCATTGCAAAGGACTGCCTCTTCAGTTGTCATAAGATTACTTTTAAAAACAGAGATAATTAAGGCAAATTATAGAGTGTTGCCTCTAGTGGGTGCCATAGGATTACACAGTGTTTGCAGGCTTGTGCTTTTCCTTACACACACGCATTCTCTGGACCATTCCCCCTCATAGCACTATGGGGTCTCTGTGGTTGTGGAAGACCGAGTTCTAAAAAACTTTTCTCTGGGGGAAGGTTCAGACTGTTTTAAGTATAAGACTTAAGTTTGGTTGGGTTTCTTAATTTTGGTTATGAGACTAATCAGTCCCTACTGACAGCTATGCACAATAACAGAAGTTATAGTATCAGTTTTGTTCTTGAATTCTGAGTAGGCTATACAGTCACATCAATTTTGTGATTCAAACATCCAGGTAAAGATCTAGTCTTGGCTCTCTACTCCCCACTGTCCTAAACGTTTTAATAACAAGTGACAAAACAAATGGCCTGCAGAAAAGGTTTATGGACTACAAGGCAGTACAATGTCTATAGCAAATATAGTGTATTACAGTTTGCTTCCCTAAACCCAGGAAGAAATAGGATATGAAATATTACAACAATTCTTTTTCTCTTAGTGTATGTCCTTCTGTGCCCTGTAAAGTTGTAGATGGGCCTGTTTGATTACAGTTTGACAAGATGATCTGGGGGTTTTTTTAAGTTTGTAGCTGCTAGGTGTGTAAAAGAGGTAGGTAATTTCTAGGAATCCAATTGTTCTAATTGACAACAACATAATCTTTATAACTGATGCTTTAATTTATTTAAACATTGCCTCCTACTTGAGTAGCCTGGAACTGAACCTGGTGGGTTTTTTGTATTTCCAGTTGTTGACTGTTAATCAGTACTGACTTGCTGATTAATCAGTAAGATAAGGACATTCATGAATAGATCCATAAATCACTCCCTCCAGCATCAGTCAAATACAGTGGTATTCAAGGAAAGCTGGGACAGGTAAGCAGTGCTGGAACAGAAGTTTCTCCAAGGAAAAAAAAATAGAGGTATTGTAACATAGAAAAGATATAGAAACATGCATGATATAGAAACCTCACTTTGGACGAAGATACATAAGAATTTTCTGGGTATGCTCAACTGCTCTTCCAATTCCTCTCCTCAGGTCTCAGTCGATTAGCTGTCCCTTGAATTAGAGTAAACTGAGGGTGTGCTTCCATTAGCATGTGTTGCTGAAATGAGTAATTCTTGAACCAAAAAGCCATCTTCAGCATATACTTGAAAGTAGTATTTAAGTCCTTACTGAGCTTTATGTTTAAAAAAAATGCCCAAAACAACAACAAGATTTAGGGAAAATATTTAGTTTTTATCTGAAACTTGCTCAAACTACCTTTTTTTTTTTCCCAAAAACTTGATTGTAAAGTAGACATAAGTAAATTTGATAGGCATTTGACAGCACTGTTTGGATATTCCTCTGTACTAAGAAGATGCATTTGCTACCATAGTTTCCTGAACTAGAAAGAAGAGTCAATAGCAGAAGGAAATTATAAGCTGACATAAAGGTCAGAGAGTAGGTGAATAAGGGAAGGGAACTTCTGAAATTACACAGCTATTGCAATTAAGGTCTGATAGTCCTTCTTCTATGGGTCATAGGATCTGTGGCAGTTTTGATAAAGGTTTTAACTTTTATAACAGGTCAATCAAAGGTAGAAATTGCAGAGGAAAATATTCTCTTCACAAAATCACTTACAAGAAAGGAGTCAAAAAGTTCCTTCAGTTTCCTTAACCTCAGTGAATCTGGGTAATTCAACTGCCACTCAGCCTCAAAGTTCTTATTCTAGCAACACTTCAAATATTTGCCAAACTACTAGTTAAATCTATATATATACTGTCACATTTGACATAAGGTTTAAACTTTTGCATTTTAGCATGAGTAACCCTTGATTTAGGATGCAAAATCATGAAAGAATACATCACATTAGATTTCATCTAGGACACATTTAATGAGGATTGAACCCTATTGAAATTCTAAGCATACTTCATATTCAAAATCCTCATATTTCATTAGTGTGCTTTGTAAAACACTGTCTGCATTCAAAACAAAGAACTGGTTTTGCTCTGTTTGGAAGTGGGTAAAGTGACATCAAAAGAGAATGCTGCTATGATAAACAAGGCAGTGAGAACAAAAGCCTAAACAAAAAGAGTTAAAAAGAACAGCAATCTTACACTATTAGGGTGGTCATAATAAGTCTCTGTATTAACCCTCCTAATTTAAATTCATATTATTACTGAAAGGAACTAGTTGCTGGATCATATAAGGAATTACGGTTTTCCATTATTACAAAGCTCCCAACTGAAACAGAACTCTGGAGTTCTTTCTGAATGACAGAAAGAAGTGAGGGGTGGAAAAAAAGGATTACAGTTAAAGAAGTCCTTCATTTACCTTATAGCTGAAGAGAATAATCTGTGTTTTTTTATAATAGCTGTACTCACTACTGCAGGATTGGTGTGTGGAAAATCACCTTCTTAAAGCCTTAGCCAAAACTACAACACATAAATCTAGGTCTGGATCATGTACAAATCTGTTACCCAATAAAAGGTAAAACAGTAAAACCTGTAAAGCTGAGATAAAGCATGGAGAGCATTTTAAGAACAACAACTAAGGAGAAGATCCTGACTACAGTGACAGAGAGGGCACACAGAATGGTTGCAGTGGTAGATTTGCAGTCTAGAGGGGAACTCTTTTTCTTAGGCATCAGAAAGCAGAGTTAGAAGAAAAGCTATAAAATGAAACCCAAAAGTCTTTAGAAAACACCAAGGATGAAAGGTAATGGCTTTGAATAAGTAGTTAAGATTCCTGAACACAGAAACAAAGTACAATCAGTCAACTCCCCCCCAGAAAAACCCCACAGAACAGCAGAAATTTGATCTATAAGAGCATAAACTTGGAGGAGGAACACAACTGAAAAGCTTTGCTGTCTTCAAGCAAAACTGTTTTAGGCAAATAAGAACCTGGGACAAGAGCAGCGTCGATTGTCTGACTATACCAGTCAAATCTATTTTCTATACATCTCCTGTGGCTGACACCAGATCAGAATTCACAAAGCAGCACTCAATAAATAATATATGATGTTAGGAATATTACTATCATTCTTTACCTACATTTTGCATAGAGTTCTCCACTAATGCATTTACACTTGTACTGTAAGAAGAAATAATGAAGAACTAGTCCTATAGCTTTATAAGACTATCATTCCAAGTGTTTTTTTGTAAAAGTAATTTGATATAAATTTTTTAGAAAAAAAATTTGGGTATTTGGGTTGGTCATTATTTCCTTCCACTTTTTAGCCTGTCTTTACATGATACAAGGCATAAGCAGAACACTTAAGTTGTACTCATCTATATGATCTATCTATCCTTTTTCTTACACAAGGTATCTGTCTTAGATGTGAACAGTGATACAAAATAAAAATGTTTCATACATAAAAAACACAAAAGATATATAAAAATATCTTTCCTTTGACTTGTAAGCCTTAATAAGACCCACAATTAATACATAACAGAATCATCTCTCTTAAAAATTAGTAATTATTTTCAATTATTATTTAGTAATTATTTTTTATTTTAAGTAAAAGCACACTAGATGCTTTACTTTAAAAACAAACAAACAAAACCAACAAAAAACCAAAACCAAACAACCAAAAACCATGTATTTAAGATGCGTCTATGTACAGCAACACTTCTCAAACAAGATATGTCCATATTGTGTTGCAATCATTGCTCATGTCTTTGTGGTTATATTCTGTGATTAAATGGGACTGGAATAAGGTCACTCTCTTACCAGCTGGATATTGTATGCATCTTCCCTTTTTCTTATGTTCTGACAATCTCTGCACTGACACTGTCTTTTGACTTGGCCCCTCTTTGTACCATGCTGACCTTCTCACAGGTAAACATCAATATTACATACAGAAATTATGGAAAATCCACCAGAACAATCTAGATGCACTGATTTTTGCAAGGAGTCTTAATATTGATCATTTAAATTCTGGAATCTATTTCAAATCTGTATGATCCTCCATGGAAGAGTAATTGAGAGTTTTCTGTGTGTTTGTTAAGAGCGCTCTCCTCTGAAGCAGAATCTCCCAGCTGATTAAGCCTAAGTGCCCTAATTTCTTGAACCAAAGTCTAACAACTGCATTTTCCTCATACCTTCCACAGAAGTCAGCAGAAGGCAGAGAGAGTGAGTGCTCTTCTTCGCAAGCAGTCGTCATCTTAAATGCCAATGCACGGAAGAGGTAAAAAGCACTTTACAGCTCAATCAGAAGTTCAGCTGCCAAGTCTGTGGAGACTCTTCCTGCTTATTATACCTCCTTGGTGTTTTTCTTCTTTGACAGTATCTAAAAGCCTCCTCTTTCTCTCTCTCTCTCTCTCACCATCAGCCTAGCATGTCTCTCCCCAGAGTCCTTTCTCCTCAGGAAGATGGCAGCAGCTTGCTAAAGCCCTTAGACCACATCAGGGAAGGGGAGATTAAATATACCTAGTGCGTGCTAAAGCGAGGGGCAGGAGGAGGGCACCTTCTGTCAGTGGAGCCTGCAGAGTGTTCCAATAAGAGTTCAAATTGGGGAGTAACACAAGAAACAAAGCCTCTTATTTCACTGAGACTTACAGAGATTGTAACAGCTGCAAGCATCTCAGGGAAGAGGCGGTACTTCCTATAAAAATTAAATTGGTCTCTAGGGGACAGATGAGAAATAGACCAAAAGGCATTCTTGACCCATAACCTTGGATAAAAGCAAAAAATCAGGGCAGAATAATTCTTCACAGGACTACCCCCTGCTCCTCAACACACATGCACACCTGCAGAGAGATCTGAGTTATGCAATGAAAAGTTAGAGGGGAGTTTCAGAACCAAATTAGTGGAGTACACCACACTCCTGCTGCAGACAGATATACTCACTGTAAAGGGAATGTGGAGGCATGACAGAAAGTTCCACAAAGGCACGGTTGAATTTAACATAAAATGAATAGGTCAGATTTCCTATGGGAGTCAGTCAGGTATTTTTCCTTCTGTATTAGAAAAAAACTACTTAATTTCTGCACAAAGTACTGATCCTTTATTTTACAACTTGACCATGGCACCTCAGCCACCAAACTTGTAAATAAGATATTAAAAACAGCATCATTTCTACACCAGAGGACTACAGTGATTCACTAGGCACCAAGTATTTTCTGCAGTTCCCTGGCATCTGTATCAACATCATGCAACCTGTGACTAAAAGCATAGTTTCTCATTTTAGATGGATCTTTCTCAAGAGCTAACTCTGAAAAGAAGTCCTTCAGCAGTATGCAATCAGAAGAAATAAGCATTTAAATAAAAAACACTTTAATGGGTTAGTATTCAGAGCCACACACAGACTGCACACAGTCTTGAGCAGGGGAGTTTTCCACCTCATCACTTCCTCCTCCCCCCGGTCCTTACTTGTATTTAACTTTAACTTTAACTTTGAGGTGTGACAATCTTGTTTCAATACTTAAAGCGCTGGTACTGTGCAGTTAGAAATGGTTAAACAGTGTTGATTACTTTGCTGGCCCAGGATCAGAGACTCACTTCTCATCCCAGCTTGAGTACAGACTAGCACATTTTTTAAGCTGTTATTTCAATTAAGATTTATAGATATTAGTGACAATAAGAACAGGGTGGAGGGGACAAAAGTACTCAAACTACTATGGGAGCCTGTTAACCAAGCTCTAAATATACCCAGGCTCACATAAAAGCCTTTAATTTACTGATTAAATGAATTCTCATATATGGTACTAAATTCTAATTCAACAAAAGCTGCTCTAGGGTCCAGAGAGGAAGGACTGGAAATGCTTTATGCTCTCTGCATTCTGCAGAGGTAGGAAACCAGCTGAGATCTGTCCAAAGCACTTAGCCTTACTGGGAATCAAGCTTCTTTTTCTGTGATATTGGCTGTCCTTCAGTCTCAGATGGGAGTGGTATATATTTTCCTCAGAAATTTGAAATTTCAATCAATAGAAAACATAGGCTTGATCATGACTACAGTGCAGTAACAATAAAATTTTCCATGAGTAATGGCAGAGATGACTTCTATATTGACTGAACAAACTCAGAAAAAAAAATCCAATATGAAGCAACAATACATTTTTCTTTGGTTAAAAGTAATATCATTGTGCATCCAAGTGTTCACAATGGCAGAACATAGCAGAACAGACAGGTGTAGTTGAGAAAACTGTAATATTTTATTAATGTTGCAATTCCAAATGAATGAAACAATAACAATTATTAAATTAGTTTCAGTGGATCAGGAGCCAGGAAAAATAAAGTACAATCACAGTTTTATGAATACCCCTTAATTTGTACATTTCTAACGATTCACGGATGTGACAAACCTGTGATGAGGCTTACCCCCAATAAATGTTACAAAGCTTATTCTACATTAAAAAAACCCACCCAAAACACATCCAAATGAAAAGAAGGAGCATGAGGAGACTGATACACATTCTTAGGAAAAAGTTCTACCATGTCATGAAAACATGAAAGCAGACCAAGACACTGTGGTTAATGAGCTAACTTTACATAAAGAAAAGGGAGGAAAAAATCACATGGGTGAAAGTGCAAGAAATGTGAGCACTACAGCAACTATGTTCTGCACTAGCAGGGGAACAAAACAGGAATGATGTTACAGGTCTAACTGTGCCTTGGACCCATTCAGTCTGTCTGGAGCACACCCACTAGGTAACAGTCATAGCTTCTGTTCCTCCCTTGCCTGTCAACATGGTCCTGCTGCATTTGTCAACATTAAGATCTGGCCAGACAATATGTACACCACTTTTTAGACCTCTTTCTATGGGAACCTGTAATGTTACCTAAGCAAAATTTCAGCTGCCATTCAAAGACCAAGTTTATTCAATGATCAAAAGGATCCTTAAATTCTGGGTGCTAGCTTAACATGAAGAACCTTCATACAACATTTTGTACAAAAACTCAGTCTAATGACAATTTGGGTAAAATCAGCTGACTTCCATCTTTGACTCCAACAGACACTTGTTGTTCCTGTATTTCTTTATCAGTTTTAATTTGCTTATAACCAGTTTGCTTATTTCTTGCTTCAGTCAGCATTTTTAGTCCCTAGGATCCCTTCACCCTGGGGTTTCATGTAGAAATATTGCAGAGTTAGGAAAGGCTGTTCCAAATCAATACTTCTGCTGTTGTTTTCTAGAGCCTTGCTATGCATTTCCCCTTGATTTTCTATCGTGGCTCTTGTCAGCCAAGCAGATAACCCAGAGGGAATGAGATACATAAACATGGTCCCTTTTACTTGCCCTGTCGAGGTCAGAAAGTACAGACAGTAATACACCAAACCTGCAGTCAGCAGGGCAGAGTGTAGGTTTCTGCATATTCTGAAGAAAATAAGCATTTAAATTAGCAACTGTTAAGCATATCAAAATTCTCTTTCCAACAATGTTGTTAAAACAGATCCACATACTTGCATTTGCTTGGGGAGCGAGATGTTACTTTGTCAAGCTTAACAAAACTCAGCATTTTCTCAGCTGGGGCTCTTAAAAGGAAGCATTAAATGGATTTTGGCATGTAGAGTATTATGAAGAGTGGCTCTCTTTGCAATCCCATTTAGCACACATCAGTTGTTATGGATGCCACTGGGATTATACTGACTTCTAGAAGCATTTCAATAGGAACTGTATGATTGTTTGTAGCAGAGTTATTGCAGGAAAAATTCCATCACTGAAGAAACCACACAAAACAAAAATGAAAAAAAAACCAAACCCAAAAACCCCCAACAAAATAAGCAAGTCCAAAGTTATTCACAACAAAAAAATGTGCAAAGAAATATCAAAATCTAGAAACATTTCCAAACAAATAAATACCAGAGAAAATATTATTCACTCTGACATTTGATGACATCTAAATGCTGTAAGTTGTATGGACAAGACCAAAGTCACCCGTACTCCCTTAGCAAATCATGGTCGCTGTTATCCCTCTGGAGTTACTGTATCTGTAAACAGATACAGTACTCAATATTCAAAGAAAGAGCAAATAATCTGTGCAAATTTTGCATTTCTTGGTGAAGAAAATTAGCTTTTGAGACAACTGGCTACAGACAACTGCATTACAACAGGAGTGAGCAAGACTAAAAAAAGGCTTTTGAAGAAATAAAGGAACAGCAAAAATACCAAAATCTGAAATGGTATAACCCAGGAAAAAAGGCTAGTCTTTAAACAGAATACATCATAGACGGGTGGAATGATGCCCCTGGAGTGGCTGCTAGCATCTAGTGTCATGCTAGATATAGAATTAAAATTATTAATCAGAGTGAAAATCTGTGGAAACTGGAAAAAGACCTTGCATCAGTACCATTTAGGATAAGCATTTAACCAGAAACTTATGGCTGAATTAAATAAAAATAATTTTTTAAAAAGGAAATCATTGAAAATAGGATTAACTCCCTCCTCTGTTTAGAGGCTCCAGAGCATGAAATGGATGTTATTATACAGACAGCAACATGGAGCAGGAACCAGTACTGATCAAGAATGAACATTTATTGATTAGTTATTATTTGTCATACATGACTCAAGCTTTTGGTTTATCTGACTCAGCATTCTATAGCTAAGAGACAGCAACACCAAACACTGAGGAAGGAAGATTAAAAAAAAAATGAGTCTTAGTAACCAGATATAAGATTATCCATCCCTGATGCAAGTCTCAGCCTACTGCCTAATAATTAAGAACAGGTTTAAACTAGATACCAGCTACATGGTCTCAATGGCTGACAATTAGCAATGAAAGCAGTAGAAACCTAAGCATGAATCAAAGCCTTCTGTCTTCCCTCTGCTTCTCCCAAATACTCTCCTTTCTTTTTAAACAATACATAATGGATACAGTAATAAAAGGCTTGGCTAAATTGGCTATACAGTTGGGGTTTTTCCTTGAACTGATATTTTTAATTTAGGGTCCTGCAAGAAACACTAATAGTAAGTCACAGATCAGAGAATCACCAAGTAAACACAAGGCTCTGAAGAAAATAAATTATCTATTATTATGGTTGCCTAAGTTTCAGCTCTGTAAGAAACTGAAAATGTCATCAGGATCTTCTACATGAATCTACATGAATCACATAAGGACTATCCCCACAAACATTTACCCATTTTAACCACAATCTACATACAACAAACCATAGTTTCTCTCTTCTTAACCATAAAAATTCCACAAGTAGCATCATAGCCTAGACATTATTCTGGTTACATAATTAGCTCTTACAAGCACATTATAATGGAATACCTATATACAGTTTACACCGCACAAAGAGAGGCAGCAGAAGATCAGTTAAGATTATTTATGGAATCTATTCCGTCTTTTGTCAGTCTGACACTCTCTCCGATAATCTATCCAGTCTCACTTGATTCGGTTTTAACTGAAATTAGATCTAAATACCAAACATCCATCTTTTGTAAGACTACTTTTAGATTTTGACTGAACGGATAATTAAAGCCTTAAATGAAACGTACATATTCTGAATATTCTCGTGAAGCCATAGTAAAACAATCTTGGAGGGTGGGATTAGCCGGGGGGGGAGGAGGTGGGAAGGGCAGTGTGCTGAATGTTTGCTTATTTGCTGGTTTGGGTTTTTTTCAGGAATACAGTCTCTGTGAAAACATAAGACAAATACTTCTACATCATTTAGACTAATTTTGAGGATAAACTTCTACTGAGATGTCCTTACTATCTGCCCTTTCTCATTGTTCCCTATCAAAATGACAGAAGCCTAGCTTTTATTAATAGGTAGAAATGATGGACACTGTGAACTGCTGGACAATTTTTCTGTAATACAAAATGTGAAACTTTCTTGCCTTCCTTGATAGCCTAAGAGAGACACTACAATTCACCGAGAAGTTAAAAAGATTTTAGTTGATCAAAAGACTTCTATCTGATATTGCAAAACCTCTTTCAAAGGCTTTCAAAGTTGGTAAAGAAGGACAAAACAGAGTAAGGACAGAGGCAATAATTAACAACAGAAGAGTATTTTAAATAGACTTGACACTGCTTGAAGCAGGTTTGAATACATTGGCCAGGATGGGTCCATTAGGACTGATTTACTCTCATATGGGTTAAAAATGGGGGAGAGAGGAGAGAAGGAGCCTGGGAGGAAAGCTCATCACTGAAGTGAAAAATCTGCTATTGGAGAGAAAGGAACTGAAGGTTTAGGCTTACAGTGAAACTCTGATTTATGAGCATGAGCAGTCATGGATAAGCTCCATCATCTAGTCTAACTATAACCAGGTCCTTAGTCCCAAGGAAGCGCAGTATGTCCCAGAACCATTTAGTAAATCATACTCACTTGACTCATAACAAAGAAGAGACAGACAAAATTATTTAATAAAACGTGTGCCATCCACTTCCCAATTATTTTAGTTTATAAACTCCTCTAGAGTGGGCAAGCAGGCTCTGTCCTGTTACACTGGCCATCTACCATTTCTAAATATTCATATAGTTTTGTACATAGCACCAGTTCACACTGGTGATCCATGTCGGGCTTTCTAAGTATGTCATTTAGCTCTATAAGATTCTTGCCTCAAAAGGGAGGAAGAATTACAATGAAATAGTGAATGGATGAATGAAGTTCATGGGAAGTTAAAGGTTCCACAGGATTTCTGAAAAGTGTCTCTGCTGAAAAATTTTCCTTCCTTGCCTGCATATTTCTTGTATGCTCCTTTCAAAACGGATTTTACCGGCAGTGTATGGAGATGCACATACTGAGGTGTCCTAATTAGAGCAGCCGGGACCAGTTCATCACTGTATGTGTGTAACTCAAACTGTGTATTCTACACCCTCTGTGTCATTTCTCAGGAACCGTTAACAATAGACCATTTGCAGCAGCTGCCCGGAGCACACCTGACCCCTCAGGATATAAGCTGAGTGTAAAAAAGCCTGTGAGATAGGAAGATGTTTCTATCCTCACACCAATGATTCAGGTGTGATAACTCCCCTCCAGGGAGTCATTAGCACCTTCACACCAAGCCTGAGGGGTCATGTCTGCTAATGGGCCACCAAGGATTCCAAAAATATCTCACAACTCACAGTCACCCATTGTGGAACTCCCCACCCTGGGGGAGGTACTGGGTATTCCTGCCTGAACCTGAGTGTATATAATCTTGGAGTCTTGGGACTTCTGGTACCACTTGTCAGATCCAGAGGAGGATCAGAACCTCGAGCGGACTGCAACCACCACCTTCAATCAGACTGCGACCAGCCTCTCACCGAGAGGTTTTTCTCCCCTTTTAGGTTGGACTCAGAGGGACATGTAGGGCTCAGCATAGGGGCCAACAAATACCATTCTGTTCATGCCTCAGGGTGCTGGGTTATACATCTGGGGTTTGTAGGTTAAAACCAATTGTTTGTCCATATAATTGTATTATTGTATTATTTTTTTATTAAATTGTAAATCTGATTTATAATCTCTTTTGAGTTGGGTTCATTTCTCCTACCAGTTTACCTTTAAACCAGCACATGAGGGTATGCAGGAAGCATATACCAAGACAGTGCCTATTTCAGGCCCTAGATGCTAGAGGTGCTATTGGAAAGTAAAAATAGAAATTCCAGAAGCTTCAGTCCAAATACTACCTGTGCCACAGATAATGCACTACAATAGATGTGTCTTGTACTGATTATGCCTCAGTTTCTCCATCAGCTAATTAAAAACAAAACCCAATAACCTCTTACCAACCTTGCAAAATAGGAAAAATATCCACTAATATTTATAGGGTGAACAGATTCTACAAAGACACAGGTTTATCTTCAGATGCATTTTCTTTAGGTAGTGACTACTGGGTTTATTGATTTTAGTGCAATGATTTTAGTGATTTTTAGGCTTATTCTTTCAGGCTACTCTGGTTTTTATTGCGATACCAATTCAAAGCCAGTACAGCTAAGGGAGGTAAATTAAAGTGAGTTCTTTTTGGCCTTAAATCAATGTGGCTGTTTGCTTTCAGGCAATAGAGTGACACTGGTATACCACTGGTGTTGCTTTTACTAGAAAAAAAGAGTCTTTTTAGAAGTCTTACTTAGCTCCCTCTAAATCTCTAGCGCATTGATGGCAATATATATTTTCCACAGAAGAACTATTGAAAATCAACACTGAACAACCTGCGGATTTCTCGCAGACAGCTAAATACACCTGAACTGCTAACCACTCTGTCTACTTTAAGATTTTAACATAAACAAATATTAGGTGAAACTAGGGAAAAAAACCATATCTTTTTAACAAATGTAGACATATCTTTAGTGGGACTAAATCCAGGGCAGTACGCCTTTGTAACAGGTGAAAGCCAGGAAAAAGGTTCAGCTTGAACATTCAAAGAAACAGCAGGGCAAGGAACCTTCTTTTACTTCTAAACTGAGCACATTTTTTGAGAAATAACAGACATGGAAACTTTAAAGCCTTTCTAGTTTCTTTTCAGAGCACAACCAAACTTTGAAGTCTCCTCCAGAGAACCTATACACAGAAAATATGATGCAGCCTGGGGTTGCAAACCACCCTGCTTTGACACTGTGGGATCATTCTGTGACCGTCACAGCAAGCCTCTTGCTGGCACAGCTCTGCTTTTAATAAGGGATATTTCAGGCAGCCCCACGACACTAACAGAGAATGCCACATTCATTTGCAGCCCCATCCTGAGCACAAGCAGAAGAAGAAAACCTGATTGATTCTCTGAGCCCCCCCTGTGGACCTTCATCTTGGCCATTCCACTTCCTCACAAAATCTCTCTTTGTGGGGGAAGAAAAAGGTATGTAGGGAAAAAGTGGAGAAAAGTAGAGAGAAACACCCTCCCCCTAAACATCAGAGACCTTCCCCAAACCCTGCTAACTCCTCTACATCAACTTCCATACTAGTTATTATTAAACATTTTGACTTATCAATAGAGTCATAGAATGGTTTATGTTGGAAGGGACCTTGAAGATCATCTAGTTCCAATCTCTCTGCCATGGGCTTTGCTAATCCCTGGCATCCTGCTGTAGTCTCCTAACTCTGCTTCCTGTGCAGAGCTCCTGCAGTCATCCAGCTGTCCTTCCCCATGCCCAGACCCTGTATCCACCTGGAGTGCTGATGAGACCTCCCTGACTTTCCTCCACCCAGCCTCAGCACCTCACTCCCCAGCTGCCCTTGGGATGGCAAACCTGAGTGTTGCTAACCCTACTCAAAAGCTTTCTGCTGACTCTGGCCTCTTCCTCTCTAGATTTCTCCTTAAAGAAATACATATAGTTATTTAATTTTTAAAGTCTCTTTAGGCCAAAGAACAGCTGCAGAAGGTAATGCATTTTTAATGAGGAGTAGAAAATTGACAAACAATCTAAAAATATAGCTGCAACAAATATTTTACTTTTTGCCTCACAGTAACACTAACACAGTTGCTTTTATATCTATATATGCATTGATACACTAAGTAGAAAAAGTTAATCTCTTGGACAAAAGACTATTAAAAATTAGATTAATTAAATTATTGCAGGCTTTCAAATGGAATTCATCCAAGTATCCTCAAAGAGCTGGTTGATGTCATTGTAAAACCTCACTCGATTTTTGAGGAGTTTTGGGAATCCAAAGAGGTCCCAGCTGACTGGAAGCTGGCAAACACGGTCCCAATTTTCAAGAAGGGCAAGAAGGAGGACACCAGAAACAACAAGCCTGTTAGTCTCGCTTCCATGCCTGGTAAAGATATGAAGAAGATTATTCTGGGAAGTACTGAAAAACATTTAAAAGACAACACTGTTATTGGTCAGAGCCGGCATGGCTTTGGGAGAGGAAAGTCCTGCTTATCAAATCTGATTTCCTTCTGTGACGAGCTAACACACCCAGTTGATCAAGGGAAGCCAGTTGACGTAATCTTTTTGGATTTCAGTAAAGCTTTTGACACTGTCTCTCACAGGACCCTTCTGGACAAACTGTCCAACACACAGCTGGATAAACGCATCATATGGTAGGTGAGCAATTGGCTCACGGGTCGAGCACAGAGGGTAATAGCGAATGGGGTGACATCAGACTGATGACCTGTCACTGTGGGGGTTCCACAGGGCTCCATTTTAGGCCCTGGGCTCTTCAGCATCTTCATAAATGACTTGGACACAGGACTGGATGGGATACTAAGCAAGTTTGCAGATGACACTAAACTGGGAGGAGCTGTTGACTCCCTGGAAGGCAGGGAGGCCCTGCAGAGAGACCTCAACAAATTATTGGACTGGACAATCACCAACCACATGGAGTTCAACAAGGGGAAGTGTTGGATTCTGCACCTGAGATGGGGCAACCTCAGATGTTCATACAGACTGGGGAAGGAAATGCTGGAAAGCAGCGCCATGGAAAGGAACCTGGGGGTCATAGTTGATGGCCAGTTGAATATGAGTCAGGCTGCCCTGGCAGCCAGGAGGGTCAACCGTGTCCTGGAGGGCATCAGGCAAAGCATCACCAGGTGGTTGAGGGAGGGGATTGTCCCGCTCTGTTCTGCACTGGAGCAGCCTCACCTTGAATATTGTGTGCAGTTTTGGGCACTGCAATATAAGAAAGATATTAAGCTATTAGAGAATTTCCAAAGGAGGGCAATGAAGATGGTGAAGGGCCTTGAGGGGAAGCCGTATGAGGAGTGATGGAGGGCACTTGGTCTGTTGAGCCTGGAGAAGAAGAGACTGGGGGGAGACCTCATTGCAGTCTACAACTTCCTCGTGAGAGAATGAAGAGTTACAGGTGCTTATCTCTACTCTGTGGTGACCAGTGACAGGACCCAAGGGAATGGCCTGAAGTTATGTCAGGGAAGGTTTAGGTTGGATATTAGAAGAAGGTTCTTTACCCAGAGAGTGGTTGGGCACTGGAACAGGGTCCCCAGGGAAGCATTTGGATGATACTCTCAGGCACCTGGTGTGACTCTTGGGCATGGTCCTGTGCAGGGCTAAGAGTTGGACTTGATGATCCTTGTGGGTCCCTTCGGCATATTCTGTGACTCTGTGATTCATATGAAAGGAAGAGAAGATAAAGATAGAGAGAAACAAAGATACAGAGAAACCTGCATTTTGAATATGGAAGAGCAGAAGCAGTCCCTGGACTGTAGTTGTTTCCATTTTTGTGGATTAATATAACCTCATGAACTTCAGTAGAAACCACATCTGCTAGCATCGACTGCAGATCTAGTCCCTGACTTCTGTGCTAAGCCAGATTCCCTTCACTATTGTATCAGTATAACTGTTAACTTTATTGGAAACACATTTATACTGGCAAGCATACTAGTGGTCCTACTATATTTATTTTTCCACCATGAAAAAAATATTTCTGTTTATTCCCTCAAGTCTGTTTTCAAAGCTACTTTGTTTTCATTGCTTTTTTTCCCAGTTATCTAGGTAGAACATGAGGTTCCAAGTGGAACTTGGCTCCACTTCACAAGTGCATGGTGAGTCTGTGTTTGTTTCCAAGGGTTTTGGAACAGAACTGAAGTCCTTTCTCCAGCTCTTACATTTACCTGTCAGCAATCACCTGCTCACCTTTGACTATGTTGAAACAACCACTTTCAAATATAAAGATACATCTTATTTAAAACACAGAAAGAAACAATATATGAGAGAAACACAGGTTACCAGGGTGCTTGCCTGTCCTCCTGGACCAAGCAGAGTGCACTCCCATTTACTTCGACTTGATACACAAATGCAACTAATGGGGAGTTTGTCTTTGAACCTAAAAGCTGATCACGAATAGACCTGCCACACAATACAGCTCCACAGTTACCCTTCTGCTGCATGGGAGCTCAGCCTAGTTGTGAGACAGTGCAGGACTTTGATGGAGACACATATGGGGACCATTGATACTAATTTCTTGTTTTCCTTACGGACTGAGTCAGGCTTAGCATTTTACTCCTGTAAAAGACAGATTTGCTATTCACTATAAACAAATATTTACAAAGAGCAAAACATTTCCTTTTAATTTATCCTACCTTCTCCCTACGGGGTCCATCCACTGATAGGTTCCCCATGTAGAGCACATGCACCACCAGCGAATGGTTATGTTCTTGCTGCTTAACTGGATTTGCAATAGAGGAGGAGTTAAGATGAACGGCTGCTTTCATGCCACCATCATTCAATCATCTGGAAATCTAATTTGTATCTTATTTGGCAGGCAAGCAGCCATCTGCTCCAAGGATATGCTCCAAGGGCAGCTGTCAAATACAGAACAGGCTTTCTGCCACGGGGAAAACTACTTGCCTTTATTGGACTAATACAGGTTGAAAGCTAATGATATAGGATGTTTCTCCACAAAAGAAGTAAAAGTACATGTTTTTTTATTATATAATTAAGACTTCCATTAACTTCTGTAAGACTTAAGCCTATCAAATGAGCAACATCCACTCACACAAGCTTATGACTCAGAGTTGCATGGGCCAGAGCAGCGAACAAGAAGGTTGTCAGTCCCATAGGACTATTTCTGCCCTATAAAAGGTAGTGCACGTGCACAGATGCACCCTGCCTAATCTGCAGCCATGATGTCAATGGAAACAGATTAGCTGCACACAGAACAAGCAGCTTGAGAACATCACATCCCATGAGAGAAGTCCAACAGTGTTTAACCAGTCTTCTCCTGCATTGTGGCTGGCCCTAAGAGTGCTTTTGGGGCAGAAAGCTGGCAAGAACAGGGCAAAAGGTCTGGGTACACTGGCTGTGAGGCTTGGTCTGATTCCTTCACATCAGTAAAGTCTTGGCTATCAGACATGCATTTATACCAGAATTCATCTGTCAAAGGAGGGAATTAGAGCTGGAGTCACCTAGCTGATTAAATCCTTCTGTGCTTGTACTGGTTTTAGCTGGGATAGAGTTAATTTTCTTCATAGTAGCTGGTATGGGGCTATGTTTTGGATTTGTGCTGAAAACAAGACTGATAACACAGACATGTTTTCATTATTGATGAACAGTGTTCACACAAGAGTCAAGGGATTTTCTGCTTCTCAACCCATCCCAACCAGTAAGCTGCTGGTGCACAAGGAGCTGGAAGGGGGCACAGCCAGGACAGCTAATCCCAACACATCAAAGGGTTATTCCAGAACATATGGCAACACGCTCAGCGTATAAAGTTGAGGGAATAAAAAAGAAGGGACATTCAAAGTGATGGATCTTGTCCTCTCAAGTACCTGTTACAGGTGATGAAGCCCTACCTTTCTGGAGATGGCTGAACATCTGCCTGTCAATGGTAAGTAGTGAATTAATGTCTTGTTTTGCTTTTCTGGTATGCATGGCTTTTGCTTTACCTATTAAACTATCATACCACTTATTTTCTCACTTCTACTCTTCTGATTCTCTCCCCCATTCCACAGCGGGCAGCGAGTGGCTGTGTGGGGCTTAGTTACCATCTGTGATTAAACCACTGCAAACACACTCAGTATAGCATCTTGGTCTGTACAGCACCTGATAGCAATAACATGTCCAGCTCTCAGGGGGTGGAGACCTAACACAATAAAGGATTCCTTAGCTTCACTCCTTCTCGTAATCCCCTTTCCTATTCTTCATTTTAACATGTCTATATTGTATCCCAAGTCCTTTAATTGACCAGTATTTGTGTATCTGGCTATGAGGTATCATGGTTGGTTAGACAGTCAAGCCCCACACAGTCACTCACTCACTCACTCACTCCCCACAAGAAGGATAGGACAGAGAATCTGAAGGTCAAAAGTGAGATTTGTGGGTTGAGATAAAGATATCTTAGTACATGAAGCAAAGATGCACGTGCAAGCAAAGTAAAAGGTGCTACTGGTGGGCAGATATCTAGGTACCTTTCCAGAAAGCAAAGCCTTGGCACATGTAACAAAAATCTGTGGGAAAAAATTATAAATATTCTTCTTTCCTCCTCATTTCTCTGAGATTTTATTCCTAAGCATGATGTCATATGGTCTGGAATATCCCTCTGGCCAGCTAAGGCAGCTGTCAGAGCAGTGTCCTCTCCCAGCTTCTTGCGCACTCCCAGTCTACTCACCAGCAGAACAGCACGAGAAACAGAGAAGGACTTGATGCTGTCTATGTACTGTTCAGCAATAGCTAAATGTGTATCCTGCTCATGCCCATATCAAGCATACAAAATGTATGGAAGGGTTCACATTGCAGTTACACATGCAAGTAGTCATCATTGTCACTTGGTGTTTATTTGAATATCAGCCTCCTGCAGAAGGAAAATTTTCACACAGAGGAGATCAAGGTAGCATAGGAAGGTCACATGTAGTGTAGCAATGGCACAAAGTAGCTGATATTAGAGGGAAACATGAAACCAGTGAGGATGGAAAGGCTATAAATGTCCAAGAAATCTTAAGGATGTCAGATGGCTGTTTATACTAATAAGTCTTGGAAATGGGCATTGAAGATGATGGGTTCTCCTCTTGTGCTGAAGATTTTTCTCAATGGCAATGACAGCAGAACCTCATGGAGGATAGTTTTGTTTTAACAACATGGCACTGACAGATAAGGGCACACACTCCAGCAAACACAGAACAGAAAAGCTAGGAAAAGACCAGAAGTTGTGAAAGAAGAGATAAAACAGTAACTCCAAAGCTGACAAAAAACCAGAGAATGGCACTCTGCAGGTGACTGTTTTTTCCATATACACACTTGGTGGGAAACTTATATCCACATCTACTAATATTTTTTTTTCAACTGGTTTCTTCCATTACAATGATCTTTTCCTTGTATATATTTATTACTATTAGGTTAGTTTCATTTCAAGCTCCTTTAGTGTAGGAGGACACTGTAACTACAACATGAAACAATTACTGTCTTAAATAACTTCCCAATGTTTCAAGCCAAATGGCAAAAAATCATGAGCACGACTCCCTCAAATGATTGCTTACTTTAACTTAGGGTTCTTATTTGTAGCCTGCATATCTCTTTTTCGGGGTGTCATATTGTTGACTGTTATGTCAAATAATTTACATAAAATTAAAAAAAATATACAAGATTATTACACATTTACATGACTCAAATAAGATGTCAAGATCATTGCCAAAATAATGGGAAAAAGCAACAACAAAATTTATGTAAGTTTCTGTTGTTCATGATACATAGATACAGTCAAAACCCCAAAACTTTGGATTCTTATTCCTCTATTTTCTTCTTAGAATTTTCTTTCTACCATTCACCTTCATAGCTTTTTATTCTGATATTTCTAGATTTTAGCTTACAAATTAATTAATTTGTGTTGTATATGTATTCTGTTTAAACAAAGGACTAAAAAGACACCAAGGTATACACACACATTGCTGTTTTTCTTATCTGCTCTGGTCCTTT
Organism: Manacus vitellinus; assembly: GCF_001715985.3. Lineage (NCBI taxonomy): Eukaryota > Metazoa > Chordata > Aves > Passeriformes > Pipridae > Manacus > Manacus vitellinus. Next base: position 2,379,668 of record NW_021940750.1, read on the forward strand.
GGCAGGGGCTAAATTGCGGGTGGTATTTGTTATTCTTTTTTTCCCTTGTTGTACTACATTTACTCAAACCCTAAAACCTCAGGGCACTTCACTCTCTTTGCCATGGCTCTGCAAGACTCAGTGGATGGTTCTTGAAAAACTCAGTGTAGGATCAGGGATCAAATTATAAATCCCTTTGAGTAACAATCTGGAAGTGTCTGTGAAATGCCATATGTCTCTGTAGCACTCATGATAAAAATAAAACCACTGCTCAGAGGAGGAGAGGAAAGTATCAGCTATCTCTTTAAAGCAGCTGATATCTCAGTCTCAAAAAAGGTTAAGTAAGGATACAGGTTAAAAAAAAAACAACAAAGCCAAACCAACAAACAACAGTAAATGTCACAGCGATATTTCCTGGAAGAGTCATGTAAATGTTATTTATTGTGCCAGATATATTTCCAAAACAGATGTCTTCCACAATCTATTTTACTCAGCCACATCAAAACAAAACAGTTGCAGTTTCAGCCTTCTAGGCAGTATTACCATTCACAGGTCTCTGTAAGGCCAGTTCATCCCAGCACAAGAAGAGCAATTCAGCTTGTTCCTCTGTGCTTCAGCCTTCTCTTTGCTATACAACATGCCTAGTCTATTATAAAGCATGGTTGTTTGGGACACTAAGAACTAGCCCTTTTATGGGACATCCTAAACTACACCTGTCCTAGGCACTGAGCTCTTTAAGGTGTTTGTCAATCTGAACTCTCTAATCAGAGGCACTCGTGTTTGCTCTGCCTTTTTCTTTGGTATTTCCATCTCTGGTTTCCTTGCAGGCAAGCTTTGGAGAGTTTGGGGTTTGTGTTCAGGCCCAAAAGCTTTGGCATTGTATTGGGTTTACATGGCAAGGTTTTGGTAACAGGAGGGCTACAGGAGTGAATTTGGTGAGAAGCTGCCAGAAGCTGTGTATGACAGAGCCAATGCTAGCTGGCTCCAAAAGGGACCTGCTGTTGTCCAGGGCTGACCCCATCAGCAACAGTGATAGCGCCTCTGGGATAACATAATTAAAGGGAAAAATGTTATTGTGCAGAAACAAATTGCAACTGGAGGGGAGTGGAGGGCAGGGGAGGGGAGAATGAGGGAGAGAGAGAGAGAGGTAGAGGGAGAAGGAGAGAGAGAGGGAGAGGGAGAGGAGCCCATGATGAAGACCATGGTGAGGCAGGCTGTGACCCTGCAGCCCATGGAGGACCATAGTGGAGCAGAGATTAACCTGCAGCCTGTGGAGGACCCCACATTGAAGCAGGTGAATGCCCAAAGGAATCTGTGACCTCATGGGAAGCCTGCACCAGAGCGAGCTCCTGGCAGGACCTCTGAACCCCTGGAGAAAGGAGTCCATGCTGAGGAGGAAGGAGCAGCAGAGACAATGTGTGATGAACTGACAGTAATCCCCATTCCCCATCCCCCTGCACTGCTGGCTGGGAGAAGGTAGAGAATTGGAAGTATAATTAAGCCTAGGAGGAAGGGAGGGGTGGGGGTAAGGCATTTTTGGGATTTGGTTGTACTTCTTATTATCTTATTCTAATTTGATTTGTAATAAATCCAATTAAATTCCACAAGTCAAGTCCATTCTGCCCATGATGGTAATCAGTGAGTGATCTCTCCCTGCCCTTATATTGACCCATGAGCCTTTCATTAGAGTTTTTCTGCCCTGCCCAGCAAGCATGGGTGTGATAGAGTGGCTTTGGTGGGCACCTGGCATCCGGCCAGAGTCAACCCATTACAGGCATCAAGTGTAGAAATTTGTTAAAACAATGTGAAACTTCAAATAAATGTGATTTGTTTATCTGACAAAGACGTGACAGAAAATTACCAGACTAATTTCTTTGCAAGTGGTTCCATTTAGTCCCTACCACTTATCCAATTATATATTTAAACTGTGTAGATCTCAGGACAGAGATTTACACAATTTGACCATTTTCATGGGGCCCTGAGAATGAAGATGAGGACTTGAGTGACAAAGCAGGCTGAAAAATTTTTACTAAAAAACTCTATTCAGGGAAATTTTCCGAGGGAACATTTTGAAAGGTGCACAGATCCACAACTTCTGTTCAGTAAAGCCTAGACAGAAAAACTGAGCCAAGCTGATATAAAATAAAAAGACTTTGATTTTTTTCAAATAGAATAAGCTATTCAGTTTTGGGTGTGTTCAACATTAATTTACATTTTTTTGAACATGCTACCTCAGTGGCAGGTGACATTAGCCATCTTAGAGTTCTATTTCTCCTCTGCTACCCAGAAATTTTGCACAATGTCTCCTATTCCCCTTCCCTCCTGAGTGAGTACAAGATAAAAGGGAGATGCCACAGTTACAGGACACCTCCCAGAAGCTGAGGTCTAACTACTGAGACCAAACTTTAGAGCTGAGAGAGCTTGATCAGCTGAATACCAAACCCCTGATATTTTACTTTACATTTCAAGTTGGGCCAAGAGTTAAAAAATAAAAATAAAACCCTGGAACTATTCTCTCACCAGGAGCGCAAGTTAATTTACAAATAGTTCTGTTTAATAATAATGATGAAGCTATGGGATCTCATTTGGCAGAACATGTTACTGCCGCGTATACCATTAATACCTTAACACGTTACAGCCTCTAAACTTCTAATGGTAGCCTTCTTGTCTGAAATCCAGTTGCTACATACATCTACAACCCATTAGGCTTTGAAATTAAAATCAGACAGCACCACCAATAATAAGAGGTTCATTTGCCCCGAGCTAAGAGGCTTCAAGATTTGTAGCATTCGCAAGAGCCTGAGCTGAACTGTGCACCACTCAATAATCTTTTAAGCTGAATAAAGGTCCTCATGGCCAGCGTCAGCACCCAGGCAGGCACTCTTATAGCACCAGAGAGTGCTGCTGCACAGGGTTTTTCTTTACCACATTAACAGAACTACTCTGATATACAAGGTTGAGAAACAGCGAAGAAGCTGTTATGTCAGGTCTGTTGTCCTCCCTGGGGGTGGCCTCTATCCCATATTCTCAAAGATCAGTTTGCTGTCCCCTCCCCTCCCCTTTTTTTTTAGTACAATAGCAACCCACACACAGCACAAGGAAGTCCCAAAACAGCAAGGCATACAACTATATCTTATTAACTGTATGCAGCACTGGGCACAAAGTCTCCTTCAATCTGATTAGACTGTTTTTCAATCTTTGCCCTGAAAATGACTCCTCTCTATTTTGATATTATTCTCTTCAGCTTTGCTCAAGCCTGCTACTTTACACTACAATTTCCAAAACATAAAATATATTCTGAATTTAGCTGTAAGCAAAGATTAATGGCTCCAGAAACTCAGCTTCTTTGTTTAGAGTCTGAATACGCAACTACATAACACCCATATATAAGGCTTCTCACATGCATGTTGGGGCTCCTGTTGGAGGGGGCAAAAGGAGAGCAGAAGGGGGTAAAAGGAGAGGAGAATGAAACAAAAGTTGTTTCTACAGGCAGTTCAGTCCTTTAGCACAGGGTGTTGGACTTTAGATTTAAGGGTTTTAAGGAGGTTTTTGCAATATAGGCTACACTGTAGCTTTAGCTAGGCTCAAGGCATCCAATCATTTTACAGACACACTGAGCTGTCACCACAAAGTAGTATAGATTATGCTTAAAAATGCAGGTATGCATCATACTAAGAAATAGAGTATATTCATTGATTTAAAATGTTGTCAGAAACAGCTTGTTTCTGTTCAATCAGACAGGCACTGACTACTGCACAACATTGGCCATACCGCAATATCAAAGAAAATTCCCCTCCCCCCAAACTTGGGTAATTCTCTTCAGTTCTCTCTTTCATTTTATTAATCAACAATTTCAATTTCTTCAGTGCTTATAAGCCTTATTGAGTTTAATGATCCTGCACATAACATGCATGGTTACAAGCTGAATATGTGATTTTTAGATGAGTGAGAAGTGGCAACAGAATCTCTCTGAACATTTTTTCTCTCTTGACCTCCAAGTTAGCTGCATGTTTCTTGTCAAGAGATGTGCTAGCACGAGGAAAGATGTATCTCCAAATGTCTCAAAGCTTATTATTCACAGTCACCGATCTGGAATTTTGCAAGGGAGGACTTAGGGATGTCCTTGCACTGTCACTCAGGTGGTTTGTCACCACAAGCAAGTGAACTTAGAAGAGGTCTTCTAATACTTGAGTATTCTGGAATTTGCATCCTCATGCTGTGCCTAGCTTGTGAAAAGTAAATACAGTCAAAGATTTAAATCAGTGATCTGCACTGAGCATTGTTCTCCAATAAAGAAAATTTTGCAAATATCTTTCAAGAAACACTTGTTTTCCAGGAACACAGAGGTATTTATCATCAATTAAGAAAGAGAATAATATCAATATCAAGATATTGATATTGATATCAATAATATCAAGAACAGTGTACTTTTGAGTCTGTAAATACAACAAAGAGAGGGATCTAGAGATACCTTTGGGAATGACAAACTATGGCCTTGCCTTTGGATCCCACCTGCAAGATGAAAGTGTTTGGATGATCTCATAAAGCAGACAGTGAAACTCTTTAGATGTGCTGCTGACTAGCTTCAAAAAACTGAGATTTGAATAACTTTGCTCGGGCTGAACAAATTACCCTCAGTATATCACAGGCTAGGGTCAAGATCTTCAGTACTGCAAAAAGAAGTTGAGTAGATATGGATCTACAACCCTGATCAACTCTATCTTTCATGAGAAGCTCTACTGAAGAAAGATTAGGCTCCACTGAAGAAGGGTTTTCTATTGCACAAGATCTCTCCAGTCATTAATAAAATGGGCTAAAAGAATATCAGAACAGTCCTATTCATTTCAACTTTCAGAAACCAGATCAAGTGAAAGCATTAAATGCTTTTGTGAAATCAGTGCAGGCACCATTGAGATGCTGATGTTCCTCACTGCACTGTTTCTGAATTGGACTGGCCATGACTACTGCCAGGGGATCCACAGCTAAGCAATTATCCTCAGGAGTTTTCAGGCAGAACAATGACTGGGGCACGCAGGCAACGGAGTATGATCTGAGGTAGCACTTCCACAGGAAGAGGTAAGAGTAAAATGTCAGAGTCTGCCACAAAATAAAATTATCCTTTGCCATCCAAGTTCATGCTTCCAGCCTCCCTAAAACATTAGGGACTCCCATTGCTACAAGGATACAAGTGAATACAAAAGAATTCACTTGCAAAAGTAAGAGCTTCACATGGCTTCCCCCACTGTAGGTGTTATACTGAAGCTGTCACTGAAACTTCACTGTCTTAATTGGTTAACAAAGGATCATTAAGAACCATGATAAATGGCTTCAGCTCGGTCAAATCAATGACAGCAATTAAATATGGATAACAGATAATTAAATTAGGAAGAAAAACATTCTATTTACCTAGCAAGACTCAGGCTATGTTCTGTAGGAAATGTTCTACCCAAGGTTTGCAAACTGCCTACTACTGAACACAGATCTGACCTCCTGAAGAAGCATTTGGGAGTGCTTGCTTAAGTATAGGATCAACTCAGCCTTCCACTTCAATCAAAATTGCATCTGGTTCCATGATGTTCATGTTTCTTGGTGTCAGAATCATCACTGAGAAGTCTAATGTTTATTGGACAAAATGTTAATTTTCATATTATTTGTATCCAGTCAATCTTGGTATCTGGGTCTGAGAAAGACAATAACTGCTCTGAATGAGGCAGTAAGACACCTTTAAGACCATGTCCTTCATTTTTCCTTGCCGGTGTTTTCCAGGCTCAAACCTTATTCCTCTTGATGTTGATGATGACAATTAATGCGACAGTTTCTCTAGCAGCTTAGAGCAATCTTGTTAATGAGTCTGACAGTGCCAAGGCTTGACAGTGCCTGACCACCACAACAAACTATTCAGAACCCTGAACTAATACATGGTTTTACTTGATGGGGTTTAATACAAATTGGACACCAGAATTTGTGGATAACATTTTACATAAATCCATTTCTTATGCCAGTTTTGAGTAAATAATCACTTGGAAGCAGACACCAAGAATTAAACAGCAAAAGGTTTTAACCACAGAATAAAGTATTACAAGGATTCTTGTAAATTCTTTATGAGAGGTTGAGAACCACAGTGTACCCCCCTGCACAGCCTGCCGACACAAACCCAAAAACCTTTTGGAAAGAGCTGACAGTAGGCATTGCTTTTTATTTGAAATATGCATTAGAATTACTGAACCTCCAAGTCAAGGGTTGACTAAGAGTCAAATGCTTTTCAGAATATGGGAAGCAGATACTTGATATGATATTTGATGTGCTTATACTGACCAACCAGCACCAGATTTATTTTCTAGTAAAGAATTCTGCTAATTTATGAAAGAGGTACACATCATAACTTCACCATCTGGAAAGCAGCTGTAACATGCTAAATTACACCTTTATCAGCGTTCAATCCAATGTGACAAGAATTTTGATTTAGTCAGCTTACATGGAAATCTCAAAAGAATAAAACCAAAACACAAACACACACTTTAGTGCAAGACATGATAATGGCAATTTACTAGGCAAACTACTTTTCTTTGAACGCTATAGTTGTTTCCCATGGAAGTCACTGGCTGGCAAAGTTCATACCATTGTACCTACTTTCTGACCACCTTCATTCAATAAAGATATTTAAGGTTTCCCTGGGCAGCTAAGGAAAATTTGCTTGAAGGTCTGCACAGACATTTTAGTTACATATGGCTTTATTACAGGTAGAGTTGAGATGAATTTATTTCAAGATTATCTGAGACTTCCTTTTGCCTATAATCACCAGAATCCAACTGCTTGTCTTGCAGCATTTTTTCCCCTTGAGCTGATTCATTTTGGAAATTTTCAGTCACAATGTTTCATCCATTCCTGAAAACACCACTAGTGGAACAGCTGTTTAGTTCCAAGATGAGATTTGAATGTAAATTGCTGCTTTCCTGTATCAATGAAAAGAGCCTTCAAGACACATGAAGTTATTTTTCTGTTGCACTGAGCACTGATAAGGCCTCATTAGGAATATTTCATTTGGGAGAAGACACTTCAAGAGCAATAAAATTCAGTCAAAGAACATGCAGGTGAGTAAAATGAAAATGATAAAAAACTAGAAGACATCACCTACAAAAAGCAGACTAGAGAGATAAGCATCATACAGCCTTAAAGGATTGAGAGGAGCCAAAAGTCTTCAAATATGTTAAGGGCTGCTACCAAAAAAAAACCAAACCTAGCCAAATCCCCTTCAATACTATGATCTAAATGTCATCTTAAGGCTGTTTGTCTTGTCCTATTCATTACTGTAAGATGAATATTTGAGATAAAACACTTGGCAATTTTTTCTTTTTTCTTTTTTATAAATACTGCAATAGCATGCTTGCTTGGAGGATTCGTCACCCAGGATTTTAAGAACAAGTTAGACAAACATATCTAAGACTCATATAGGTATAGACAAGTCTACCACATGATGCAAGGCAACTATTTTATTTTCCTCCAACTCTATGATTATTTATCTGTCTATGGAACTAGATTCCAGCTACATCTCTACCTAGTCAGTGAGTCAGTGCTTCTGCAAGTCAAACCCCAGGCTTTATTTGTTTATAGGTGACAAACACACAAAAATGTTAATCACCTCTGACAATGCATCATTTCAGTGAAAGGCTTTGTATAACGGCAATAGTAGTTGAATTTGGTTTCCAAGGACAGTTCTAAACCATAGAAGCATAGAACTGTTTGGGTTGGAAGGGACACTCAGAGGTCTTCCTTTTATCTCTTATTTTCCTTTAGTTTAAAATCTGTACCCCTTGTCCTATCACAACAGTCCCTGCCAAAAACTTTGTCCCCATCTTTCTTGTAGGCTCCCTTTAGGTAATGGAAGGGTACAATAAGGTCTTCCCAGAGCCTTCTCTTCTCCAGGCTGAACAATCCAAACTCTCTCAGCCTGTCTTCACAGGAGAAGTGCTTCAGTCTTTGGATCACCTTCATGGCCCTCCTCTGGACTCACTCCAACAGGTCCACCTCCTTCTTATGTTTTGGAGAGCTCAGAGCTGGATGCAGTACTCCAGGCAGAGTAGAGGGGCAGAATCCCCTCCCTCAACCATCAGGCCACACTTCTTTAGATGTAGCCCAGGATACGGTGTGACTTTGTGATCTGCAAGTGCACATTACAAGGTCATATCCAGCTTTTCATCCACCAGCACCCCAAAATCCTTTCTGGCAGAGCTGCTCCCTATCCCTTCAACCCAGGTGCAGCACCTTGCACTTGGCCTTGTTGAACCTCATGACGTTTCCATGGTCCCACTTCTCTATTTCTTGAGTTTGTCCAGGTCCCTCTGGATGACATCCCACCCCTCAGGTGTGTCAAGCACACCACTCAGATGCAGAGCTGCAGAGGGTGCACTTGATCCCATCATCTGTGTCACTGATGAAGATATTAAACTGTACTAGTCCCAAGACAAACACAAATATATATACACATACATATATATATATATATATACACACTTTTTTTGCCTGCTGTAGCAATGTTTCTTTCCTATACGCCTGACTCATCCTTTTATTAGATAGCTTCTGTGCATAGGCTGGTGCAATACCATACTGGGAAACAATGTTATGGAGAAATGCAATTAGGGACTACATTGTGAAGGATACACACTTACAGAGGCATTAAGGTTGTGCAGCCATGCTTCATGCTGGAAATATTCATGACAGGCTTGACCATGCAACCTTAACAATATTAATTAACCAGGCTGCATGTTTGAGCTACTTGGCATTAATTAACTAGCTACATGTTTCAGCTACTGTAACCATGCAGGCAGTTTATTGTTCCTGCAATTCTCTGAATGATTTGAAAATTTCTAATTCTGGTGGAAGAGAAAGAAATTCCTCTGCTTCCCAACTTCAGGATTATTTGATTGAAGGGTAATCTGGCCTCATCTGTGGCCTGTTCTTTACTGAGGATACCCAAAGAATTGTCTTGGCAGTACTCAATTGCTTATAGGATTTTGAAAGATTTTATGCAGTGATTTCCTGTCCTCCTCCCAGTAAAGTTATTGGTTTTTATTCTCTCTCCTTCTGCACAAAAGGATTTGAGAGAACAGTTTATGAAAGTACTATGGCTAAGCTTCTCCATTTATGTGAATATGATTTACTTAAAACAGAGAGATGAAAAGTTTTCCTCAGAAACTAGATGCAAATGAAAACAAGTGTTTACACACCTGATGCACATAAAAGAAGAGCTGGGACTACAGATTTTTCTGACAAGGAAGGGATCTAACTCTGCGTTCATTTATGGAGGAATCTTTGCAAAGTCCAGCAAACAAAGGGAGCAGGTGAAAACAGGGCAGGGGCATGGAGAGAGGGTAGGAGAGAGGGACAGAACAAGGGAGGGATCAAGGAGTGACAAATTGTCTAGGAAGGGGGGGCATCAACAAAGGAGTTAGATACAGTGGAGGACTGTAGCAGGAGCTGGGTAGAGCTGAAAATAGGCTGAGAGTTAAACAGTGAGGCCAGTTGTCAGCAATACCTGTGAGAGAAGCAAAGACAGTCTAGCAATAATAAGCTCAATTAGGTTGCCCCATAGGTAGCATTACTACTGTTGCCAAAAATTGGCTTCACTAGGAATGTCCATAGTTTTCTTTTAGATGGGCACCCTATAGTAGTTAAAAACCAGGGAATGATACATTTAGTTCTCTATTGGACTGCTGTCTCCAGATAAAACAAGAATGAACTGCAAGTGCTCAAGTCCCTATCACTGTGGGATTTGGGATGAGGTGGGGATTGCAGGCAATAACAACAAAACCAGACAATTATTTCTTTAATCGATAATTTCTTTGCAATTCATTAAGAGCAAGAATCAGTGTCTTCTAAAGGTCGGATCAGCCACTGTACCTCTCTCCCAATTCACGGCTTGCAGACCCTGTCAGCACACACAGGGCAGTGACTCCCTTCAGTTATAATAAAACAGAGAGGAGATGCTGCTAGTTAGGGAGCCATCACATTTAGGGATGTTTTGAAACTTAAGGAGTTTCAAAAGCACCTATGAATGTAAACTACTGCGCTTAGGGATGACCGTCGTCACCTAAGCATGATCATACAGGACCTTTTCTTCTGAGTATTTCGCTGGCTCCAACCACCAGAACCATTTAAAGTTTTCCAATACACAGCACAAGTGTTAAAGTTATAAACAGCAAATAACAGACTTCCAGTCAGCAGAGAGAAATCAGGCGCATGGCAGTCATGTATATTTTATATGCTTTCTAGATCAAAATGGACACAAACTTTAATTGAAACTGCTTTCACCCCTCAAGGAAGAGCAAAACCAAACATACATTTTTCAAATCCTACTGTGGCAACAAACAGACTTGCATTTCCTTTATTCCAGTAGAGGGCAAGAGTTACGCAAGGGAGAGTATTTGAGAAGACAGTTAGGTCTGAGTAAAGGGAAAGGTAAAAGAAAAACTATCCAGACTTGTCACCTCAATGACACTTCTAATAGCATTAAAAAGAATTTTTTGCAGGTTTCTTTCAGTTCTTACAATAACATGCAATACAACTAAAGCTTCTGTTTACGCCTTTAAAAAAAATCTAATAACATCACAGCAGTTCACGCATCGCTTTGATGATACATAATGCCCATCACCTACCACTGCATGCACTCATTTATTCCACTAAGTTTACAGTGAACTGTTTGGAAAGATGATCTGAACTGACAGCAATTCCATCACACAAATTGACAACGCTGTACTTCAGTGTGTAATGCATAGACCTCTGAAAAGCATATGCAGAAGAAAGATACACAGGTTCCTTCAGCTTAACACTTGAATAGCATATAAATGTAAAGTAGCTATTTTGTTCTGTTTACTGGACAAATACACAGAAACATTGGAACTGCATGATTATCAGGGCACAGGGCCATGTGTAGCCATATAGGAGGTAGTGAAGTTCTGATCTGAGCTCTCGAGCATTGTTAGATTATCCATATGGCACTTTGGTAGAAATATCTGTACGGCCAAATTAATAACAATAATAATCACACTACTCTTTGGCACATCTCTTTTCAATACATAATGTTATACTGAAATACAGTCACTTTTTCACATTGTCTTTGGCTTGTCTGAAAGAGTCAAGCACCTAGATGCCTGTTAAAAGAACAACAAAAAGTCAAAATCTTTTAGGGATAACATTAGGTCCCAGTCTGGTAGTTTATATTTGGTAGCATATGTCAGAATTAAAACAAAACAAAAAGGATCAGAGTCTATATAGTGCATCAGTTAAGTTTAAAATTTATCTTACCATAGTATTTAAATATGGCACTCATTCTACATTGATATTTTTATATCAATGATTACCATAATTTATAAAAAATATTAATATGAATGAAATCAAGGAAAATAGAATGTGATATGAACATCAGAAAAAAAACATTGCAAGAGTAGAAAGACATGGTGAAATCTTGATTCCTTTAAATCTCTTAATTCCTTTAAAATTAAGCTGGACAAGCCCTGAGAATCCATTGTGGGGAGAGCAGAGGAATCCTGTAACAGACCGTGGGAATGGGCTGATGAGATATGTCTACACCAATCCTTTTTGTCTTTAATTGAGGTAATTCTGTGGCTATAAGCATATTGTTGGTACAGCAATTAACATATAAATATTCAGCTCTGACATTTCTTATCAGCTAAGTATAAATTTCTGCCAGGCTGCTTCCCTGCAACGTTTGGCAAATGAACACATTTTGATCAGTAGGTATTTTATTGCACACTGGAGTTCAGCGGGTGTGATCACTGAAAATGACAGATGAACAATCAACAGTTTGGGGAAATAATAGGAACAGCAACATATTTATACACAGAGATGAAGATTGTACCTCTAATGCAAACATTTGCAAGCAGTTTTTCGTAACTACACAAATCACAAAGACTGATAAGCCCAGGAACCAACATTCTCAGCAACAGGATTGCAGAGACAGTTAGCCTCCTAATGCCACAGGCAGCTTGCTACTCCAGTAAACTGAGTTTCTAAAATGCCGAATAAGCATTCTTCTGCTGAGAGAGTTTTAGGCTGCCTATAATGCAACCCAATGCAGAGTTGAACTAGCTCATTGGGCAGCAGTTGCTATACAGTTATAACAGCAAGAACTGCAAAGGCAACATAAGAAGCTGAATAAATCCTTGGGGAATTGGTCCAGGGTGGCTGCAGCTGATTTAACACCAAGCATAAACATATTTGTATAAGCCTAGCTTTTGAGATGCACTTATAATCTAAGAACCACAATCTAGCTGATTTTCAGAGTGCCACATCAACTAGAGGAAGTTGCCAGTGAGCAAGAGATACCTCATAACTTCAAAAAAAAGTCCATAGATGAAAATCCTGATTATGCCAGCAATTTGTTATGCTACCTTTGAGTAATTTGGGGGTTTTCTATACCTGGAGATAAAATATATTCCCACTTCTAACACAACTGGTTTTAGAGGTTAATTTTGCCCAGTGAAATTTTGCCCACTCTGCAAGTAAAAAGTGGATTTTTGCTGTTAAGTGCAACTTTTGAAATTTACTGGCAGAAAAAAATAAATTTGCATAAATGTTGCTATAGACCTTTACAGTTCACAAATGCACAGAAGCTTTGAGGACAGAATCACTTATAAAACCACCCAGAACACAGCAGACTGTTAAGCAATGGACATCAGATAATGCAACTAATTGGTGCTGTGGACTCATCATAAATTTAGCAGGAGACAAATGCACTTCCTATTGACCCTTGCTAAATCTTTAAACAAACATCTTTGCAATGTCTTCCAACCCCTTCAGAGGAACTAATTCCTTTCACTATTGCACCAACTAAAATGAGCACGACCAAAGGTAAAATGTGTTCAACAAGACCAAAGGAATAACAGTGCACAAGATAGACAAGCCTGGAGTATGGCCCAGAAGCTCTTAGCTAGTCTACAGGTTTGGCATGAACAATACGGGTTTATATGAACAACCCAAAATCTAATAAAAAGCAAGAAGTAACATTTTTTTTTAAAATCTCAGGTTTCTAAATATCTAAACAAAAATTAGCTCCAAACACCACTTAAAAGTTTCTCCCCATTTGCCCCTATTAAGCTAAGAAAGAAACCAAAAAGTAAAACAATTGAGATGCATTAAGACACTAGGATATGAAATTGCCAAAAATGTCTTTACAGATTAGAGAATACTGTAGACAGGACTCCCATGGCTTTATTGTACTTCATGGGAGCGTAAATAGATAGATATAGGTGATATACAGCATAGATATAGGTCTCTAACAACTGTAACCAGATCCAACAGTCACTCAAGTCAAAGGAGTGAGGGTTTTTCTTTAATTCCAGTAAAACTAGTCTTGACTGTCACTGGAGAAAAGCCTATAAGTAGAGCCGATTCAAGTATTTTTAGCAACATAAATACCACTAGAGGAGCAGAAGATAAGGCCAGGTTATTTTGCTACCACAGAATCACACAGAATCACAGAATACGCTGAGTTGGAAGGGACCCACAAGGATCATCGAGTCCAACTCCTGTCCCTGCACAGGACCATCCCCAAGAGTCACACCATGTACCTCAGAGTATCATGTCCAAACGCTTCTTGAACTCTGTCAGGTTTGGTACTGTGACCACTTCCCTGGGGAGCCTGTTCCAGTGCCCAACCACCTCTGGGTGAAGAACCTTTTCCTAATAACCAGCCTAAACCTCCCCTGACACAACTTCTGACCATTCCCTTGGGTTCTGTCACTGGACACCACAGGGAAGAGATCAGTGCCTCTCCCTCTTCATTCTCTCACAAGGAACTTGTAGACTGCAGTGAGGTCTCCCCTCAGTCTCCTCTTCTCCAGGCTCAACAGACCAAGTGCCCTCCACCGCTTCTCATACGACTTCCCCTCAAGGCCCTTCACCATCTTCATTGCCCTCTTTTGGACACTCCCTAATAGCTTTATATCTTTCTTATTTTCTGGTACCAGGTGGGATGAAGAGCAGTTAGACATTTGAAAGGAGCAACTTTTCTTCTATTGATTTTTCATTACCTTTTTTTTTCTCAGCCAACAGTTGCTATCAGCCTACGTATCCCAACAACTCTCCCGGCAGCAGGCAGTGGCTGCCAGGTCTAACACTGGCATAAAACCAAGTAGGCAGCCACACTCCACTTTGCCTATGTGTGAAATTAGGGCTAAGTATAAGCAGAAGAAAAATACAACAGTAATGCTTTGTTAAGGAAATAAATTAAGAAAGGAGGTGAGAAAAGGAATAAAGAAGGACAGCGAGATAAAAATAGACTTGAAAGTCTGAGCTTTGCCTTTTGGAGTAATTAAGCAGCAAGTCTCAGGTTCACTCTCAGGCCCCATTGAAGACAATATTTAAATTCCAACTGAGCCAAAACAGAGCAAGGATTTCTGATTCTCTCATGATTTCTTATGTGCACTTTTTTCATACAAAATATAAACCTCCCCTTGACCAAGGTATAAACAGCTGTCTTCAAAGACAAGGCTATGAATTCCAGGTCAGATGAATGCAACATGAGACAGGAAATGCCCGTTCACCTGGACTGACATGTCAGGTCTGCCCTAAGAGAAATTCAAAGGTTTAGTGCCTTCCTGTAATGCAAAGCAGTGTCAAGACAGCCACTTGAAACAGCATTATGCATCACAGCAGCTGTGCAAAACAGCCACACCACATTAGCAATTTCTTAGCATCTAAAAGAGAGAAAAGAATTCAGAGATAGCACTCCTTCTACTTCGGTAACATCACCCTATGAGTGCCTGTCCCAGGAGACAGAGCACCTCAAGGTACTCAAAGCATTGAGAGAAAAGGAACTTTGATTAAAAGAATATACTGACAGACACAGTAGCTATCTGCAAAACATATAAATAGTAAAGAAATACCATACTTCAAATACTGAAGTATTTGAACTTTGCGAAGTTACAGCTGCTATGTGATCAGATCCTTAACTTCATCATGTTAACAGAGCTCAGGATTACTCATTTCTCAAACTGAAAGAGGCAGAGAAATGCAATAAGGTAAGCATGAGAAGCAGGTGTAAACACTGAGCTCCCCATCAGATATGGCTAGAGAAGGCAGGTTCTCATTTTCACTTGGTTTATGGATAGCTGGTCACCTGCTGGGAGAGGGGACTTTATTCTTTGCACCTGAAGGTTGAATATAACCCTCCTCATACCCCACTCCAGCTTCACTGTGCACCTTTTCCCTGTCTCCATGTGCTGTGTATTCACTTTCCTGATATTGATCTGAGAGTATTTGTGCATTTGTGTTTCCAGGGCCCCTAGATATTTTCTTGCTATTTAAATATATATTGCTTTTGCTTTTAATGATTTTTTGTGAGATACATGTTTTCTTCTGCAGCCTCGTTCCATGTTATACTGCTCTGCTTTCTAACCTATACTTTGAAAGAAGGCATGAGATGGTTTTTACTTGCCTTATGCAAATTGCATATTCCAACTTGAGTTGAAAACAAGAAAGCAGTGTCACGAGGTCAGTACTCTTATAGAGCACTGTAAAGATGACATATAAAACAAATTCAAAGAAAAATCATGGAGCTGATGGTTATTCTCAGCAAGAGAACATTAAAAAGCTGACCAAACATAGCAGAATAAAACTGAGAACAAAATCAGGACTTGATTTAGGTCCTCAAGTACCCACAAGAACAGCATAAACATTTTTGAGACCTCATTAAGTTATTGGCCACTCCAATAAAAGCTATGAAAGGGAGTAGAAGCACAGATTTTATGGACCAGATCTCCATGATTTTACATGGCTTTCAGAGTCCCCACACTTGCAGGTAGTTTTATCTCATGTGAATATAGTCAAGATCAGTGGGTTCAAAAGATGGTACACAGCACCTCTGCATGGTGACTGACCTGCTCCTTCTCTGGATGAAGCTGCAGCAGAGCTGAGACTGAGACATACATTCAGATTTACCACTTCAGATAAATATTTACATCTCTGCAGAGAGGCTATAAACATCTGTGGAAGCAGAATAATCGTTTTACACAAACTGTGCAGAAGCAGTTGACCATATGAAGCATCTAGGAAGAGGAAATCAGACTGCTGTACACCTCAGCCTAGTATTTGTTGCTGCCCTGTGGGTGATCTGGGGAGTGTGGGGGGTCAGCCACAGAGGGCACTAGAATGAGCAGCTCCCAGGTTCCTCACCTGGAGGAATTTGTAAGACAGCACTCCAAGGCAGGAGCCCAACCAGCTTCTGCATTTTCCCCAGCACCCCCAGACAGTGTCAAGATAGAGCAGCACACAGTATCATCTCCCTGGTTTTGAAAGTGTCCTGCTACCCTTTCAGAGCAGAAAATGTCTATCTACAAAGCCTGAAGGAACTCAGCAGGACCTGTACAGTGCTGGAGAGCACGGTGAGCCATGCCAGCTCTCCAGCAGTTGCCTCTCACAAGTGTGAGAAATCACTGAGCCTCTGAAACAGCCGTTGCTGCTGATTCAAGCCACACGATTTCTCCCTAACCTTGTGTCAGGTTTTGTGAGGCTCAACTGAGTCCCTAACTCACCATCAGATGGAAGCCCCTGCCTTTTATCATACTTTGATTCTGTGAGCAGCAGCTGTTCTTATTTCCTGTACTTACTCAGTAAGGTTACACATTTCTTGCCTGTTTGAGGGAAAGGTTCTGGTCTCCCATCACTGCTGACCTTTGCGGACTGCAGCTCTGCAGGTGAGGTTTTGCTGAGCAGGGAATAATTTTGCATCTTTTCAGCACAACTCTCAGATTTCTAAAAAGTGCAGCCCACTGCTCGTCTTTCCTCTTGTATGTCTAAAAGCATGATTCACTTCTGTATCCCTCAGCTAAGATTTATGTTCATAAGTGTTATGAACCTATGACTTGGTTTCACCTGTGACTCATGCCAAAATCCTATCAAGGGGACTGTCCCAATTAGCAGGTACCTATGGCTCAAAAAGACATCTTTTAGACACTTTTGAAAAGTACAGTCTTGTTGCAATAACATCAAAGCAGCATCTTACTGTAGGGTTGAAACACAGCAGTTTTTCTTTTGAGGCTGTTTTTCTGTCCTTGAAACACAGTTTCTTCTGACTCCTCTATGCCATGTCACAGGTTCCTCATTAACGTGGATACTGTTCTAGTGGTAAGTCTAACAACTCCGAGAGCCTCATAGAACTTCACAAAAAAGCAAGAATAACCATTTCTGTTGGAAAGATCTAGATTTTAAATATGTGTTTTCAAGTAGTGTCCCCTCAGAGTCAGTGGGCAAAGCAGACAGGCTAATCCTGATGCACAATTTACAGCACCCATGTCACATGACTGTTGCCCTCAGAGCAGAAGATTCTCAAGGACACTGTGGTGTGTATGCAAAAAATTCTTTCATGGGTCATTAAAATTCTCAGCATTCAGGCATTTTTTTTCATGCATAGTATATTTACTAATTTATAAAGATAATATAGATTTATAAAGATTATAGAGATTTTTTTATTTAAGTCTTTCAGGATTTGATTATTCTCTTTCTGCAAAAAAAGCTGAGAAATCCAACTTTGAGCAGGTTCAATGGGCAGCACTGGAGTAGTAAATTGTGCTTCCAAAACAGCAAGTAGGCTACAATACCGCCACGCATGTCTCCAAGCTCTTGTTCTTCCACATTCACAAGACTTGCACTGGATATGGTGTTCACTGTTCAGGTGAACTAGCTGCTAAAATACAATCAAAAAGCTGTCTCCCAAAAAAGTCCTTTCTCAGCAACTGCAGTGGCTACACTCTCAGTTGCTGCTCTTCCCATTCAGACCAATCCAGAAATCTCCATCCGGTCTTTAATCCTTAACTGCACACCTAGAGCTGAACAACTTGGGGCTGTGTAATGGGTCTGGCTGAGCTGGAGTTCATTTCCCCATAGCAGCCCTCACAGTGCTGTGCTTTGCATTGGCAGCTAGAAGAGTGTTGATAACACACGGGTGTTTTGGCTACTGCTCAGCACAGCACCAACACTGTAACATTCCTTCCCTAATCAAGGGCAAGATTCTGGGAGGGGACACAAGCCAAAGCTGACCCAAACTTACCAAAGGGATATTCCATAGCATATGATGTCAGCTCAGATATAAAAGCTAAGGAAATGAGCAGGAAAGGGGGCATTCGTTGTTTCCAATGGCTGCCTGCTGAGAAATCATCAGGCATACTGAAGTCCTGCTTCTCAGGAAAGTGGCCGGAAATTGCTGCTGATGGGAAGTAGAGAATAAACCTTGCTGTCTTCCACTTTGCTTTCACAAGTACAAGCTTTTGCTTTGCTTTTGCCTTAATAATCTGCCTTATCCCAACCCACAAGTCATTTTCCATCTTATTTTTTCTCCCCTTTATGGCTGGGAAAGGAAGTGATAGAGCGGCTGGGCGGGTATCTGGCATCCAGCCCAGGTTAACCCACCACAGGCTGACAAAAACCCCTAAAACCGCTGGACTAGCTATTGTAGCACATCACTTCTCACATGTTTGAAATCTCACATCTCCTCAAGATGGCAAAAACATTTGGACATTTTTAGTGCCATGATACATTGTTAAGACAACCTCATTTCATGTCAGATAGATCTTTTTATTACAAATAGTTTCTGAATCCCTCATTTTACTTTTATGTGAAGAGCCAGGGACATGCCCATAAATTATTCTAAAGCCACTCTCTGTAACAAATGCTCAGATTTATCAGCCGTCATAACTTTCATTAGCCTCAACCTCTTTGCTTTGTGAATCAGGATATGACTATAGCACACTGGAGCCTGTAAGGTGGAGCTTTAGGTTAGTTGGCTCAGGTGCACAGGACAGACTGTATAACGCTCCTGAGAAACAAAGCAATCCCAGGCAGAATTCCCTGCAGCCACAGTCAGCTTTCTTAGTTACTTCTGTGGGTTAGTATGTAGTGCAGATGTACCGGCAGTTTCAAGCAAAAATGCTTCCACCTACTGGGCCCAGGCTTTGTCTATGTTCTGTTAGCTGCCAACTTCTCTGTACACGCTCTTTTTCCACATAAAAACCAGCACTCCCCCTGGCTGGATGCTCCTCAGCTCTTATGTCAACTACCCGCCTCTTCATCTGCTACTTCTCTGCGCGCTGCTGAGAGCTTTGATTACAGTGAGCTTCTCTCTTTGCAGGTGGCATTACTATAGTAAGTTGGCTACATGTAGAAAGTCATGTCTCCACATGTTAATATCTCCTTCCTTAGCAATGTAACTCAGATAGGAGTTCTGTTTTCTCACACAATGAATGGGAAGAGGCATGAACTGAAATCTGTAACATAGGAAATATAGATCTAGTTTCATAACGTGCTACTGCCTGTCCTTTGTCACATGGACAAGAAAATTCTTTAGTAATCTGTCCACACTTTTCTGGCTAGTCTTTCATATACCACCACAACTCAGTTCCTTCTCATTTTGAACCTTTATGTGAAGATCTGGGACACACATAGGAGGACTGTTATAAATAGAGTCCTCCCATCTTGACCTGAGCCAAACTCCCTTGAAGGGCAACCACTAAGCAGAACTGATGGCTCTCATCAGTCACACACGCCCATTAGAGCAGAGCTGTGCAGGGCAGGCTGCTGTGCACTGGCCTCCTGCACCCCTGCTAAACATCATCATTGCTAATATTTGTAGGGAAAATCTTTTCAATATTTAAAGTCACAGCTGTAATGGCTCCTGATCATGGAAGTAGATATCTTTCGTGGTCTGTAATAGCCCTGTTTTTACTAGCTACTCTGAGCTTTGAATTATTTTTGTACAATCCAAAATAATTTAAGTAATGTACAGTTAAAAATAAACTGCTTAAATCAGTCTGGGATAGTAATAAAAAAAAAATCCACATAAAAGTGATTACTTTTGTTTCATGCATTAACACCCAGCAGAGTTAAAATGTTAAAACCAGACATGAACCTTTTGATAAATATTATTCTTTAAGGATTATATTCTTTATTTATATTTTTCAGTCTTGATAAATAAGACATCAATATAAGGTTATTTCCTGTCTATCAAAAAAACCTCACATTGTAGAAAAATTGTTAATTCATCTCTCTTTACAACTTTGTTCCCCCCCTTTCAGTTATCCCTAGAACTCCCCTGGAGGGAAATAACACTTCGGTTCCGTCTTTTTAACTTGTCTGATTTACATAACTCTAATGATATCTAAGTGTCTTTGGTTGCACTTTCCTTTCTTTTCCTCTTTTCTTTACTCCCAGACTCTCAAGGCTGATGAAGTAACAGTTGGCAGCATCTTGCTTATTACAGCATTACCTATGCTGTTCTTGAGTCATGCCACTGTGGTTGCAGCTGGCTGAGCAGCTCTCCAGTCCTTCTAATAATTCCAGTTTTCCTTTGGGAATATATTTCCAAAGTGTCCTTCGCAAATGGAGGAGAAGAGCTTCTCTTTGGAGTCACATTGTTTTCCCAGGAGCAAGGGCTGGAGGAAAGCAGAGAGGAGCAGCAGATCAGGCCAGTTCTATCTCAGGCTTGACCTTTCCCATTGAATGAGTGATGGGGACACATCTTGTGAGCCTTTCATCTGCACCATCTGTGCCAGATATAGAAAACAGGCATCACTCTGCCAAACAAGGCCAGAACAAAGAAAAATTACAACTAATCCTGATAAAAAATAACAGGGCTGAAGAGATGCAGAAGAGGACAGTCAGAATCAGTTATGTTCCCATATGATCCCATATCACCAGTCACAGCATATACCCCATCAGTGTTCTTAATAGACCCTCCTCCTCTCCTTTTAAACAGGCATTTCTCGACAAACATTTTGCCAAAAGCATGCAATGTCATTTTTGTTAAACCAAAAGCAAAAATTCACTGTTCCATTGCTTTCAGACAACTAATAAAAATGCTACTTTCTAACAGAAAGTGACAGTCTTTCATGTAAAAACTAATAAAAGACTAGTATATTCCTTTTATGGGTCACAATATCAGCTTCTGAAAATTTGTGAGGACTGGACTACTTTTTGTGATTACCTTTAACCAATAAAATACTTTGAAAGGCAAATCCATCTCTCTTAGAAGTTTAACAGGACAAAGACCCTGCAGGGTATTCACATTATTACCTTTTTGGCCATTGTGAATTTATTATTTGGTTTAGAATAGATCCCTGTGGCTATATAGGAGATTATTCTCTTTTCCTATTTTAGAACATAGAAGTCTGACACCAATGTAAAGTTGCTACAATAACAGCAGAGTAATCATTCAATCAACCCCATATACTAGGATGTGACCTTAAACTCACAACCAAAACCATCAGAGTCACAGTGTGTGCTAGAGGAGGGAGTGCACCTTGACACGCAGAAAACAGGTTCCAAAGCACGTATCTACATCACCTGACTTACTTATGCAGACTGTAAATCTCCCTACACGCCCACCAGCACATCATGATCTGCTGATCATCTTTTCCAATAGCGAAAAAATGCAGCCCTTCGGTTTAATGATCTTTGTACTGCTGTATGTTCCTAGGTCAAGGTAAAACCCTTGCCTTATGAAAAATATTGTTTTGTTTCGGTCTGGTTTCTTGGTTTGTTTTTAAAATATGGTGCTCTTAACAAACAGCAACTGCATCCTTGCACATCCCTGGTTATCCCTGGATCACCCACCCTGTAATCTCCACAGCTCTTATTTTAAAATAGAAGCATTTTCTCCATTCCTGTCTTCCAAATGAAATCCCTTTTTGCAACAGCAACTGGCAAGATGCTGCCTGGGTACAGACACTACCAATCCCTGTAAATACATGAGCAATTTTGATCTACAGAAGCATAACTAGTCTAGGTAGAGCTTCCAGTAGTACCCTGAATATAAATATCAACCTTTCTCCCACCTCAAACTTCCTCACACCATCTATTGGGAATTAATACAAGCCATCTTCATGCCTTTCAAGCAATCCTTAAGCCTCCAGCACTCCACTTGACTTCACCACTGTGCAGCTTCCTTAGTGCAGCACACTGCTAGCACTGTAATGTCTGACTCCACACCAACCTCATTTTCTGTCACAGCTAGCTTAGCTCAGAGAGAATGGTTTCTGGCCGAAGAGAACATCATAATGAGAGAAAGACAGGAAAGGAGGTAAAATCTCTGTTGAGTCCAGAGACTGTGTTGAGTACAGTTTGGGCACAAATGTACTTTCACCTCCTCAAACAAAAAAGAAAGTTATAGTCTGAAACTATACAGACCCAGTAATATATGCCTTCAAGTATAGTCTCATTATTTCTCAGAAAAAAAAAAATCAATCTAGTTATTATTTCAGGAGTTGGCTAAATTCCATCATGCCCTACTACAATATCCCTGTATTTTCATTTAACGACTTGTTTCTCCTTCGTTTCCAATCTCCATTTTTTAAGCAGCTACAGTGGAACACAGCAGAAACGGATGCCCACTCTTAAGGATGGCGAGTGAAAAAAACCTTTAACCCTCTGTGGTATGAATGTTACCATAAAATTGGAAGACACAAAAATAATTTTAACTTCTGTTTTGTAATTAGGGAGAAGGATTTTTTTACTTTCTTTTATGTCATTTTCAGCGAGCAGTACTGTAATAAATATCTTCCTATTAAATAAATATTGTAATAAATATCTTCCTCTGTCACTTTTGTTCCTGGAACTGCAGCATCACACAAGCCCAGCAGGACAAAGTGTTCTTGTGAAAAACTGATTTATTCTCTCATCTCCGACAATCTAAGATGGAAGGATTAAGTGATGGTCCTCTGATCTTCCTTTTACTTTACCTTCATGCATACACTTTGCTCTTGCTAGCTTGCTGACCAGTCTTCAAATATATTGCTTCAATGGCCCTGTTCCATTAGGGAACTGACATCTCTCACTTTAGAGTGTTATTAATATCCGTCCTTGAAGTATTTAACCAATGACAATCTAACATTAGCTCACAATGGGATTTAAAGACATTACAGTTCATTAATTTATGGTTTAATGCTGGCTTCTTCAAATCTGTTGTCCGTTCTCATTACAAACACCAAAAAAAATAAGCTATAAAGTCCACAGTATCCTGCATAAAATGCTACATAAGGCTTTCATTTGTTTATTGGTATGATTGAAACATACAAATCCTGTTCCTGTTTTGCAAGTCAATTGTAAAAGAATAACTGCTGGTTATCGGGCAGATACTATTTTTGCTTCACTTTTAAGATTCTGACTACTTTTCTTCCTGCACAGTCAATTTACATATTATATTTTCCTCTCCTATAAAATCTCAGTAAAATATGAGAATCGTAACATGTATCAATCAAGCTGACTTGAATAAATAAAATAAAATTATTCAAACCTTTTGAGAGGATATTCCTGAGAAGGAGGATAGGTTAGCAGTTACAACTGATTTAAGAAATGCAGACAGAATGATGTTCAGTTCTGTCATAACCCTAGTTCTTTGCAAAATTAGATCAGTGTAATTGAGTTTTAATTGTTCAAAGAAAACATAAGGAACAAAGATATGTCAAAATATCTTTCTTGGAAATTGGAATAAAATATTTAATATCTTCATTTCATGATCTTTACTTTAAAGTGCACTTCCTGGCAAGCAGGAAAGTGGTTATGCAGCAAAGGTCCCAGGAGCCTTGGTGGACACACTGTTTTGATAGTGTGCACTGCCAGCAAAGAAAGCCAACAGCATTCTGGGCTGTGTCAGCCACAGCACGGATCAAGGGAAGTGATGATCTGCCTCTGCTATGTACGTGTTGGACCACATCTACAGTACTGTGTCCAGTTTTGGTTTGCCAGGAAAGATGATGAGCGAGTTCAGCAGAGGGACACCAAGATGGTTGGGGGCTGCTTGTGCTGTGAGGAGAAGCTGAGGGAGCTGTGCTTGTTCAGCTGGAGAAGCAGTGACTTCAGAAGACCTAACAGCAGCCTGTCTGCACCCACAGAAGGTTATGGGGAGGACAGACAGGCTCTTTACACTGCTGCATGCTGGGATGACAGTGGGCATAAGCTGGAACAGAGAAGTTCAGACTGGATATTAAGAAATACCTTTCTCTATGAGGGCAAACATCCGAACAGGCTGCTCAGAGAGGCTGTGCTGCCTCCATTCTTTGAAGTTTTCAGCTGAGTGGCCCAGTCCAACCCCATAGCTGATTCTGAATGGAGAAGGAGGTTGGACTGGAGATCTCCTGTGCTTGCTTCTGATCCAGGTTGCCCTGTCATACTATAAAACTAACTGATTTCTGTTCCCAAAACCTTTTATATACATTTTACTAATAAGACCCTAGGGAAGCAAGGCTTGACACTAAGAATAAATTTATCTAATAAAGCAGTAAGATACTACAGTGTTCCAAGATCAAAAAAAGGATGGATCTATCTTTGACTACAAAATGTCCTTTTTGTCCTAATTTCTTCATTAAGTTTTGTGTATAATTACTCCATTAAAGTTTCAGGTATCAAAATCTCTTCTTTTTTCAATTTTACAGTGTTTGAACTCTGGAGTTAATATCCTTATAAAAGGCAAAAAGGAATGTCAGAGATTATTTTATGACCTAACTATAACACCATGATATGAGTATGTTAATATAAGCATTAGCAATGACAGTCATAGGATCAGAGACAGAATATGATCCCTGAATTAAGATGCTTACTTGAACACAGCCAAGAATTTTTAGCCTGGTATTAAAGCATAAAAAAAAGCCTTAAAAAAAATCAATACTATTATATATATATAAAACATAATATTTTATAAAACAATAATATTTTGACTGGAGGAATGAGTTTATTCAGCAAGATTTAGATGCAAAAAAAATATGAGTGCTGACATGGAACATTTGTGTAACTCTGTCCCTTTCATTAAATGTCAACTCTGCTCAAACCTTAAGTTGCTCCACAAGGGATCAATGACATGTACTGTTTAATGGGAATGTTTTTTTCTAATAAAAAGAAGCAGAATATATGTGTGGGCAACTTGGGGCAATCTCTTATGTCTTCCAGTGCTTTAACAAGAATGGACTCTAACACAAGTTTCATTGCCTTTATTACTGTTTTCTTGCTGTTTATTGTCTCCTGTTCTGATTGAAATACACAGGTGTGATGAATAATTTATGGTATTACACATTTACTCTTCCAGAAAATGCAGACCATCACTGTGTCTATATCAGTGATAAAATGAGTAAGCAGATACAATAAAAAGAGATATATAGCAAATGCTTAGAGAGCTTCACCAAAATCACCATCCATCCATCCTTCATAACTGTCTTGTACTGCTCATCACAGACCACTAATGCTTTAAGAGCCACAGAGCTATTCAGATCCATCACTGTGGATGTTGTGACCAAGCCAATCTCCTCTCAAGTCTGAGAATGTAAAAAGAGAAGTTTTTGTTTGGTTTTCTTTTTTCTTTTTTTAAGTAAAGCCTGTCTGTCCAGAGAAGCCTGGGAAGAGACTACAACTAAGTTAATATCAGGCTATCTTTGCTTCCCTATACAACATATGGATTTGTTTCTTCATGAATGACTCTGAAGTATGTTTTCTATGAAAACGAGATGACTGCAGAAGGATAGGAATTAAAAAAAATGTTCTGTGTTTACTAGAATATACAGGATGCTCAAAGGCAGATAGGCATGAAAACCATGGAAACCCTGTCATG
This sequence comes from Manacus vitellinus, assembly GCF_001715985.3. Classification (NCBI taxonomy): domain Eukaryota; kingdom Metazoa; phylum Chordata; class Aves; order Passeriformes; family Pipridae; genus Manacus; species Manacus vitellinus. The sequence goes on from NW_021940750.1 coordinate 2,405,250, forward strand.
GAGACTCAGTCAGGCCTATAGTGATCTACCCACCATTGCCAGACTTCTCAGTGGCCTTATGAGACAACTAAGATACACTGTAGGCTACAATAACAAGACAACACATCACCATACATTGTTATTTTCATAAATGCTTTCCCTTTTATCCCTCTATGAACCATTTTAATTGACGTTTCACAATCTCTTCTGGGTTTTTAACATTATCAGGTGTTTGGTGCAAACCAGGGTCCAGGCACATTTTTCACAATGTTTTTTCACAGGCTTTGTATTAGACTGACCACCTTCTGTATGAGAGTGACATTGAAGGTTCTCAGCAAGCTGAGAGCCTAATAAACTTTTTTAGTATCACAGGAATGAAGTTCATTTTTATGTCAAAATTAGGTTAAGGTAAGCTAGGCTAGTCACTTAGCATATTGCAAGCCATGATGACAGACCACCATTCATACTCAGTGATGCACTTGCAGCAGTGAAACTGTGCTTGACATTTCCTGCTCCCATGAATAATATTTTTCACACCAAATTCCAAAAATTTCTGAATGTCATGCACAGTCCAAGTCTGTCACAGCAGTTACTGATTTGGTTTATGGGTGTTAGATTTTTATGCATATACAACCCCAGTATGCATCTCTTATCAGACACTAGAAGACTAATTCATTTTTTAGAGAGAGGTATTTTTTTTAATTTTAAACTAATTACTGATTATATAGTAGATAGGAAAATGGTCCAGTAAATTGTTCATTTTTAATCAGATACAGACTATAGAAATATGGATTATTGATGTTTACACTGAAAATAAAATTCAAGATTTATTATGTATCCAGGGTACAAAAGGTCCATCACTCAAAAAAAAGGTTTTTATTTGCAGTATTGTTCAATAAATAATCTATCAATTCCTCCCCATAAAAGCTGTAAATAGGAAATTAAAGCTTATTTTATCTTGCTGACTCAGATCTAACTAGTTTTGTACTGACTCAGCCATTACTGCCAATCTAATTTTGCACACAAGCTACAACAAAAAAGAAATACTAACTATGTCATTAGTTTTTAAAAATGTCAAAGTATTAATATTTTGCATTATTACAGTACTCTGTTTTCAAGAATGTAGTGTTAGCAAAGACAAATATATTAAAGCTCATATTATTTTTGTGAATTAGGTATCATGCAAGGAGAAATACTAAGGAAAACTCATGGGCTTTTTGAAGGTTATTTAAGGTGTCTGTAGCAGAGTAAGAACAGCACTCACACATTCTGATTTCCCCACCCTGTGCTTTTCCTACCAGGTCATCCTGACTGAAATTTTGTTATCGCTGCTTCTGTGCAGTCTGGAAAACATTCAACACAGAAATTCTCTGCTTCACAAAAACAAGGAAAAATTCTCCCCACAGAAACAGATACTGGGATGTTCCAGTAAGAAATTCGACATGGTCTAACCATCTACCTCCATCCTCCCACTGCTACAAAAGCAACAAGGTCTACAACCTTTCTGTTGCCTTCCCAGTTCAGAAGTTCAAATTGCCCCTGCTCTCAGTGCAGTGAATTACTGACCATATGTTCTCTAATATGCCATACATTACTTGAATGAATAATTATATGAAAAAAATGCAGTCACTCATTTATAATGCTATTTAAGTGACTGGAGAATCAAAAGTAAAAACAAAATATTCTGAGGAGAATAAGGTGAGTATGAAGAGGATTTAGGACTTGAAAGTTTTTTCATCTGGACATTCCTGCACAAGCAAGACTGACATAAATGTTCTTAGATCAATTTTTTTAAACAAATCTACATGCAAGATGCAACAGAGTTAAGTTAATAATTATTTTCCAACCTTGGTATCATGATAATATCTTGCTGTCAAGACAGCGTCCATGATTTTTTCATCTCTCCTGGGATAGAATATTAAGCTTGAAATGCCCGATGAGGATGCCCAGTGAAGAGCTGGGAATCACACTACTTTTAGGGAGCAGGGGGGAAGTAGGAGCAAGGAGGATAAGTCAAACTTTTTGATCCTCAAGTGCAGGCATGAGTCAAGATTTTAACGACATTTTGAGTTCCAAATAGAATATCTCAAAACTTCCTGCTAGAATGAAGTACTAATCTGTAGAGCTCCCTAGATTTTTTGATTTAAAATTAAGCTACAGCTATTACCATTCCATTTTCCTCTTATGAGTTAGAATAACAATTATGAACCATCAGGTTGAATATGGTTTATTCAACTGCTATTATCTATGAGGATATCAAGTTCATAAACACACAGGAAACATAACACTACTTTCAGGAACAAATTACCAATTTGTAAGTATAAGAATTAATTAAAATATGAAAACATAAATATAAAAAATAAAAATAATTATTTAATATTTCTGGAACTTTGGATGATTGTTAGCCTTTTTGTTAGGATGTGGAAAGATTCTGTCAGACTGTCCCTTCTGGTTGCTCACTTTTTAATAATAATTTTTGTATATATTTTAGGTATGGAATTCTCATCCTTTCTGTGGTAATGAACTCTGATGACTGCACTATAGAGTTGCATGAGATATTCTAGACTATCAGCTTATGCAGTATCTCATTTAAGTGCAGATATTCATAGAATTCACAGAATTCAGCTATATGATAAGCTATAGCAGAAATACTCATTTAATAGATGTGGGTGCTGTGAGGGTGGCTGCACGGCCCACCCTTGGCAAATTGCTTGGATTACAATATCTGCTAAAATATGAATGTAAATAGTAGGGGCTGTGTGTATGTATTGAATGCACAAAACTATCTGGAGGCCACTGGCCCAAAACTGGTGATGCTAAAGAGGAAGTTGATCATATTAAAGAGGAAGCTGATCATATTAAAGAGGAAGGCAAACATCAACCACATTAAACACTAACTGGGTAATTACAAAAATAGTTTTGAAAAAAAGTAGGAGTCAGCCTGAAAAGAAGTATTAAAGCAACAGGAAAATCTGTAGCAAACAAGACACACTGGAGTTAAGACAGCAGTAGTCAAACCTTGTCACTGCCATAAATCACCCTGCTGGAGTCACAGGACCCTGCCTGTGCCTGCCAGAGTTGTGTTTCAGATGCCACAAGGAACCAGCTTGTGGGCTGTCGTATGGGGAGCAACAAGGAGGGACCCACATGGGGGGTCTGTGTACATAAACTTGTGGCTGTTTTCTCACCAGTATGTTCATCGAGGAATTGTAGCAAAGGACATGGTTCCACACAGAGGCAGAGCTGCCACACCTCCAACAGGAGGTATGAGCATGTAGGGGAACCCCCCAACCCAAAGAGGGGCATTTGCCTGCTACCCACACAACTGTGGTGGTATGACCAGTCCCCACTCCCCTTCAGGCTGCACTGTGATCTCAGAAATGAGATTTGAGTAATTTAAAACACTCATTCATGACAGCAGTCCAAGTGCACCCAGACATTTCAGTGGATGTGCAGGGGGCATTAGATCATTTAGGATTAGCTAAAGAAGAGTATGTAGGTATTTGCAGATGTTCATTAACATTTTTAAGTGCCTAATATTGTGTTGTACTATTGATAAAGCTCCTTAGTATGTAGTTCAATAAATGCATGTTAATAAATCAACAAACCACTTCCATCCTATTTGGTTAAATTTATTTGAAATGAGCTGTTCTTCCCTTTATCAAACACATCCTATCATGCCAATGCAACATCGTATCGCTTCAAATCTAATTTTATCCTGAAACAGCTTTTTTTTTTACTGAACTTTGTGACATAATTACTTGATTAAAAGGTAAATTAAAACAAAGAGTCAATGACAACACTTTGGAGTAAGTGTAATACTTATCTAGAAAACTCATCAAAGGGAACAACACTTCAAAATTATTTCATTCATAACTGTGCATTTGGCTTGAAATATTTTATACTTTGACTTCAGTGAATAAAATTACAGTAAACTGTTTGGCTACTCATAGTTTTACAATATGACTAAGGCAACCAAATTTAGCGATACTGTTCAGAGGAAGTGAGTCTCCTTGACTCTCACTCATGCTTTCTCTCCCACTTGCCAGCACTGATCACCCAATCCCCTGTTTGTAAAATAATTACTTTCTGAAGTGGAAATCTGAACTTTCTGATTTTTTCCTCATGACTTTTACCCCCTGAAGCAACTCATTATGGGATACTGAGAAACTCAGTAATGAGCTGGAATGTCCCTCAAGAAGCTTGTAGGAACTAATATAGTTCTACCTCCAATTCTTAATTCTATTTCTTAAAGTCTGGGAAACTCTCTCAGTCCATTCCTACCTCAAATCACCTGAAATAATATTTCCTCATTTCCACAGATCTGGGCAGACTGCAGAAACTTGCTAAGTGATGATTTTGTTAAGGTTGAAGTTCAGATTAAATTTAACTGCACTGCACATATAAAGACTTTAATGAATTGTTACAAAATGGATTAAAATCTGTTAGGATAATTTAAACAGTAAATTTCAATTTAAAATAATTGGATTGAAATTTGGGAATATTTAATGAAAAATATATGACTTGTTTAAATTAATGTTGCTTCCAATGACATTTTCTAATTTAAACCTCTGTCCCCGAGTCTTCGGTTTTTTACCCCTTCTTGCCATTTCAGAAGATGACAGTGTTATTCCACTGATGCATCTGACCAGCTCTCTCTTATAGCTCTACACACTAGCCACATTCAAAGTCTCTGTCCCTACCTGTAAGGTGCTCAATGACTATGTGGGATGTACCAGAGAAAATCCAGAGCCAGCAGTCCACACAAGAAGACCTCACCACATTTCACCAGTGCAGAAGTCAGAGGGTTTTTAGCAATCACTGTGAAACCACTGTCCAAAGAATAGAAAACTTACTTATCCCAGAACTGCCATTTTCTGCTCAAACTTCCAGGCACAGATCTGCAGTTTTCCTTCTCTCAGGAAAACATGTTAGAGCATGTACATTTAAAGAAACATGCCAGCTTTCCCCCTACGTGCCCTATGAGAATAGAAACAAATCACAGGCATGATTTCTACCTGCCCCAGAAAGGATTAGAGAGAAGCATTTTTACCTGACAGTATGGTTTCCTAGATTAGCATGAAGCAATATTAACTCTGACTGGAGTACTAACATTGTGCCTGGAGCAGATTACCAACCCTGTGCCTCTTAGGTCTGGTCAAGGAAACATGCATGGAGTGGTTCACTGTGCTTTCAGGAAGTCACTGTGCAGAAAAAAAAAAAAAATCAACAAAATTAACTCAATGTGTAAGTCTCACACTAACTGGACATTTAAAACTCAATTTCACCCTCATTAACAATTTTCCTCATTTGATTAAAGGAGTATCTGGTGTTAGCCGCACATAAGCTGCAATTAAAAAGCATTTTAGGCTTAGTCAGTTATGTGATAACACAGAGAATGTTTCGCAGTTAAGGGACCTATTCAGAAAAATCTTATACATAACAAAGCCTGACTTAATTTGTCTTCACAGAAGGCTATACCTTTAAATTCAACCCTTAGTCAGAGGATATAAAATGTCTTACAAGAGCAGATGGAAATTATTATACATTTGGAGAAGTTAAGGTGTGGGATTTGTAACGATTTTTTTCAGCATGATATTTCCAATCAGTGGGAAAGCAGAAAATAAATGATGGTGTCCTGACATTTAGGATCCTTACATCAGCTATTGTATTATACCACTCTTCTGTTCCCTGTGTGCTCTTCAACCTAGAACAGAATAAGGAACAAGGCAGCCACCTTGCTGGGGTCTAACACGTCACCACAACTCAACAGAACCTCACTGTGTGTATTTACCCTTATTCTGATCTCAATATGAGGAAATTTAATTCAGTTTGGGATTCTTTCATTGCTGACTAAACTAAATTAAATTTGATTTATGATTGTCATGGACTAAGGACAAACTCATAAAAAGTACTGCAAGCCAGGCAATATGTGGTAGCTTGGTAAACCACAGTAATTTGGTTACACTGATAAGCCCTTCTTTTGATAAGGTAAATCTCACTTTGCTCAACACCAAAAAAACCTTACTAAACTACTGCCATTATATACATTGACTGACTACTGTCTTATCTACCTCTGATCTGTTGTCTTTCCAATAAATAATATGCATATGTAACGTACATATTACATGTACATATTGTACCTGCAAATATAATGTATAATGCAACCATCATCACATCATTGAAATTGGCAGCCCCAGATTTTTCATGTCCCTGCATCTTGCAGCCTTTCCAAACAAGGAGATATTGCTTTAGAGGGCAAAAATCGAGAGGGTTTACAACAAAAATATTTGAATCTTTATGTAGCAGACAAGGCATGAAAGTAGATTTTAGCTTTTCCCCTCCTGCCTCCCTAATTCACTCAATTTTGCCTTCTGGAACCTGTTTTACTTTCTGTACTAAAGAATATCAAGAGCTATTTTCTAACTGGTCCGTTTCAATCTGTAATAAAAAATGTCTATTACCCATGGAGTCAGACTGTAGAGGACTCTCCAGGGAAAATCTTGTTTCTTGAGTTACAGACTGGACAAGAAACTACAACACACATTACAGTGGTTAAAGAAGACAGACTGAACAGGATCACAGAATATTCTGAGTTGGAAGGGACTCACAAAAATCATCGAGTCCAACTCTCAAGTGAATGGTCCCTACAGGGTTCAAACCCACAATGTTGCTGCTATTAGCACCATGCTCTAACCAACTGATACTCTCAGGGCTAAAGGTCTTTCTGTCCTCGTATTTATGACAGGATGAGTTGGATTATTTCAGTTACATGACACTCTCTATGAGCAAACACAAACAGATGTCAAAAGAAAACACATTTTTGTTTGTGCAATAACAGCAGATGGAGGATTGTCACAGAGCCTGCAAGGTAGGGCATTCATTTAATATAGATTCATACTTGCTAGTCATGCTCATGCTTACTTCATATCACCTCATCTGGTGTTTCTCTTACCCTATTTTTAGGCTTGGAATCAAAGAGAGTGAATATTTTCATGTGCTAATCTTCTAGAGACAAGCCACAGACAGAATAGTCTCCCATCACTTTAAATAATGGACACCACACTGTCTGGAGTTTCCAACAGTCACAGTTTCTATTTATTGGAAAACCTTTAACTCACAGTGAGGAGGATCATTATCTGATACTCTACAAGTGAAGTGTTTGATGAGAAGAGCATGATTAATCAGAATATATTCTGTACAGCTCAGCTCTTGGTGACAGGCCCATAGTCAAAGAGGTAATAAGAATGTGCACTAAAGCAGTTTTGTGATTAACATACATGATTCTGGCCACTGTTGCATGCAAAGCAAAGTGTTGAGGACAAGTGGACAAAAGATGAACAAAATTTCTTATTTCCATAATTTTTCAAATGAAACCTGAACTGAGAAGGACTAAAGCTGCAATAACCTTTTTCCTTCAGCTTATGAGAAAGATATGTCCAAAACCTAGTAAGTAATAAATTTCCTTAAGTCCAACACTATTGACACTCCTTATTCATTCCCTCATAGCCTAGAATAGGTCATGTAGTCAGATTTCAAAAAAGTTTTATATTTAGTTGCAAGAAAATCTGGGCTAGGCATGGCAAACAGGCACTGATTAGTATCAGCCTTCCAAAAAGATTCTGCAAAACTCTTCTTGCCAAATGGCAAACCCCATCCACTATCTTTGCACTGTGATAGCTTGTTAATTTTTCTGTTACCTGTTTTCTCTATTCGTTTTCATCCATTAATTAAGGTGGCAGTTTGTCTTGCTGTCTTCCAGGCAGCCTAACCAAGAACCATGGCAGAGCAGTGATTCCATTCACCCGATGGGGACAACTGAAAGATCTCCAAAAGGTAAACACTACTGGTATGCTCATATAAAGCCTTCTTTAAAATAAAGAAAGCAGGTAAAGGACCGATCCCCAAAAGTTTTTAATTCTTTTGGTTCATTGAACTCCTGTGCTCCTCATCATACCTAAAACACTTGCTACAATATTGCAGCAAAAAAAGTAAAAATAAGTGATCACTAAGCTTAATACAATACCTGAAAGTATGAAAGTTCAGCTAGGCTATTAATTTTTACACTTTTACAATAAATAACACACACTTTAATCCTTCTTCACTGGCAGATGCGCTACCTTAGGATCTAAGAATATGCACAGAAGTAGCATGCTGTGAAGTACTGTCCTGCTAGTTTGTACCTTAACTAACAACACAGGAACTTTTCTGCATGCCATATTCTAAGAAGGGGAACTCTAGGTATATTTGTTACAGGTGCTTTCACTCTGGAATTAGTAGGTCTATGCCTACAGGCAAAAGTATCTTGAAAATCTCTTGAGACAGATTCTCCATTGCTGCAATCCTGTTACAATCCTTTGCACTGGCAGAGAGTGGGTATAAAATACTACAGAACTTTTCAGCCACTTTGTTTTCATTTTGCATAGATGTAAATAACTAAAAAGGTGCAGAACTGTGGAGAATCTGACACCTTATAAATATTAATTAGCAAAGAATTACACTGCCCCTTTGTGGTGCTAAGCTTTATCATTCCCACTTTATAAATGGCGCTGCAGTCACAGAACAAGGTTAATGTACTAGTTCACAACAGCACCAGACAATGACAGAGCCAGGAATTGAGTACAGCTACCTCACAGCTACTTGTTAATCCTGTGAGCCCCACAGTTGCACTTGGTTTTGTGTTTGCCTTTCTTACTGTGTCCATTCCCCAAAACAGCTAAAATGATATCATATTGCTGTCTCTTTACCTTGGGAAAATATGTGAAGCTTCCCTGAGGCAAAAAGCTGTCCGTGTCACAGCACAACACAATCAGCCAGGGATGGCTTCCCTTGGGACAAGAGGCATGACAACCAAAAAATGAGCAGCTCAAAGAGATTTTTTGTTGACAAAAGGTTAGTTTAAAAATAAGTAATGTCATGTTAATTGTGATATTGGCTCTCCAACATTAAAAGGCTTAAGAACAAACCCTGTACAATCTACTGATTGAGATAGATTATAAATTGTAGAAAAAACTCAAAGGATTCAAAGGGTTGATGGTGCACCAAGAAACCTTGCCATTTTGATGAATCTTGAAGTTTTGTGACTGGCAATGCCAAGTAAGCTCTTCTGTGCTCTGGCTAGAAATACTGAAGGTGGAGGAAATAAATAAAAGTAAAAGCAACTTCTCAGGAAAAATGGTGTACTCTTAGTACTTGACAATACCCGTCACATCAAGATATCAATAAAAGGGACACTGAAAATGTATGGCTTAGTAACAGAATAAAACTACACAACTATTCTTTAGTCTTCTCCAAAGCCCAAATCACAATCCTATTTTAGAGATGGCTTGTATAATTTTTAATAATTTAATGAAAATGACCCAACTAGAATTCCATCATCAGAAGTCCCCATAAATTTGAAAAGCACAAGTACAGGACATGGGTGGTTCCAGATTTTTTTTGACAAAGCTCATAGTCACACTTCTGTATTACAAAACAGTTGCAGAAACCTGAAAGTTCAGATGAAAGGACACCACAATCCACCAATAGGTACAAGAGTTATTCCAATACTTCTGGAATAATCAAGAAGACACTTCTGAATGCAACTTACTGCTGAAGAGAACTGTTTTATGATAACTGCTAAATGGTCAAATTCAGTGATTTAAGGACCTCTCAAAATATCCAGTTGTCCATACCTAGCATGAACTGCTAATGAAGCCAAGAACAGAATGAGTAGTTGAAGCTTTCTCATCTCTACAGATTGCAATCAAAGCATCGGCATGGTGGTCTACAAGTATTTCGCCTATTCCTGCTGCACACAGGAAAGATAACTAAATTTAACACTACACAGTAGTGAAGTAGTGAGGTGAAAGGAGAAAATCAAATATGAAGAAACAGGATTTTATATCCTACCAGCAATTATCTAAAAGAAAACTCTGCCATAATTTTTCACAAAATGATAAAGTGACAGGCCTGATCCTTCATTTGCATTACCAAACCACTACAAGTCTAAGATTAAATATATTAAGCCCAAACTCTTCTCTTGTTATACAATTGTTTCAGTTCCACTTACATTTGAGTGATAATCTATAGTAAGTATGAAGAAAATCTGAAGCAAATTGAGGTGAAGCAAAACTGATGTGAATGGAAAGCTGGCTGAATGGCAGGACCCAGCTGTTGATCAGCAGGGCAAAGTTGAGTTTGAGACCAGTAAGTAGTGGTGTACCCCAGCAATCAATACTGGGTCCAAAACTATTTGACATCTTCATTAATGATCTGGATGATAGGGTAGAGTGTACTCTCAGCCAGTTTGCTGATGACACAAAACTGGAAGGTGGGGCTGATAAGCCAGATGGTTCTGCTGCCATTCAGAGGGACCCCAACAGACTGGAGAGATGGGCTGACATGAACCTGCAGTTCAATAAGGAGGTGTGCCAAATTCTGCACATTGGAGGAACAATCCCAGGCACCAGTATATGCTGGGGGCACCCAGCTGAAAAACAGCTTTACAGAAAGGACCTGGGGTATCCTGGTGGACACCAAGATGAATGTGAGCCAGCAATAGGCACTTGCAGAAAAGGCAGGTAACAGTATCTTGGGCTGCACTAGACAAAGCACTGAAACCAGTTTGAGGGAGGTGGCCACACCTGGAGTCCTGTGTCTAGTTCTGGGCTTGGCAATACAAGAAAATCATGTACATATTGGAGAGAGAGGGCCACAAAGTTGGTCAAGTAACAGGAGCATCTCTCCTGTGAGGACCAGCTGAAACATATGGGACTGTTTAGCCCAGAGAAGATAGGGCTTGAGAGAGAGGGGTGGCGGTGGTGTAGATTAACTAATCTATATAAATACCTCAAGGGAGGGTTCAAAGAAGATGGAGACAGGCTCTTATCAGCAGTGCCCAGTGACAGGATAGGAGGTAATAGGCACAAATTGAAACAAAGGACATTCTGCCTGAACCTATTTTTTTCTGTGAGGGTGACTGTGCACTGGCACAGGTTACCCAGAGAGGCTGTTGGAGTCACTGACCTTGGAGACATTCAAAATTCTTCTGGAATTGTTCCTAAACAACTGGTTCTAGGTGGCCCTGCTTGAGAAGGGTGCTCGATCAGATGATTTCAGAGGACCCTTAAAATGTCAACCATTCCATGATTCTATTAAATATAAAAACATAAGTCCTATCAGAATTTCTCAGCAGCCATATGGCCATCAAGTATTGCACGTAGCGTAAAAAGATAACAACAAGTGAAAAACCATCACTTGACTCTTCAGGGACATCAAGTAAGAATATGCAACAGAGGCTTAATTAATCTGCATGTTATTTCCTGTATTTGAAAGGAATATGGTACAGTGTAGAGATGTTTCAAGTTCTGGTGACTTGTAACGGTCTCTCTGACGGTGCTCCCCTTCCTGGGGATAGCTGGAACTTGGCAAATAAACAAGAACCCAACTTTTATACAAACAGAAACTCTCACTACTCTATCTTCAGTTTGGAACAGCCCTGCATCCCAGCCAGCCACAAAACTAGGACATACTGAGCTTTAGTATTCTGTGCTGCATACATCTTAAACGAAATTTCTGTTGTAACAAAAGGCAGCTCTGTCTGATACCACTGAAAAATCCTTCCCTCAACTTCAGCTAGCAATAAACAGGTACTAAATTTCTGAAAGTGACATCTGGAAGACAGTAAATATAGTAAAATTTGGTGGACTCTTGGTACTACAGTTATGCATGTGGTTTAAACTACTCAGTTTTATCTGTCTAAACAAACAAGCAGACAGTCTACATTGAAGTATGTATTTTATCCCTGGCTTTATTTATCTGGATTCCCAGACAAGTCATTAGAAGAAATGTTTGGTTGTTTCATGACAACATTCAAAAGCTAAATGTCAGCTGAAGTAACAAAATTTCTTTGTTGATCACTTAGGCAGTTTTAGAACATGATGGAAAAAAGTAAATAATCCCCAGCATTGCTTTTACTTGTATAATTCCTGTAATGACTCAATAAACATTCATCTGAAAAGGAGTAGGGGACACATTAAAATTTCAACTAGACAGTTCGTAAAATAAGCAGAAACTGCAGTAGGAAAAATTAGGTTAACACTGAGGGTGTTAAAAAAACACACTTCCCCAGTTTTTGTCCCAGGCATTCAGCATTCTTTTCATTCAAATTACTGAATACTGGATCTGCTATCTACCTTATTCAGCTCTCACCTCAAGCAACCTCTGTGACACATCTCCTGGGTCTCCATTTGCTTCTTGTACCTGACAGTGTAAAAGTACAGCAATGTTATTCTGTGAAAGTTCTTTTATGCAAAATGTATCTCAAAGCATTGCACAGACTTAAATTAAACATTCCATTACAATATAAAAGAAAGATGTTATGCTGCCAATTTAATTTGAAAGGTGGTAAGAAAAACAGTATGAGGAACCTGCTTTACTGTCTCACAGTATTAAAAGTGCTCAGTTTATCAATAAAAGTGGACATCATTCCCTGATAACACTAGTCCTGCTAAATTCATCTGAAAATCAGCTTGATGAATGCAAAGAACTATCTTTTCATATACATTAAATGCACCTACAGTACCACATGAAAACATAAAAGTCATGGGGATCTGGTATGGCTCTTTACACATCTGCTAGATAGGATCCTCTGTTAAAGAGGAGGAAAAGAAAAAAAAAGAAAAGCTACTTTGATTAAAGGTAAAGATCATGATCTGAGTCCTGTTAGCTGCCAAAGTTGTGCTGTATAGGGAGAAGGTAAAGTCTGAAAAGCAAAGATGCACTTTGTTTTGGAGCAAATCAGTGTTAGTGCTCTACCCAACAGAGCCTACAGAGACACTATATTGATCTTTATCTGTGCTCTTAAATGCAGGTAAAAAAGGCACAGGATACATTGGTACTTCGCCATTTGCCTTTTACTTAGAACTTGTGACCATATTCCATGGTACCTGAAAATTACTCCCCAGCTACCTTAACCCTAACACCAGTCATAACTCTGTTAATGACTCTTACTTATCACCATTTACTCATCATTAAAAGATTAACACCCAATTATCTTTTATTCTTTCTCTCACATTTCCTCTAATACTTGAGAGGAGCCTTTTTTAAATGTCTGCAAAATCCCCTTAAACTTTTTTCTTTTTTATTACATCACAGAAACCTTCACTTGAATTTAGCTACTAATTCTTGTGTAACCTATTACATCCTTTCATCTCCTGAACTTCTGTCCCATCAACACCACTCTTTTTTCTTATACTTAGAATGACCCTTGTAACATGTTTCTGTTCTTCTTATCCTCTTCAATAACATGCTGACAAACATCAAAAAGAAAATGAGAAACTGCAGATTCTGTAGGAAGCGACTTCTCTAACACTTTCAAATATGGCAAAAAAACACAGACGGTAAAAAAAAAATCAGTGAAACTTATAAACTGCATATAACACAATTTCATGTGGGAGGGTTAAATAAAAAACATCATCACTACATGTACATTGCAACAGCAAAACAGAATGTAGTTTGTTTAATCATATTGTTTTGTGCTGTGAGGTTCAATTTTGATATTTCCTTCACGGAAAATGTGGCAAGACTTTCCAGCATTTCATTTTGCAAGCTTCCTTTTGCAAATGCTTTTGAGAGTGTTTGATCCTGGATTGAACCAAAGGTTAATGATACTTTAGTGGAAACTGCATGGGTCTCCAAGCTGATGACCGTCACTGACATTTTGACTTAGAGAAATTCATTCACAACTGCTCTGCATCTTTTGCAATTAGTGTTTCTGCACAAACAAGATGCAACATTAGAAAATAAAAATGGTTGTGTTTTAAACTCTGTAAGAAGAGTACAAATGACCATATAGAGAAGAATCAGTTTATATCAGAAAGCAGCATTTTGTCTTGTGTTGTAGAAGATACTACATGAGTGCCAGTGACTAAAATTTTGAGGGCAATACTTCTCTGTGTAAAACTGCATCAGCACATTCACAGAGCTGTAATACAGAGGAAGAGTCTGGGCTGCCACCTTTTCAAATTGCCCAGTCTGACAGCATTTCCTCTGTTACTAATGGACACACAGCCTCTAGGATAATTATTCATTTGATGCAGCTCTTTCTCTTCCTTTAATAAAGATATTAAAAACAAACATTGGCTGCAGATCCACTGCAGATGAAAAAAAGACAGTCCTTGTCTTCACTCAGAAGCAGAAACAACCAGATGGTGACCTCAGTATTAATGGCTCATAGCAGGCAAAATTCCCATTGGCACAAAAGGGTCTGTGACATTGTAAAGAGCACATGGCACTTCAGAAAGCCAGTGCTGAGCACCACAGCAGTGTCCTTCCCACTGTGCTTAGAAGACATGCACCAGCATCAACATTTCCCCTAAGCACATTTTCCCAAAGGAAAACACGCCCAGACACTGGTCTGGATGTAACACCCTTGTGTTTTCCAGCTTATGATCCCATTTCTCACTTTCTTGCTTCAGTGTTTCTTCGCACAGATAACTCAAACTTAGAGCCTCAACAAATGCTAAGCAGTGAGAACATTCTATGGTTGTGGCTGAACAATATACTTTACACCAGTTTTTGACCCAAAAGCAAACTGAGAACTGTGGATTCCACAGTACAGCCAAATACTATGATCACATTGAGAAACATAGCAAGCAATAAGAATAAATGCTACTCAGTGTTTGTAACAATACACTTTTGGAAATGTTGTTGAGGAATAAATTCAGTGCTGGAAGCACATTTTTTTCTCCTGAAAAATGAACTTCACAATTATACTTGCTGTTAATGAAAATAGACACTTTTCAACAGAATGTGCATTTTTAACATCGAATTAGTAGCTACCAGGACCTCCTTACCTACCTACTCACATGTCAAGGAAAGGAACAGTAATACTGTCCTCCTGCTTCTTCATTCTAAATGAAAATATTATGAGCCTCTTGTCCTGCCTCTTCTAAATGTCATAATATCACTAATGCAATGCCAAATTGGTTATGTCTTTCCAAATTTAACTGATGATGCTGGTGTTGTGACTAAACTTGGTGAGAGACCATAAAAGAAAGAAAGGGAACTTTACTTCATTCAAAACTAATTTCACTGAGTCACTGTCCTTCTCTCATAGATTTGATTCATTTACTCTTTTACAATCATTCTTTCATATCCATGTATTCACAAGCCCTAAGTAGTCTGGCCATGATGAAAAAGGACAGTAGTTGCCAAAACCTCATAATGTCTTCCAGGACCTTCTTACACTGGAGATTATGGTCTAATGTTTGGACGTGCCTTTTATACCCTTGGCTTAATGATTGTCAACCTTTAGACTGATAATCACTGTGAAGCACTATCTTCATATTGTCCTATACTGTCTGAATCACACTGATGATTTACTCAGTGTGTTTTGTCTCCTTATCTGGGTGGCTTATAGTTTTAATTCTTTATCTTCCTGCCATATTTTCCTTAGATGAGAAGTCCAGCAAGAATATACTTAAAGATCCTATGAAGAGGACAACAAAGACACAAGGGCTAACTGCACATTACTACAGCTCAGGAGTAGCACGACTTGGAGGAAGTCGGGACCAGAATGATCTTCCCACTGCACTTCCTGATTTGGCAGTAATTGGAAATAGCAATCTTTATGTTGATGTGGTTCCCAAGCACTAGGGCCAGATGTGCTGAACACTTGCAGTTCTGAGACCACCTACCACTGAAACAGTATCATTGGCTGAACATGGCAAAGGCACCTATTTGACAAGATGCACTTCCTGCATAACAAGTGGCTATACCACATTCCCTAAAGCCCTAAATAGCATAATGATCTAAAAAGCTACTATTAAGTTTTCTTGCAGATTGTCTCACTTGTGTGTGATTGTGCAAGTCTATGAATGCTTATGAGTGGGTGTGAAAAAAACCCAGATCTGAATAGCAAGAACTGGAATGAACTGAGAAAAAAAAAAACAACATCTAAGTGACAATACAAATACTTCTCTAGTCCCATATATGGTGAAAAATCAACCCTGAAGACACTAGACTCCATTTCCTCTCACAATCCACGCATTCTAGCAGATTTTGTGAAGAACAGGAAGAACCCTGCTGCCCACAATCGGTCAAAGTCAACTATTTTACTTAGGTCTCTTCCTACTTGCACCACAAAGAAAAGAACTGCACATTTCAAAACAGGGGAGTCATCAAAAGTTTTACAGATACATGAGCAGGAGAGTAGCTAAGAAAAATACAGAGGGTAGAAAAGAAAAAAATACACATTTCTGTAAGAGTCATTGAACCAGACACAGTGTTGGTGCAGAAGGAAGCACTCAGATATCAGAAGCTGCAAAGCAAAGGTTTCACATGCAGGAAGTTATTGTCAGTTCTATTATCACGCCAAAAGCAACAGAAAGCTACACCAAAGATCAGTTGAGGGTGTCCTTTATAGACAGGAACTATAAAAAACAATAAATGCCCAGAAATTATTGATTTGTAGGAAGGCAGTAATGGTTAGAGGTTTGATATAGATCTCCTTCTATAGAAAGATAATGTAAAAAGACAAAAGGCTTTTAAACTGA
This sequence comes from Manacus vitellinus, assembly GCF_001715985.3. Classification (NCBI taxonomy): domain Eukaryota; kingdom Metazoa; phylum Chordata; class Aves; order Passeriformes; family Pipridae; genus Manacus; species Manacus vitellinus. Next base: position 2,421,767 of record NW_021940750.1, read on the forward strand.
AGAAGGGACAGGTGATATAAAAAACATGAGTAGTCCAGCTTTTAAGTTGTAAAAAATTCCAAGTGACCACATCAGAAGAATGAAAATTAAACAGTTTTCCAAAAAAACATCTCTGATCTCAAGGAAGTTCATCTGATTATCTCTGGGTCCTGCTTATTGCTCCTCTGAGCAGTCTCTGTCACAAAGCGCTGCAGCCTCCCAGGCTGCACTGACTGTTGTCCTGCCAGACCTGGAACCTTCTCCCCAAAGCAGCACCCATGCCCTGCTCTCCTTTCCAAGGGCTCTCCTTTTCCAGCTACTTCATGTAGGGACACAGCACGTAACTGAGAACACGCACACCAAACAAATACCATCTGTCACATTTGGGAATTTAATTTGTGTATGCATTGACCTGAGACAAGTTCTGTAGGCAAGAATTGAACTACATGCAATCTCTGGCTGAGTTGAGCAGAACAGACATAAATTTGCTTCCTCTAAGCCACTTTCTTCAGATCTCCTAGTAAATACAAGAACACATTTTCTCCAGACCTTATATTCTGCAATAGGGTGAATTATTTTTGGCTCAAGCAAGCCACATAGGCTTACATGGGAGCACTTGGGGCCAGATCTCCCCATCCATCCCCTTTTACACAGATGAAGCTATACCACAATTACACTAAAAATATCAGTATTTTCTACATTGATCACATGATGGAGGCTATGCTGTACTGATCATGTAATGGGCACACATCCAATGCTGCACTAATGGTGTCCCTATATGATGGCTTGACAGCCAGTCTTGTCACATAGCCAAATCTGCACCCATCACTTGAACTGCAGGTTGTAAGATGGCTGTTATGTCACCCATCAGTTGTGTGATGGGGATGGGAGGAGTAGAGAGAGCAAGGTTACTGAGGAATGAGGTGACAAGCAATACACTACCAGCACAACATATTCTGCCTAGAGACTACTGCTTCTTGCCTTCTGAGGGGCCCCTGAGGAGACTGGTGGGAGTAAGATAGATTAATTGTTCTAGTATGACAAATTTGGTCTGCATGATGGAAGCTTCTTACATTGCCCTACGGTAAGAATGAATGTGCTCTAATTCAGTTTGAATTCCCTATACTGTATTCAGTCACAACTGCTCCCCATCAAGTAATGAATTCAGTAGAGGCAGAAAAGTGAGGAAAGAGCACAGTTGCACCAAATCACAGAAAATCGTGAAAAGAAAGTGAAAAAAAAAGTCCTTCAGATTCAGAAGACAAACTCATAGCCCTGGGCAAAAAAAACCCTGTTATTAATTTCCTGTGCCTAAGTGAATGATGCTAACTTTTCTGGGGAGTTCAGATAAGGAAGCCAGTTCTTTTTTGGAAGTTGTAGCTGGGGGTACACCTAACTAGTTCTTAAATGAGAGGATCAAACCATTGGCATGTTCTATTCCAGTTTGTCTGTGGACAGAATTGTCCTCTCTTGTACAGGACCATACCAAGTTTTCATAGTGTAGAATTGAAATACAAAGGGATGACAACCATTATTTGTCTGATTTCTGCATTGAGATGTCTTTAGCAAACAATCTGGGTGTTTTCACCTCAATCAAAGCTTTGTCAACACCTGTAGGCATTGGGAACTTCTTCCACTCTTAAAAAAAAAAAAGTTAGGAGTAGTAAAATAAAAAAGGTGGATGACAAGAATCATGCAGGAAAACTCCACAGAGAGGATCACATCAAAATAGAACTTCAGTAGAGAAGCAAGGCCCTTCAAAAACTTCACCCTTGGTGAAGTAATGGTTCCATCAAATGGTCTGCAAGTCCAGAGTACTGAGGAAATTGCTGACAGTGTTGATTTCATGCTTTAAAATAGAGATATGGAAATATGCCAATAATGTAGAGGCAAACAGGAACTGCAGCTTGAAATGAGAAAGAATCTTAGTCTTTGTTTCCTCCTAGAGACTCTACAGAGACAACTGTCCATGACACCACTTCATTCCAATAACAATTTTTATTTTGCCTATTGATGACTTGCGCAGGAGAACACAGGTTATAGGCCTCCTCAGATCATTCTATATAGAAGGTCAGCAAGCCACCACATCTGTAAGTCAGAGGAAAAAATGAGGTCCTGACCTATAACCAGTGGATTTAGAAGTAAATTTTTCATATTTGTCATTCTCAGTATTTTAAAATGCCATAAGACACTTTGAGGAGTCTCATTAACTGTGTAACAGAGAGGTTTTATCAGCTCTTCTCAAATATTTCTATTTAAAAGTCTGTTAATCTCTATGACCTGATAATCACCACAAAAATTAGACTGAGACCTGGATATCTAAAGCCATTCCTGTTCCAATAACAACCCTATAAACACTCAGAAGGCGGAGACAGACACGAGCTGCTAGTTTGCCAAAACATTTCCAGTACCAGCTACCACAGAGAAAGCTTCTTCGTCAAACAAAGTTTTTATATGACAGCCAGATGGTGATACAGGGACAGCCGGCACCTTGCAGTAGGACTAAAGATGGCTGATATTGATAGCTGGACAAACAGTACCAGAGGTATTTCTTTACTATGGATTGCAACCAGTTATGATTAGTCAATAACTAGGAGAGAAGTAAAAAGACTCTTCCATTAACAACAGAACTAGGGAGAGCTGAGAAATTCAAGAAAGTAGCACAGTGCCTCTATGGGAGGGAAATCAACATTTTCATAGCATCCTACCAGAGACATCTCTGAAAAGTCGATAAATAAGCATCACTGGAACATGCAAGACTTTTAGTCTTTTCTTCTTTCTTTGAATAGGAATAAAACCAACCACAGGAGAGGAAGTGTTTTGCTTGTATACCTGTTCAAATGGGCATTATTTAAGAACTCAGAAAATTAGTAAGAGATATATCAGTTTTCATCATGAAATATTATGTGTCGATTATTTAAGTAACTGCAACTTTGTGTAATAATCTTTCTGACTACTAACCAGCTGTGAATATGGAGCCACAACACTGTACAGCAAACCAAGTGCCTCTTCTTTGAGATACACATAATTCTATTGTATTATTGTCAGGTGACAAATGTGACAGCTATATCAATATTATGGCCAGAAGTGGTATGAATGTCCCAACATCCAAGACTGCTTTTCTATTGTTACACTTTATATTGATCAAGAACCCAAGGAAAGTCCAAGACACTGCACTTCTGGCAATGAAAAAAACTACAGACTCATTCAGCAATTTCTTAAAATTCCAGCAAATTGTCAGTACAGAAATCAGGAAGGTGGCTTGGCTACTCAGTTCTCATTAATCTGCCCTCTGGCACGTGTCAGTGCTCTGAGAGAATTTTGCATTATGCTTTAATAAAATCATTCAAGAAATATTGAATGTGTAAGTAATTTTTCACTGAAGGACATTCATGTGGTAGTCCTTAGACATGGATTAATTTTTTACTTTAATATTTTATAAATAATATCTGGCCTCAACAATGCAAGAGTAATATTTTGTCATAACTCAGACTCATGTTATTATATCTGTTTGATCTTTAGAGGACAGTAAACAACACATACGGTCTCATTTATTAATTTAAATGAACCGACTCTTCTAAGTTATTATGCCTATGTTCATTCATCTAAATTTTCCAAAGTATTAATGAACAAGAAACAGAGTTAAATTATATACAAAAAGAAGCTAGCTCCCTCGATTGAAACTCCAAAGAATATATTTGAGATAATGTTATTTTTTTTATTTCCACAGGTATTTCTTTATCAAATAGTTTTATCACCATTCCAAAACAGTAAAATGACACTGAGACAGAGGAGATAGGAAGAGGACTATGTCCCCAGCAGCTCCATGTGTGTGTGTTTGCTATTTTTAGCCCAGCTTTGCACTTTCCCAAGTCTAATATAACATCTATTTTTGTCTTTTTTCCATATCATTAACTGGGAAACCTGTTAGAAGAATTCTAATGTTATTGTTTAGCAATGTTCCACTCCCATGATTTTCCTTATTAGAACCATTGCCTTCTGCAGTATTATTGGTGTGATTCTAATTATCTTGCAATGCACTCAAAGTAGAGAACCTCTAGTTTCTTTTCTAAAAAAAAAAGAAAAAAAATGAAAGAAAGAAAGAAAGTAAAACTAGATCTTATAACTTTAAGGATTGATACAGTCTCAGTATAAAATCTCACTTTCTGCTCATTTTCAAAATAAATTATATTTGATGTGGAGAAAGGAGAAATGTGAAGTCACAGAAATCCAAGTGACTACAGCACACACAAATGAAATGCCAGTTAAAAAGCTCTGAAAAATTCCAATATTTCAGAAAGGTCATCTATTTTGTTTCTGCTAGTGCATGGGCAGTTTGCCTGACTTATGTAGTAGAGAAAAAGCAGGTCATATTTTACACTGTGAGAACCATCTGATGAAAGAAATAACCATTTAGCACATCTGCCAAGAAGAAACACCATAAGGAAACATTTCCATGAGCTATTTCATATACGTTTCTGCAATTATATTTTCTTTAACAGGTGCACTGCAGGACAGAAGTGTTCTGTCAATTCACTGTAGATTAAAAACAATAAATCAAGCACACACAAAAATCTCCTCTGTTTGCTTTGGAGATTGTAAAGAACTATGTAGCTACATCTGAGTCTTTGCTGCCTCTCAACCATGTTTTGTTATTCTTCATAAATGAAACTGTGAACATATTTTGTGCTTACTCAACAGAGGCATGACAGGTTAGACCAAGACTGTCAGAAAGTTTATTGTGCAAAACTGTGTAATTTTAACTTCAAAACAGCTAAATGAAATGCTACATACCTGACTCATCCTGATGGCCCTGCAGGCTCTTGGGCAGAAGCATCCTAGAATTTATGACAATGGAAACTCCTGTCTTTCTTCTCCATATACTATACGATGAAATCTTTGAAGAATTACTTTAGAGACAAATTTCTAGGTCTTTCTTCTTTTTCCTTTTTAAGGGAGAGGAGGAAATAATAATAATAATTATTATTATTGTTATTGTTGTCATTGTTGTTATTGGTGTTGTATTTTATTTTTATTATTTTATTTTATTTTTAATATATGATCTGAAAACTGAAGCAGCTTCCATTCCTCTATACAGTAAAAAGAAGTTTCATTAGACGTTCACTTCCCAATTTCTATTTTCCTATTACTGGTAGTAATCACTCTGTCCTATCCAGTTCTGATAGCTCTGAGCAAGCAGTACTTAAAAAAAAATAAAAAATTGAAGGATTCCAAAACCTGGAAGGATTTGTTTGACAATGAGAAATTTGAACTAAGTAACATTTAATCAACCACTCAGGACAACTTTGTTTCAGAAATAAGGGGAATTTAAAAACAAGAGTTAGACAGTGCTCACACTTGTAGCTTCACAAAGCACATACAGTTTGACATGTAGATGAACCTCCTTGAAGTTCATCATATGTTGTCTTGCTTTCCATTGTACAAATTGCACTATCAGGTACAGGTTTCTCCCTATCCACACCTCCTATTATATCCAGCATGTCTGCCTCAGCTCCATCATACCAGCTTTTCTCCTTGATTCAGGGAATACTTACCTTACCTGAACTTTCTTGAGAACCATGGCCAGATGTTCTTTTATATACAACCTGATGAGGTGCCCTGAAAACTCTGCAGAAAAGGAGCTCTGAAAAATTTACACATTCCCGTGCTTTTAGATGTCTTGAAAAATTTCCATCTATACATCTTGTAATTGTTGATTTGGCATAAAATTTAACTTTAGGTGTATGTGTGACTTTTAAATATTAATGCTCTCCTGCTCTCACATAGAGAGTACTAAAAGCCCCAGAGAGTAACTCCTTTCAGTATGACTCTAGTTAACAGTAGCCAGAAGATGCACTTCATCTTTCTCTGGTCAATTGATGTCCTATTGAACATGTATTCATTATGCAGCCCTGTGAACCACACAGAGGTCTGAAAATTACAGCTTAATGGGGGTGATACAGGCATTGTTTGCAAATAAGGTGTGCTGCTGGACCTTGTAAGGGGATGTGAAGGCTGAACACACAAGGGCGTGTGAAGGACGAAGGCTGCCTTGCCTGTAGTTACCATGAGATGGTGGAGTTCAGGATCCTGAAAGGAGAGAATGTAAAAGAAGTAAGATCTCTGGACTAACAGGTAGTATGTAGAAGGTGGAAACAGGGATAGGTGACCTGCGAGGAATATAGAGACACCGGCCTGAGCATGCAGAGATAGTTAGAAAAGCCAAGTCCATCAGATGCTGAACCTGGAGAAGTCTCTTACAAGTGTATAAGTAGCAATAAATGCAGCAAATAAGTAGTAGTAAATAAGTTTTTGGTCCAAAACTGTCCAATGTCTTCATTAATGATCTGGATGATGGGGTAGAGTGCACCCTCAGTCAGTTTGCTGGCGACACAAAACTGGGAGAAGTGGTTGATAAGCCAGAGGATCATGCAGCTATTCAGAGAGACCTCAGGAGGCCAGAGAAATGGGCCAACAGGAATCTGATGGAGTTCAGCAGAGGAATTTGTCAAGCCCTACACTTGGGGACGAAAACCCCCATGCACCAGTACAGGTCACCCAGCTGGAAAACAGCTTTTCAGAAAATTATCTGATGTTCCTGTTGTACAGACAGTTAACCATGAGACAGCAATGTGCCCTTGAAACGAAGAATGAGAGTGTCCCCCGATCTGCATTAAATCTAGTTTTCCACAGTCTCCTACATTTTAAGATATATCTGTTATTGCTTAACAAAACTTTTACCAGGTAGAACAGTTCACTACATACATTTTCAAGAAGAGAGGTAACAGAAAAAAAATCAGAAAACAGATCAGTCAGAAGAAAAGAAAGGTAACCAGACATTACCTAATCCTTCCTGTTTCATATCAAGGTCCTTTCTATATTATTACACTGTGCAATTTCTAATTTTTTGAACTACATTACTGTTTAAAAAAATTTTACATTATAAACACTGGAAATGGAAAACTTTAGTAATAAAAAGAGAATGTCAATGACTTTGAGGACAATTAGCTTGGAAAGGTCAGAAATATTCCGGCATTACTACACTATTGTATGTACTTAAGAGAGCCTTTGTTTACAATCCAGACTGCTTGAATCAATATTGCTACTTTCTGACTTTTCTTCAACTCACTCACTAAACATTTCTAGTCTACTTCACAAAAAAACTGAACACTTTTGTAAAACAAACAGAGAAGATGCACCAGTATATGTAAGTAATGACATTTATAGTACTACTTGTCTTTCTACACTTCATTAAATTTTTATATTTTCTCAGATAGAAGAGGATCAATTCAGGTATGGACAAAACAAACTGGCCTCTCTTTTGCAGCTACTACAGATGCTTTACAAAGTCTGAAACCAAAGCTGTTGCAGTCTAAATAACAGATGAAAGTGACATTTGTTGAGAGGACAGCTATTTTTTATGTTATGGATGCAAAAATCAGGGGGATTAAAAGACAAAAGGGTAATATGATAAGGCTCAATCTCAAAAATGGCACATGAACAGACATCCAAGAAAAACTAAAATCAGAAAACTAAAAAGCTTTTTTATCACATCAGTCCGACGCATGAAGCATTCCCATTCTCAAGCTTAGGGTTGAAAAAGGGTCTGTCCACAAAACTGAAAAACACTGCTGGGACTGTTCGATATACACAGGCTGCAGAACTGTATTTAATCACCATTTTACCTCCCATCCAGTCATAAGGTAGCTAATCTTATGTATTATCTTTGATTACAAGATTCTTTACATAGAAAAAGAAAATTATTATTTTTACTGAAAGGTACTTATCTGTAAAGGTTTATCTTCATTTCACAGCAGAAACAACCTTGCAAGCATCTTTGCTTCATTTTTGCATGTATCTTAAGTGGAATATGCAACCAAAAAATCCCTAATATTATCCTAAACAAAGCAGTTGAAAAGACACCCAGAAAAAGAACTTAAATGAAAAGCTGGCTTCACTCATCATATTTCTGTTGATACTAATGAAGCCACAATTTCACCCATTCATACATGAGAAGATATAATACCTGCATATAGCAGTGCCCAGGAATATCTTGTCTGTTATATGAGATAATATGAAATCTCATGGACGAAATATGAGATTTTCAGGTATAAATTAAAAGTTCTTCAGAATGTAACTAGATTGCTTTCATTCAACATTTATAGGTGTCTCTGATATCATCAAGTGAAAGATACCAAGAAACACAGAGCATAATAATGTTTACACAGTGTATATGCTTATTGATAACTTACGTATTGTGTGTGATATTGTTGTGATACATGCTAATAAAAAAAATTATTACATTTTAAACCAGTGAGCATGACCAAGGGACAGAAAATTAAGTAGATGCTATTTAAAAAGTTCTTTCTTCAAAATCTGTGGATTATTTTAGAATTTCAGGGAGTTTTTCTATTTATAATTTATTTCTTCCAGAGAAAGTAAGTCTGGGCATTCTTACCATATCACTAGTACTCTGCTGTTACCATTACACTGACTTGATGTATTTGAACTGTGAAAAAAGGAATTATGCTAAACTGAGTTTAAACTGAAATATACAAATAATTGCTGTATCAGCAGCAGTTTACAAAATTAACATCAGGGACCCTACCTTACAGTTGTTTATTTTTAAACATATTCATTTATTATACTCTCTAAGGTCAGTGCTCATGCCAAGCATTTTTACATAGAAATATAATCTATACCTTTGATTTAGTTTAGAAAGTAAATATAATCTGTTTAAAATTAGTAGGGTGGCATGGGGTTTTTTTTGTTTTTTGTTTGGGTTTTGACATAAACAATGCAAATGGATTACTTTTCTGAAAAGAACAGTCTCAGAAACCATAATTATGTAACAGTGCTAGCTAGAATCAAGCACAGGCAGAACCTATGGAATTTTTATAACACATAAATACATGTTGAGCTACGGAGCTACTATAGTCCATGTTTTTATTCCTCTCAAACTTCAAATCACAGATCTGTGCAGCCCTAGTAATGCTGCATAGGGCCCTAGTAATGCTGAAATTGTGTTCTGACCTAGATTTATAGATCATTTTCACAGAGACTCTGAAAATAAACCTACAGAATGACACACATATCCTCCTCTCTTTCATCTGAAAGCTATACACACATTTACTCCATGACACTCTAATATCCAAGACCTAGGATTATTACAGAATGTGTAAATCAGTTGTAACAAATTACATGATGGTTCTCAGAGGCAGACAAGTTAATCATCAACAGCTTTGTATTAATACCAGGGTATTAATAAACAAGAAAGAATAAAACTCCAAAACAATAGGCCCCTGCTGTTGCTGAGGATAAAGCAAATTCCAATATAATTTGTATGACTAAAATCACACTTAGGGATCTGTGCAAATTCTTAGGTCACTAGTGCACAATGCATTCTTTGCTTCTGCAGCCTCTCTCTTCCAGTTTCTTTCCTATATAGGTGGTTCAGTCACGTCTGACCAAGCTGCAGAGACAGCAGAACAGACCCAGATAAAATAAGCATAGCTGTGTTTCAGCATGTGCAAGGGCTAGTTGTACGTCTCCCTGACTAGCCATACACATTTCTTGCTTTACATTACTAATTGTATCAGGAAGTGGGTTTATTTAATTTACCTACTTGCAAATGTAATCATGGCATACCTTCTATATATTTCAGAATAAATGCAAAAAACATACAGTCTCCAGAAAGGGAGAAAAGTGAGCATTCATCACTGGCATCTCTGCAGTTCATGATTTTGTTTCTCACCAAATGACTGCCCAGTCAGAGGCAGCACAGTACGTATTTTTTCATAACTTGCTGTTGTTTACATTCTGCATTATTAAAAAAATTTAAAAGAAAAAAAGTATCCTCTCAAACATTGTCCACTTTTAGGGCCATATTTCCTCCGAAATTCACAATAGAGACTGGAGGTTGAACAAGACAATGTGGTAATATAGTTTCAAGTCATTTTCATAAATGCTTTATCATTCATGTTCTGAGTTACATAACAGAAAGAAAATAAATTTATGCATCAAGCATTTAACCTTCACAGCATCTGTGTCAAAATTAGAGGTAAATGTAAATTTGCCTTACTTAGTGCAAACAATGTATTGCACCAAGCCTCTTCACATGTATGTTTTCTCTGCTTAGATTCCATCAGATGTTTCACCAGTATCTTTCATGAGTAGTATGTCCAACATGATCAAGTAAGCAAATATGGGAATCCTGAATGGTTTTGTCCACTGCTTTGCTTGCATTCTCTGTTTCATAAACACTAATACCAACAACCCAACTTGAAGTGTCAGACACCATCACACATTAGTCCCGCCCAGTGACTACACTCATCTTCTGAGGATTCTCCAGTCTTAGCAGTCATGGTTTCAGTCTTCTATGTTTTGTAGCTGTGGGTTAATAGAAAAAAAATACTATTCTCCTGCAAGTATTGAACACATTTTAAAATAAAAATCACAAAAGTATTACCATATATATGGCTGTGTTCATTTTTTCCATAAATTTCCAAATACATGCACTTATTATGTATACTCACTAAATTTAAGATCTTGATATTTATTTTGTCTAACTTGCAAAATTTTATAATAATAACTTACTCTATTATCCATTTTCTTTAAATGCTTACTGACTGCTGTTTCTTTGATTTTTCTAGTACTTCCTTTTCTTGCATACAACCTTTTCTATAAAATAAACAGGTTTCCCTTAGTCCACCTACCTCTTCCTACATTTTCACACTACTTTGTGAAAATATTCTGCACTGTTCCAAAACTGAAAAAGTTGCAAATAAGTTATACAGAATGATATCTCTGCCAGCTCAGGTCACCACATCTCAAGACTATTTTCCTTTAGGATAGGAGTAAGCTTTCCAGATGAACAGAGGTTATTTTTCCTAGAAAAACATATTACACTTGTTTTCCCTCACGCTGCCTCTTCCTTTACAATGGGAATTTTAAACAAGGAGTCACATTTCATTAACATTATTGCTGCTCCTTTACTTTACATTGAATGCTGTACTAAAAATACAGCCTTACAGAAAAAGCTCTAAAACAGGCTCTAATCTTTTTCTGTATGTAAAAATCTCATGTACTGCATGATGCACAACTCTTAGAAAGCAATAATGTGAACATGTAATTAGCAACTGCATGACAATACAGAGATTCAAAGGAGAAGAAACATTCATGAAGGTATCCATGTCTGAGAACATGATTTCAGAATCAGAACAATGTTTGCTTTTGAACAAATGTTTTCATAGTAGAGTGGGAGATGGCATAATGTGGCACACAGTGTGACTAGTAGAACAGAAGCAAGTACATAGATCTTTTTTTCCTCTCCTCCTTTACATCAATCAATAACACTTTGCTTTCAGCATCATTCCTGTCTGCTGTAGGTGTTCCTGCAGGACCTGAATGTTTCAAATACACATTGTTCCTTTACAGCAGCAGCACAGACTTGTAGCCTTTATATTCAGTCATTTTGACAGCCTACAAAAATCTCTTTCTGAAATGCAAATGAAGTCAGGGAAGTGGTAATTTGTAAAATTTTATAATTCAATGAGAATTTAGAAATATTTACAAAAGACCTATCTCCTGCTGCAGGTCTTTGACCCTGGCAAACTTCAAAGGTTGGTGAAAACAGTAAGGTATTAAAGTTTTGAGGAAAAAAACCCCAACATACTACAAAAATCTAACAATGGAAAATGCTAGGCAATTTAAAGAGAGGGTTCACTATCAGCATTCCTAATAATTATTCCACATTTCTTATTTTGCTTCTTTCATAACTAAAAACTTCAATGTTCATTTTTACTTTCTGCCTAATGAGGTCTATTCTTCCCTTGCAGACAAAAAAAAATTGAAAGTCCTTTAGAAATCTTATCTAAATATGTACATTTTCAACTTCTTGCATACATACTAGTTTACAGTACAGGTAAAAAGAACTCAGACTTTTCAATGTAATGTAGTAAATAAGTAAGTAAATAAGGTCATTGTCCAACAAAATTATCTCTATTCTGAAACTGTTAATTTATACTTAGCAATAAAGTTTGAGATTTCTTTGAATGAGCTAAAATCCTTTCAAGGCATTGATCTATTTTTGCTGCATGTGTATATAGTTTCCCAAATCCTGAAGACAAGCTTCTAGGTGTTCTTACAATGGTAAAAAAAACTTTAAAGACCCTATACTCAATTAACTCTATGAACAAACACGGGTATCACACAAAACATTTCCTTTTCCCTTCAGGAATCTCACAAATGTCATTATCACCATTTATTAATATGTTGATCCTCTAGTTATCCATTGAAAATAGCAATTACCCTGATTCCTATTACAGAAAAAAAACAAGTATATTTGAAGTTTTTCAAATTAAATCCCAAGTGGTATGTTTAAATGAAAATTACTTAAACACTAAAATGCATGCTAAAGAGCTCTCTTTTTCATTTTACATGATCTGTTTAAGTTTTAGCTGAAAGCATACAGGAAGAAGATAGTTAGTGCTGGAACATTTACTCTGACTAAAAAAGCAAGATGAGTGCATATGTTAATACCATTGAAGATGAAAAATTTGTGAAGTGGAAGGAAAGTAACAGCTCCATAAGTCTATGTAGGCACTCTAGCTTTAGATAATGATTCAAGAACTTAGGATTTCTGGCTCAGGGAAGCAAAAAAAATATGCAACAAAGAATGTCAGAACTGCTTAAATCTCTTCTCTCGGATACATTATGTTCAGTACACAAGGAAATTTCGGGCAATACCCTTGTGGTCAGGAGTATCAGTAAGCATTAAAAACACTGCACAACCAAAGCAAGCTCATCAGCTGCATCATTCAGCTAAACTCAGAAACAACCTAATGTGGAACTATCTACAGTTACTGTGTGATCAAGCTACACAAATTATAAAACCAATCTGGCTATACAGAATTTCTTTGTTTGGCTGATGCCTTTCCATGACCAAGGATACAGACTATAATTCTTACTACCTGACTAGTTTTCAGGACTATATTGGGGACAGTATTATGCAAATCTTCATCAATGACAATTTCTTCTAGGCTGGTTGCCACCAAAAGGAGCTTTAAAAGAAAGATAAATCTCCTAAGTTACTTTTTTTTGAAACACAAAGGCTTATAAGGTGCTGCTATGCTTACAGAGCAGCAAGAAGCCACCACTAACATTGTTCTTAACAAATGTCCTACAATGATTCAGCAACTTTTCCAGTCTACTTTTGAAAGATCTTTTAGATTGTTAAAGTCTTTCTTATACCTGCACAGGTAGACCTCATTGTGTGTCTCCTGGTTAAAGAGGATACTCTTTTTACTTTAAAATATCTGATAAGATTGCTTCCCCGCAAGTATTCTCCAGGATGAAAAATCCCAGTTCATTCAGCATGGCAGATTTTTCACTCCCTTAATCTTCTTCTCGGCCCTTCTCTGGACTCACTTTACATCCACATTTTTCTTGCACTGGTAAGGCCAGAACTGAACACAGCACTCCAGATGTGTCCTCAACAGTGTTGAGTAGAGGGGAATAACCACTTTTCTTGACCTGCTGGGATGCTTTTCCTGATGCAGCCTAGGACAAGGTTGACATTTGTTGCTGACTTATTCAGCTCATTGCCCACCAGGAACCCCTACTCTTTTTCTGCCAAGCTCTTTTTCAGCTGGTTGGTCCCCAGTCCCGCTCCAGTGCATGGGGTTGTTCCTCCCCAGGTGAAGGACTTGGCACCTCCCTCCATTGAACTCCATCAGACTCCTGTCAGCCCATTTCTCTGGCCTGTCGAAGTCCCTTTGAATAGCAGGGTGTGTCAGCTCCCCCTTTCAATTTTGTGTCACTTGTAAAATTGAGGTGCATTCTGCCCCCGTCAGCCAAGTCATCAATGAAGATGCTGAACTGTCCTAGGCTCTTGGATACACCACCAGTGACTGGACTCTAGATGGACTTCATGCTGCTGACAAAAAACCTTTGAATTCAGCATATCAGCTAATTTTCACTCCACCCCACACTCTACTTCTCTAGTCATAGTTTACTTCATAAATTTGTCTCAAGGATGCATTTCAGAGTTTGTCAAAAGCCCTACTAAGATCAAGACAAACAAAGTTCACAGCTTTCCTCTCATTTGCTGAGCCAGTCAACTTTCCAGGATGTCTGGTTGGTTGAGCAAGACTTACCTATCATAAATGCATGCCAACTACTCCAAATCATCTTCTACCTTTAATATGTTCAGAAATTGTTTCCCCAATTAGCAGCTCTATGACTTCCCAGAGACTGATGCAAGGCCGGTCAGTTTGTAGCTCCCAAAATCCTCATTCTTGCCTTTCTTGAAAATAAGGGTGACATTTGATTTCTTCTACCTGTTAGGAATCTCCTCCAAACACAATGACTGTTCAAAAACAATTAAGAGTGACCTTACAGTGACATCAGCCAATTCTATCAGCACTTGCTGAGTCATGTGTGATCGTGGACTTGCATATTCCCAGTTTGTTTAAATCTTCCCTAAACTAACCCTCCTCCATGAAGGGTAAGTCTTCCTTGTCCCTGCCTTTTCCACTGGTCTCAGAGACAGGTGAGAGATACAAGTCTCACAAGTCTCTCCCTCATTTCCATTTTAAATTCAAGAAGGTATGACTGAGTTCATCCTGTCAAAGATGACTGAATACTCACAGTACTCACAGCACCTCTCTGAATTAACCTTGAATGGGGACTTTGCTAATCCTGTTTTATGTCAGATTAATCTGAATGATGAATACAATGATGAGAAACTGCAACACAGTCTCTGTGAAACTTCTGGAACACGTTCACTGCAACAGCATTTGAGTGGATGAGAATAAAGCTGGAAAATTGATTAGCACCTTCATGGCTTCTGGACTGAGGTTATGATCAGGAATTAAACTCTCCATGTTTAATAGTGCAGAGAGCATTATCATGCTCAAATTATGTTACCTCAGTGGGCTCCTCACTTATGCTATGGAGAGGAGTATCTTTTAAGAAGAATCTTGTCCCTGTCAGGAAAGTAATATTGCAGTGCTTTGCAGGAGAGCTGTACGGATGAAATAGAAATTAAATAAGTATTTAAAAACTTGGGAAAAAATAAAGGGTGTGACAGAATTTGAACTCTTCTGTGGTAAAGTGGAAAATAGACTTTGTCCAGGGGAAAAATAATCACAGAAATATCCCTTCTATGGGATTTTCTGTTTGGTAGCAAAAATTTTTTTTTCTGATAATTGATTATTCTCAGAAAAATCACAACATTATTCAAATAGTGAGCATCCAAACAATTAGAAACAGGGATAATGGAGCATGCTGAAAAGAGTTATCTTACAAGGGACCCACCATCAAGGCATAACAGGTCAAAAATGACAAGTAGCAAACAAAAAGAAAATATTTTATCTATCACACCTTATCCTTGAAAGAGTCACAGGAGAATTAAGTATAAACATAAAGATTCTACTCAATTCAAAATAGAACATTTATTAAATATCCTTAAGTTCTCCCTTAGAATTCCATTTTTACAGAGATAGTTGTCACGAGTAAACAGACTTCAGAAACTTTCCATTTTTGAAAGAGCACATTGACTTAGGATCTTTTCACAGGACACAATGCTGCTTGTTAAGTTTATCTGCAAAGATCTCGTTTTTCTTTCAAGGACAAACAAAGCAAACAGCACCTCCCCCATGGCTATGGTATGTTAATTAACCTATCATTTCTAGAATATAATAGCTTGTCAGCAGAAAAGGCTAAAATTGTGAACTGACTTCAATAAAGTTCCCCATTCCAGATGATAAGTTTCTTTAATTAGCATTTAAGCACTACTAGGTAGCCTTATTTGAATGGTCCAAACAGCTTTTATTAGGCTTGGTAGCCATTAGGGTATAAAAAGAAAAAATATCTTATATTAATCTTTGTCTTCAAGACATATTCTCAAAAGAGCAACTAGCAAGCTCTTAAATGCAGTCAACAGTAATTTTTTTTCAAGTGCATCGACAATTAAGACTTCAGTGTTGTGTAGGTGCATTTAATGTAGGGTTACACTGAATGAAAGTGTAATCAGGCTATGACAACTTTCACTTTACTATGGTTAAACTGCTGCTGTTACCCTACCTGGTATATAAAAACTGTCTGAAGTACGTCTGACTGAATAATCCACCAGAGTACAGGCAGCAGACCATTGAGAAATGGACATACATGATGATCAGGACTCTCCTACAGTTTTACTATCCTCCAGCACTTATGGATTAAAGCACTATTAAAGCAAAACTGAATTAATTTATAATTACCCAGCAATAATGATTATGTTTTCTTTTTGTCTGAGCATCTGTCAAGAAATGTTTTCATCCTCACTGAACATTAGTCAAACACCTGTTTTTCTGAGCTATGATGCTGTGGGGAATCATTCTCCAACAGGGGTTTAATATGTGCTGAAATGGGAATGCATATCTGTGCCTTTAATTAACAAGGAAAAATGTAATAATACAAAAATCAGCTAACACCTCTTGGAAGTTGAAACATAAACATAAGTTCTCTTTCAAACTAAAATGAGTTGAACCACTTAAAGCCATTAAAAAATAAGGATCAAGACCAGTTACAAGGACTTTTTAGCTGCAAGAGAGTGCACTATCATTAATCTTCAGGGTTCAGAATTCTTCCTCCTCTTTGACATGTTTCATTTCTATAAAATCAGGATCCAAACATGCAAGAGTAGTTTAAATGCTTTGTGCTTTTACCTGGCACATGCAATTCGGTCTAGATTTCAATTTCTCATTCCTAATATATGAATGTTACCTTGAAAAAATAAACTATCTCAGTTAATAAATGATGACACAGTATGAACTCAAATATGAGTTTCTTATGTTTCACTGATTTTAAGGCTGGTAGGTTGGAAGCTGAGAGTTAGTCCTGCCACTAACTAATCTAATCTAATCAGGGCAATTGTAAACAGAGATTACCACCTGATGACAGTTTTATTCATAACACTTAGGACAATTAGAGTTGTTCACAACATATGCTCAAATTAGGCATATTTCCCAGCCATTACAGTCTTATCAGTGTCAACTTCTAGAGACCAACATGGTTCCTGAAAATAAAAAAAATAAAGAGAGAATCATAGTATGCATAAATGATAATGCAGTTGAATAAATGATACTGGAAAAACGGTGAATCAATCTGCATATAAGACAGACTGTTAGAACTCTAGTGAAGAAATTAGCAAGCTGCAATATACAGTTACAACCACACCTACAGGGACAGTTCAGCATACACAGAGGTTATACATACTTCACATCATAAATCACAATTTATTTTAGACATTTTATTCACTAAAAATTAACAGCTTTCTTCATTCACAATTACTCTCAGTCACCCGAGTGCTATGCACTTTGTGCTTAAAGGTAAGGATGGTTAAGGGATTGATGCCTCTGTCTCCCTCTTGTTCCTGTATCCCCTTTCTTCACTTGAGACTGCTTAACATTAGATTTTTATTGTAGACATCTTAAAAATACACGCAAAAATCTAAGGCTCTCATTAAACATACTGCTAGATTTCAACCACCATTTCGGATACCATATTGTCTAAGTGCAGTCTCCATCAAGAGACTTTAATTCTACCATCATGTATGCACAAGCTATTGATATAACCATATGGAAAACAAATTTCTGGGATTTCTTCTCTAACCACAAGAATATATGGAACAGTGCTGGATGTGAGAGTTTTATTGTAGAACAAAGCAAACTGCTAGCTGAGTTGCATTTAGTACATCTTCCCTAAACTTGGGTAAAGATTAAATTAATTTTGACGTTCAAGCAATTAAAGAGATAACTCTTTGAGTTTTACTAATTTGCATAGTTTAATTCTGCTGAGCCAGAGAAGGACTTCTGTAACTTCTCTCAGTGATGTGACTACATTGCAGTAATAGCTACAGCAAGTGCGTAGCTGGTACTAACCCAGACAGGATTTTGCAGCACTGCAAGTACTCCGAGTTAAACTGTTTATCTAGTTCAATATCGTGAGATCTGCAGTTCAGGTCCCCCAACGACCTCATGATAACATTATTTTTAATTTCATTAAGAAGGAAAATGAACATTGCTTTCAAGAAAATAATTGAGCAGGCTCCAGTTCTGGTAAGATTAAAATATAAAGCTATAGGGATCTTGGAACCAAGAGGATTGGGGTTAAATAGTAACAAAGATCCATCATCTACGCTGCTATCTGCACATTCGCCACTGTCTGTAAATACCTGTAATAAGGGAATAAACCTAAATTGAGTGACTTAAGTTTTCCCATAAAAGCACTCAGTCTGCTCAAACAACATTCTCTCAAAATACAGAGTATAAAAATAACATAGATAGAATGATATACATACCTATTCTAGAACACGGAGAAATAATCTTAAGTCAGTGATGGCTAAAACCGAAAAATGTCACTATGAATTTGGGAACTATGTGTTTTAGTAAAAGCATTGCTAGTTATTCCATCTCTTAAACATGACTGTGCAGGAAAGAACAGACAGAGGAGTAATCTGTTTTTCTTGCCTTAAACCCTCAAAAAGAGCTATAACAGCCCTAGAGTGTAGTGGTTGATAACTAAAACACCCATGACACTGCATACCAAGGAGTAGAATAAATATGTAAGACAACTACTGAGAGAAGTGCAACTCTCTTAATACTAAACTCTTAATAATGAGAAAATACATATCCCTAAAGTATCTTTTTTTCTTCCTGATGTGTTGCTGTAATGTGCATTCCACTAGGGCTGGGCATGCATTTCTGCACCTAAAGTCAGAAAATCGAGACCCTTCAGTTCCTAAGTACACTTCAGCCATTTATGCACAGTGTAAAGGAAACATTCTCCTCCTATTCCTTTTTCATTATGGACTTCATAAGGTGTACAGAAATATGAAGCAAAGAGGAAAGTTAGAAAAAAAGGAATACATTGGGGAACAGCATGTTACAAAGGTAAATCTGTTAGATAGAGGCAATTAACTTTTCTCTTTCTTGACCTATTTATTCAGTTGTCATTTTATTCCAAACAATAAATGAAGTAAGAAATTAGTCCTTTTTCAGTATTGATGGAAGGAATGACTAACTAGAAAACATACTCAGAACAATGCTTGTTCAAAATACTTCAGATAAGGACTTCAGAGAAGTCTATGCTATTTTCTTGTACTTGCCAATGATTAAAGCTGGTGAAAATTTTTGGACATGCTGGAATTACACTGAGCATTCTTGTCTTAGACCATTCACAGCACTGCACTCCACTTGTATCTAGTTTGAAATTTTCTGGTGCAAAACTAGAAGATTTGTCAGACTCTTAAAAGAGACAAAACTTGATCAACTTTATTCAAAATCAAGTCAAGATTACAGCCATTGTGACACCTGAGCACTGTATATTTATCAGTATTTTTAGGAGCTTTGGTTAGGATTTAATTGAAACTCTGTAATGATGAAACACAGAGTATATGCACGTATGTCTCAGGGGGTTCTGATACCAAAACTTCCAAAAATCTGTTCTAGCTACTGCAGTCTTAAAAAACATACATATCACAAAAAGATGGAGAAAGACAACACATGTATGAGGAGTATTAAAAAGACAAAATTTTAGAAATTTTATTAGAGTATAAGAACAAGGATACTGCTTTTTAAAGGACAGAAGACTTTAATTGCTTTCATGAAGTAAATCCTGGGAGTGCACCAAAGCTTGCAAGGAAAACTACAGCCATTATCATCAGAAGATGCAATTAAACAAACAAACTCCCCCCCCCCTTTATTTCCATATCCTTTTTTTTTTTAGATATTTTTCCTGGTGTTCAAATTAACCCTTTCTTGAATGCAGCCTGCATAGGTCAGGAAAGCATACCAAAGTAACCTTACTAGATACTGCTGAAAAAGGTTACAGTGTGAAACTAATACTTTGTCATCAGTCAAAAAAATCACCATTTTTTCCCAGAAAATGGGCAGATAATTTGAACTACCCTGTGAACTAAGCCTGTCTTATTTATGAAGAAACTGCCAGTATAAAGCCCTTTACCTAACTTCATCCTCAGGCAAACATGGATTCCAATCTTTGAAAAAAGGGCTTGTTTCTCTTCATTGCAGATAAGTAGCTAAATGATACTACTGCTGAAAATAAGGATCACTCATCTAGGGAACTTCCTCTCGTGATTCCTGTAAAAATATTTTCTGCAATTGCAAGCATGCTAGAGATACTTAACTTCAATATTGACATGATAATCTGATTATGCACGCATGCACCCATTCCAGAGCACTAACATGTACACAGAAGGAAAAAGCATTTTGGAATTTAGAACAGTCTTGTCTCCTTGTGTAGCACACTGTTGTTATGTTGTCATAAACAAAGAGAATCTTGACATATGTTAGGAATTCTGAGATTATCAACATAAAATTCCTCAAATAAATACTAATAATGAGAAAACATGGGCACTGTTCCAATGCACACTACTTTGAAAACTAAATGTTCTCCAGACAAAATTTGAAGACTCCAGATCAGATACTTTTCACTGAAATCAACATGAGCATTTTTGTCCAATAACATGTTCTTTTCTTAATTTAAGTGATTTGGATGGGACCCAACTACCCTTTGAACCTGTCTCCAGTAGTAAAATGTAGTTCACATACTTTATTATTCAGTCATTGAGTGTGTGCCATAATAAACAAGTGAGAGACTTCAAACTAAAATAAGGAAATGTTGTTAGTCATAGCTACTGTTCTTTAATAAAAACACCTCAGTTAAATGGACAATGATGTCACAAATCATTTGCTAGCCATACGGTTATGCAGTAAACAGTGATCACTTTGCACATCCTGTGACATCAAAATGATTAATTAATATGATATATCAGCGTATTGCCTTATGCATGAACAGCTGTTCCTACACTTCCAGATGGATATAGTTAAAGTTCTATCATTCATGTTATATACCACCCACTAGTGGTTATCTGAAAACCTTCAAGATGCAAAAACATTAAATACTAGAACAGAATATCAAGGTAATTTCGTATTAAGATTAAAAATGTCTTGAGACAAATTTTTATATAGTTGTTCTGAGAGGCAGCATTGAAGAGTCTGTCCAGTTCCGCAGATGCTAATTAAGGCCAATTTGTCACAGATAAGCAGCAACTTACATGAGCTGTTAAAGCAACAGGAGAAAACCAGGGGAAAAACAAATTATAATCCTGTGTATTTCTACTCTGGCATTCAGAGTAATCTTCTATGCAGTTCTACTTTTAGGAACTTAATGAGCTTTGTATTTTTATCATGTTTGTGTTAGGCCTAAATGATCTAATGTTTTTGGAAAAGCTTTACCACTGGAAACCTTTTTGTCTATTGTTTCAGGACTGAAAGTCTGAACAAAAATGAAATTTATTTTTTTTTTTGCCTCTGAGAACTTAAAAATGTGACATACAGAAGACAAAACTTGATGAAAAAATCAGATGGGATAACTTCTTTGCATTTCATTTTCTGTTTTCATTTTTTGTGCATATTCAGGGTTTTTTTGAGATCTACATCAACAGAGTAGAAGACCACTCTGTACATAAGCAGAGACAGGGAGGAAATCAGTTGGAAAATAAGAAATGAAGTTGGCACCAGTAGTAGAGAACTTGCTGGAGAAGATATTGCATAAATGAAGAGATTAATGGACATTGTTGTGCCTTGTTCTAGCAACACGCTTAGAAAACTCATTTACAACTCCTTTCAATCAGCCAAAACTATTGCCTTGTATGCCTGCACTGCACGATAATTTTCAAAACAAAGGAAAGCTGGATAAAAGAGACCTAGGCAAAAGAGTGGCAACGTTGGCAGAAAAAAATTGTATCACATGAAATTAGCCCTACCTAGTTCTTGTGGACTCCAGACACCTACTATCAGGAGGGGTCACCACTCTTTCTCAGCAATAAGAAACAGAAATATTTGCAGAGGTTTAAAGCTTACTTTTAGCATCAAATTGTCGTCTACAGACAACAGCAGTAAGCTACTTGCTACAGAAGAGAAGTTAAAACCTACCTTGTAGGATTTGTATGCCAGCAAAGCAAATTACAGGCATCCTAGAAATAAAATATCAGACTCAAATCAGTAAAGAATGGCATTATTTCCTTTTTTTCAACCTTTGTGTATGACTTTACCAAAAGGAAATCCCTCAAGTAAAACTTTGAAGAGGAAGTAACATCAGCACTGCACTGAGAAAATCCAAACTGTTATACTACAGAGGTAGTATAGCAGAGCACCTGTATTAACATGATGCATTTTATTAGAAAGAAACAGAATGTTCTGGAACCAATGTCCATCCAGCATGAATTCATGACAAAATAATGTATGTCTGTTTAACGAATCCTGAAGGGGCAGCCCAAGAAGAGAACAACAACAAGACCTCCAGTAATCACATTGGCAGATAAACTCCTTCATATCAAGCCAACCACTGACTTGGTCACATCCTCATCTTCTAGAGGTTTCTCCAGATTCTTCAACAGATTTTATACCTTCATATTACATACATAACTGTCTATGGTGCATGCATCTGACCTTGAGAGCATATTCCTACAATGTGTTTTCTTGAGAATGAAAATCAGCATGAGTAAGCTCTAGACAGTTCAGCAAAAGGTGAGAAAAGCCTATTATTCCAATGGTCCTTACATTTACTCTCCTACATTCAATTTTAGAAGCACAGAAATAAAGGATATACATTCATGCTTACTGCAAAAATCCTCATTGACTAATATATACCAAACCAATCAGCA
Source organism: Manacus vitellinus (assembly GCF_001715985.3). NCBI lineage: Eukaryota > Metazoa > Chordata > Aves > Passeriformes > Pipridae > Manacus > Manacus vitellinus. The sequence continues at coordinate 2,444,478 of NW_021940750.1, forward strand.
TGATTATGAATCTGTTTGAATCCACAATGGAATAGATTTAGCATACATATGGTCAGTTATTAAATTCCAAGAGAAGGAATGAGAGTAAAAAAGTACACAACATAATTTCTTAAATCATTGTGCTGTTTCAGAACTAAACATATAAATATGCTATCAATGGCAAAGGTCATCAGCATGTAGGAAGGAACTAAGATAAGTTCCTGTATCTGTATTCCTGTATATTTGGATTTGCTGGGGGTTTTTTAAGAATTTCTTTTCATGTACACATGAAGGCAAATAAGCAATACATATAACAAAATATAAATGTAAAATAAATAAAAGCAAACTCAAAAAAATTCATATTGAATTTAACGGTTTAGAGTAAATGTTTAACACATTTTATGACTACAATTATTATTTATATTACTGTACTGTCTAGGGATCCTACTGAATGACAAGAATCCTAGTAGGACAAGAGTGTTCAAAACACAAAAAAGCACTAGAGGATCATAAATCTTACAGTCTAAACAGTGGACAAAAGGAATGAGCAATACACTCAGAAACATACAAACATCAGCTAATATGAATCAGTGTAATAAAGAGTACCTCATAACACATTAGCAGCTCTAAAGAAATACATTTTGAGCAGGTAGATGCATTGTAACTATAATTTTGTAACATTAATAAAACATTTTTCTCTGTTGTATATAAACAGAAGAAACAAGTAAGCAAACAAATCCATCAATCCTAAATCTATTTCATGAAGGTTCACTAGTGCTAGCCTCTGTATAACCTCTACTGACATAGAGGTTAAAAAAATGGTAAAATCAGCCCAACAAGATTTTTCTATCTTTGCTGAATAACTGAATATTAGTCATAAGCAACAATCATTTTAAGAAATACTCATGCAAAACGAGCTCCATCCCACAAGTCTGAACTTATTGTATATAACAACTTTATTCTCAAGTGAAAACAAAATTTTATAGATGTTAAAAACTGACCACATATTTAGAATTATAAACTTGTCACAGTTCATTCTCCAGCAAAAAGCTGAAGTAGTGAAGCAAACTACTCTCACCAACTAGTTAATTGCTTTCCAGTATCTCAGTTAGACATAACACAGGCCCAGTTCCTTCCCATTCACAAAGAACAAAGTAGGATGTCCTGGTTTTTGATTTCCTTCCATTCTTCCAGGTTGCTACTGTTTGGAAAGGTATCAACAAACATACTTGGGCTTCTTTAACAAACAGATCTTTTGTAGACAGCCGAATCGGACAGAAATCTTTACATTCAGTGGCTTCTCACAGCTGAGCTGTAATATCCTTGTGGCACTGTTTGCAGTGCAGTAATTGAGAATAGTGCAGCTGTATTATTAAAAAAAGGAAAAAAAAAAAAAACCAAAACCAAAAAGAAACACCAAACTTGCCAGACAGCAAGAATACTAAAACTAAACTAAAATAAAAGATTCTAAAGTTGAAGAGAAGAAAATTATCTGTATAGTCCTGTAAAAAGACAGCATTCACATTGTGTCTCTTGCAAACTAAGCTGCAGGCATAAGTGTATAATAAGCAGTAGGTAAAAATGAACAGGGAATTCTATAGGAATACATCTTTCATCTAGTCAAGATACTTTTCATGCTATGAGCTGTAAACCTGATTATGTAAGGAATTTCTATGCCTTGTAAGCCCCCCTAAACACTTCTCAGCACATCAGATTACAGTGTTTACTCTTTGAATCCTTGACTATACCAATTAGGGACAAAACAAAAAAATGCAATTCATAAAAAAAATAATCTGTCAGTAATACAATTTCACATGTTATTATGAAAAACCAAATACAAACATTTGTCCCTTGGACTCTCAGTCAAGTAATGACCACTAGGCAAGGAAATCAAAATATGCAAAGCAGAAAGGTTTGACAAAGGTTCCTACAACCATGGTAGGCCAGGATCAGATGTAAGTAGGCAGTAAGGCTATTGGAAGAGTAAAAAAATTCCATAGTCTTCCAGAAGCATAGATCTATCTGATTCTATTAAAATGGTGCGACTGAAGGATGTTTTTAAAGCAGTTAAAGGAAACAGGGTAAGGTCTGTTATACTTCTTGGAGAAAATGCAGGATAGTTGAGACTTTATCTCACCGTGTTCCAGGAAAACCTTCATAAATATATCAAAATGAAAGCAAAATCTCAAGTCTTTATGAAGTGAGAAAATAATGCAAAACTGAAAGTAAAACCAGTACATGTGTGTGCCAGCAGTTATAAAACACGTATAGTCCAGTGGAGACAGCTCCTTCCCTCAGCATCTCTTAAGGAGTCAGCCTAAGAGTGTGAAGTTAATTTTGAGCAACAGTAAAGACATTTTTGTGCAAAAGTTGTCATGACTTTGCATTAATCCAAACTTGTTTGATTTGCAGTGGCAATAGGATTCTGCTGACAAGATAAGTCAAAGGAAACAAGCACACAAAATAGAGGAACTCCACTGAACAGCAAACATGGTACCAAAAGGGGTTAAGACCAGCAAACACATCAGTGGATGGGATTCTTGAGTAATCTTGAAGATTTCTGTCTTACATACTTAGATTCTGGAATAATCTTGTACACAGTGATGTATTCAAACAGACTAGCAACTTTTTTTTGCAGATCTGGGAATTTTTTACTATCCTCTTATTTGTATCATGCAGTGCCACATTTCATGCTTTTTAGAAATGAACAGGATACTATGAAATCTAACACAACCTGTATACAGTTGATATTCATACGTAACTTACTTTGCTTCAGTCTTGCTCCAGATATGCTTGCAGGTGCATATAGAGGACCTTGAAAAAAGTCTGTAGCCTACAATAATAATTCTAGTGGTACCTTAGGTAAAAGGAATTTTTGTGAGTTGAAAATGTAATTTTAGTTCAATACAATAAGAAAGCCAAACAGCCTTTTGTGCCCTTTGACAACCTGCTTCCAAGCCACCAAAATAGGAATAAAACTGTAATATACGTAGCAACAACCATCAGAATATGACCAGCATGACTTTTATATATGTGACTGGGACTGGTATTAGGCAAAATCAAAATGAAGGTTGCAAATTCTAAGTATTTCTGGCAAAGAGCAGAATGATTTCGCTGGCAGAGGTCCTTAACCCAGTACTGAAATGTTTATTTGTGTCTTCTTATTAGATTATTTCCTCCCCATCTCCCAGACTAAGCAAATTATTTTTACCTGCATTCCTCAGACACATTAGAGATTGCATTGTGAAGAAACTAATGACAAGGAAAAATCAAGCTTGATTCATTGTTTGGAAAAAATTTCAAATAGTGCTACTCCACTTGCATGAAAGAAAATCTCCCTCCCCCTATCAACAATTTTTCATGAAAATGTTCTATTTATTTTCTATTATGTTCCTAGCTCAGAAGACAAGATCCTTATTTTATAATTGCATACCCAAGAAACATAAAACCTGTTATGGAGGAAACTTTTACACTGTGAATATCTCTCTGTAAGAAAGCTATCACCAGTCCTCCTTTCTGAAAATTGGTATAGGAGAGAAATCTTTATGGTTTCCTTAAAACTCAATGGTTTCCTTAAAACTTCCTTAAAATTCAGTGATAGAAGGGATAAACAAAAGACTTATCTGAAAATAAACATTTAAAAATATTTTAAAGTTTTGAAATAAAACATAATCCTTCATAAACAAATCCATAATACTCAACAGTTCATATGGGCAGGATGTTGGTAGAGAAGGCTTGTAAATCCCATGCATTTGACCACAGGCCAAATCAAGGACAGAACTCAGGTTGGTGGTAGCAGCAAACCGCAGATGATGACCCCAGGTGACCACTGTCACAGAAGACTAGTTAACTGAACTACCCAGAATAAATTTCTTGACTGGTAAGCAGCATGAGAGCTTCCAGAGACTACATTTACCTGGCAAGTAAGTTTTTACAGAGAATGTGACAGCGATAATGTAAAATAGCAAAGAACAAAACAGTGCTGTTCATATCGTTTTTATGTACACAACATGCACACACACATACAAATGTTTCTTAAAGAGAAAAGTTTAATTAAACAGTAGTTAAGAGAGTATGAAAGCTCTTTGTTTTACGGATGTCTGAGAAGGTGGTTTGGTATGAGGCAAAAATTACATGACTGGACTGTTGCACAGCTACAAGGCGAACAGAAGAAACATGATGTACACTTGCTTCCTTGCAAGCATTCCAGCTAGTATCTTAATGAGTTCACAACCTTCAAAAGATTCAGCTTTCTTTCAGGAATTAAAGACAACATTTTTATTTCCTGTTATTTTACTTTTCTGTGAGCTACAATAAAAAATCTGGGGTTCTCTCTTCCACTTACCCATGGATGTTACATGTTACCTGGACTCCATTGTAACCAAGAATAAAGTCTCAAATATTCATTTTGTTTAATATAAAACAAATTCAGTTTTAGCGTACCAATGTCCCAGGATTCCAAGACATAATTAACTGGTAGTCTTAACTGAAAGCAATCTCTAGAAACAGATGCATCTAGCAAGCAGCGTATTGCTAGATTTCTTCCTCCGAGAAGTACTGAATTATACGCACTAGAGGATCATAAGACCCAGGGGAACAAGATCATAGCATCTACATTAGTACATTTCTGAATTATTAACAGAAACTCTATAATTTTGTATCATTCCATGATCATTTTCGCAAAGATGATGACCTAATTATTCATTAGGTACTCAGAATATGTAAGGAGGTATGTGTACCTTGCCAGTACTTTGTCAGATATAGTCTGCAGAGGAATTGCCACACTGTATAGGTACATATTTTATAACATCAGCATTTTCAGTTCTCTCGTTGCCATCCATCTCGGAAGATCTGCTCTTGCCTTTGGGCTCATCCTAGATGTTCTGTTATTTATCTTCTTCAGTAGTATTTTCAACTGAGTTACCTGACTCTGGAGGAATTTTCATATGTTCATTTATTTATGAATCTTATTTGTGAATCACACTCTAAAAATGAGCAAGAAATTATGAGCTCTGAAGTCATAAGTAAAGAGCTTAAAAAATAAAACATTTTCAAAATCTATAAATATCAAACAGATAATGTAGTATTTGTGGAAAAACAATTAAATTAGTTTTCCCAAAGATAAAATGAATTGATTTAATTGTTGAGGAAGAAATGTGCATCAGTTTGGATTTTTTTTTTCAAATTGAAAAAGAAAGTAGCAATAGTTTTATCTGTACAATTCAAAATAAAATTTAAAACAATTATAATTTACCCTACCTTTGTACCTCTGAAATATCATGTTTGCCTAAGTTAGTGGAAAATTTATCAGAATCACTTAGGCAGGAAAATAACATCAAGCCACTTCTAGTTCCAAGATACAGAAACACCAGTTAACCCTAGGCATCTTTCATCACAAAAATTCATCATCTTTAGCATTTCTTGGTCACTCCTACTCATTTGCCATTATGCTTCAAGTAGTCTTTAAATCTCATGTGGTATCTATGCTCATTTTCACTGATATGTCTATTTAATATTACGATCAATGTATCTTTTTTCCAACAGAAGTTTTCAGCTTAGATTTTGTTACTCTTTTTCAAGACACAAACCAGTTTTCCAGTTAAGGAACACGTTACTGGAATGGATCTACAGAATCAGTCCTGCAAGTAATGTCAGAGTACCACTTTGTAATTCCTTCACATTCCAATACAGTTCCATTTCACCACTATTTCGATTGGAAGCCTGCTGCTGAACTTCACACTGCCAGAGATTTCCTTTTATTTTTCAGCCTAACATTTATTCATGGTCAAGTGCCTCCATTCATTATGTTTACACTATCCTTCATCTATTCATAAATATAATTAAATATACTTTTGCTTTGTTAAGGTCAACCAACTATGCTTTTTTAATCTTTACTCACGTGGCATTTTCTCAGTCCCTGAACAGTAAACATTTTCTGCACTTCCAGTAATCCAGACTGAATTGCACTAGAGCCTATATAAAATGTTATTAATATTCTTCTTATTTGGAAACAATCTCTTGTTATCTTGCATATTTCATATATATATATATATATATATTTGATTATGTGTATATATATATATATATACAACCGCCAAATCTACGAATTTGTTTGTAAAATTATTTTGTGATTTCTCTTTTCTTAATAGAGAGCTGACTAGCAAAAGATTTCAAAACACTAAGAATTACTAACAACCTCATGACATGCATAAAAATTCATCCTTGTGTATATTTTTCTCAAACCTACTATTTGGGGGTAAATTGTTAGATTTTTTTAAAGTAGTCCAGATTGACGGGTTCTATAAATGGGATAACCTGAAGTATTTTACTTCAAAGTAACTACACTCAATGCCAAAAAGATAAGAGGCCACCTATAATACTCTAAAACCTGAATTAATTTCAGACAAGAAACACAGAAGGTAAAAAAATAGTGCTAGAGAGTAAATGTAAGAAATTTAGTCACTGAAGTCATTCTGCTGTTACCTACTGTCCACAAAACTGAGCAGCACTGTTATAGTACACAGTGTTTTAAAATTCAATGAAACTCCACCTACTTTTTCCCTTTTTTGTGGGTTTTGTGGGTTGTTGTTTTTGGTTTTATTTCTCAATCAGAAGCAATGTCCAGAAACATTATCACTATTAAAGAATCTGTCCATGGCATTGTTTACAAAAGTTCCTAACAGACAGTGACTATTTTATTGTCGAATTTATCCTTTATTTTATTAGTGATGAGAAGTAATCAATGGAATGCTAAAAAAAACCCCCAAACTTGTAAAGAAATCTAGTCTGAAATCTGAATCTTGTTTGAAGCAAGTTCAGTGGTCACGGTAACATCAGATGAAAGTTGACTCTTGCCCATTGTGAAATAGGCATGGCTCTTCTAAAAAGGTCACAAACTTTTCAAATATAGGCACCATGTTTTAAATTTTGCACATACAAAATATGTTCATGTCACTCATATTACACAATGTGGCAGTGTTATAAGTCTGAACATTATTGTAAATTAATGGCAGAGAGAAGAGCCTAAAGCTCACGTAAGACTAATGACTGGGATAAATCCTGAAAAGAGACAAAAAGTATAAAACAACAGTTTTCCTGTTATATGTGGGTTTGTGTGTGCATGTGTGAGAGTGCATATAACAAAAATGTTTAAGAGTAAGTTCAGATAATAGCCCATCCATTTGTTCTCAGCTTCTTATCCAGTTTCATTGCAAAGGCTCTGATTTTAACTCCATGTTAAAATGCAAATTCAAATCCCATATAAACCATTAGTTAGTGTGTTGTTGGCTGGTTCGAACCAATCAAAATTGAGAATTACTGCTGAATGTCTTCCTTTTAATCTACTTGTCAGCCTCTGGATATGTAGGATACTTGACTGTCTCAATTTTCTCCTTAACTTTATAGGATGGGTACAGGCCTGTTCTTCCTAATTTCCTATTGATGCCTTTTGAATAACCATCCCAGTGATTTCCAGCTACTCCAATTATATCTCCAGGTTCCATGGGAATTTCATCAGCAGTTCGTGGATGATGAGCATAAATAGCAATCTGGTTGTGAGCATTCTGTCCCCCAAAGTAGTAGATATCATCCAAAGAATGGAAATATGCTGAAGCATCTGGATGCAACGTCTGCATAATTTCATAGGCAACTCGACAAACCTTAGAAATAAAAATAGAAGAGAAGCCATTAACATTGTGTGTGCCTGCAATATACCACAGAAGTCAGCAATCAATGTATGGTAAGTTTCCCAGGAGATCAAGTTTTGGAATGTCCAAGTTAAAAAAAAAAAAACCAAAACAAACCTCAAACCACCCACCCCCAAACTGGATATTTACTGACAAGATGCATGAAATTGCTTTTTAATTAATCCTCTGGTGATCAGATTTGGTAAACAAATAAACAAATTGATAAATAATTAGAACAGTCAACTCTTCAGTAAAAATTGAAAACATCTATATGAACACTAGCAATCCTGCTTTTAAAAATAAATGATCTCCAGCCAATCAAATGTAAGCACAAATTAAGTTTTTTTCTACTACTACTAAAAACTGTATTTACTTCCCTTTGAACCCTTAGAACTTACATTTTCTAAGTCTATCCTGCAATAATGAGGTTTTATGTTTACTTTTCTAAAGGAAGTTCCAATTTTCACAATCAAGCAATTCCAGAAGTCCAAGGCTTTAAAATGCTGTTATAATATTAGAACAGTGATAGAATTATGACTATTGGTAACTTAGACGACAAGTAAACGAAACTGAGTTTCAGCAAGACGATGTTGGTGAGAAGAAAGATGTATTTTTACTTGTCATTATATTCCATTTTATGAAGGGAATTTTCTCCAAACTGAACACAGGTTCCCATAACAGAATTGTGTTCTCAGAGTTACCAGAAACACAAAAGGTTGCCACTATATTAAACGAAGCTCTTTTCAACAATTGGCTAGAAAGCTCTTCTCTGTCAAGTGTCTGACTTGGCCACTGCAAGCTTTCTGACTTCTGATCTGCACTATTGTAACTTTCCCTGATTTTGCATAAGTTTGATAAAGGTTAATGAACTAACAATACAGCGGATTTCTTCAATATGAAGAAGCATTTGAGCTTTTTCATAATTTTTAGTCTATGTTAATATAGTAAAGCTTGATTTTACTTTTCTCCCTTTGAAAATACAGTGAATAGAACTTTGATCAGTCAAACCAGACATATTTGTACATTCCTAGCTTCTTTGAGAGAGGTATTTAATCTAAAAATGTGATAGATTTCCTTTTATCCCTCTCTATCTGAACTTTAACTTTTGAGAAGTAGCTTTCAGAAGATCAGGTTGAAGTTAATTATTTGAAGTACCTGTTACACACCATAACGTAGAAACCAATTTGATTATCCATACATTTGTAAAAGCTTATTTTTTTATAGCTTCTCTGACTGCTTTTGATGTTTTGTTCTCTGCATGTGTGTGTACCCCAGGAAGAGGATACACACACATATTACTAAAGATTTTACATCTTTTCAATAGAAAATGCTTTTTAGCAAGTGAATCCTGCATGAGTTTACTCATGTCTTGGTCCGAAATAGCCTATATTAATAACCTTCTAAATATGCTATAAAAGGTCTTCTTACAAGGTGTGGCAAACAGTAAATAAAGTGTATCTACAAGGATGATTGAAGGATAAGAGGCTTTTCTATACTTTTTGTGGTTTTGCTATCTTCTTGCTATGGCAATGTTATTACAAATTCTGCTTGTCAAGATCAACATATCACTGTATTGACCATAAATTAGTATTAATATTATGCTTGTTACTTATTTGTAATTACAGTGCAGCAGACAATTTACATTTGAGGCTGTGGAAAAATGATTTCTTTTTAAGTAAATTTTAACTTTTGAGCTTTGTGTCCACTTCCATCTAACAGTACAATCACATGTGATTTAAGAGAATATAAGAGAATATATGACAACAGCACATCAAAAACATTCAGTCTGATTTCAATCATATGTTGCCATATTTGAATCAGGTGGATCAGCATACCATTTACCAAATACTGCTTGGTGACTTTTTGCTGTGTTTTTTTATCTTAAAACAGCTTTTTATAAAAGCTTTTCATGGTATATGAAATTAATGTACAATATAATGCAATAAAGAACCAAATACCAACAATGACAATTATATGATTCAGTTTCCTACTGGACTCCAATTTCCTTCATCACATCACTCAAGAAAGGAAGCTTGTAGCATATAATTATGTGCAAAAAGAAGTCTCTACAGATTACCGAGGTCAGAATTCACACTTATTATGCTACCACTGGATTGCTAGAAATGGAATAGACTGAAGAGAAACTAAATGTCAGTGCTCTTCATCTTTTCCACTCCCACCATCAACTAAGGCAACAGCAGATATGTTTGAACTGTAGTAGAATGCAAGGATATGTAGAAATGGATGGAAACAAGCTGTATATTTCCTTCATGAAAAATTAAGGTGTTAAACATGTTTACAATTATTTTTATCTATTTCAAATGCCTTACCAAGCGGCATAGAAATGGATGGATACAAGTTATACATTAACTTTATGCAAAACAAGAAACTCAAACATGTTTAATATTTTTTCTTGCTTATTTCAAATGTCTTAATTAAGGCAGTCACTTCCACTAAAGAGAAGTAACCAATGCTTACAGTCCTCTAAATGTTCACATAAAATACCAAGCCTTTGATTCTTGCCTAAAATTTTCATGAGAGATCACTGCGAACAAGATAACAGGAGCATGAAGAAGACTAAGATTTAGAACTGGTACATATAATCTACATTGTATTTGCATTGCAGTTTACCTGGGACGAAAATGTACAGACCAGGAAGTCTGCCTGAGACAAAAAGTGAATATCCAAAATAACACCTCTAAGGGAGTTTTCAGTGTATCGGTTATGAAGTCCTGCTGACCAGGATATGGAGTTATCACTGATAAATTCGTAATTTGGATACCTGTGAAAATACAACACACTGTTAACAGCAAAGTCTTGTTCTATTTATTTTAATTTTTTTTAAGAAGCATTATTTCTGCTGCAAGTTAAGGTTGATAGTTTGTGTTAAGTGATTCTCTGCCTGATAGGAAGTGAATTAAAATTTTGCTGAACCCTGTAGAATGTTACTGCTGCCTCCAATCATGCCCTCTATCTACAAAAGAAAAGAAATTAAAAGATGCTGTAAGTCTGTCTGATATATAACACTGCAGAGGAAGTGAAAAAATATCAGGAATTATATGTTACATTCTGCTAATGATGCTGATATGCTGATTTTAGATTAAATATAGTCAGATCACTTATAGTTTTCTCTACTGCTAAATAGGACATGGGATTCTGACTTTACTATACTACATTTACTACCACACTGTTTGTTAGATACTGATTATGACACTGCACAAAAAACCCCAGTCACCTGTAAAAGGGACATATTTAATAAATTAATCTAAATTAACAAAAATAATAAAAAGTCTTTCACTGTTCTTAAAGCCACACAGAAAACAAATTTTGCAATTTACTGGTCAAAAGGAAATAAATGTAAAATTTCATGCCAATGCACTTTTCTTATTATAAAAAAAAGTACTACTTTAAGTCAAAATATTTTATTTGAAATATAAAGCCTTGTTTTATATTATTTTAAAAATAAAAGATTTTATCATGTAACAATAACTACTTAAAAATATTAAAAAGTAATGGTCTTTCTAAAAATATTTATGCCCCTGTACTCTGGAACTGAATCTGAAAGAAACTGTGAAAAGGAGAATGAATTAATTAAATTTTCAATCACCTCCTATCACATTTTTAGAGACATAACAAAGGTGGTAATTACATTGATGTTACACATTAATTATGTTTAAATCATGAACTGCAACTCAAATGGCTAACCAGTCAACTACAAAATTTCAGCTGCAGGGCTAATTATAAAACAAATGCATATATATATATAATTATATATATAAATATAACAACTTTTTTTTCAAATTTACAACTTCACAGTAAATATAAATCAATACATTACATAAGACAGTAAGGCAGCTAATATTACATTTGTAAGAATTAAACATTCTGATACTGTTTAATAAAGAAAAATAAAAATATAGAGCTGCCTTTAATGCTGGAGTAACAATAAACTAAACCCATAACTAGATGTTTCAAAGTCTGACAGCTCTGTGATAAACATTGCTCAAAATTAATCTTCAAAAACCAGAATCCACATTCTGAGTAGAGACGAAAGATCTTTTCTTGAAGAATCTGATTCCTTACTAGCAAAAGATCAGTCAACTTTAAGGAATGAAGCACAAGAAAAAAAAAGTATCATATTGGATCTGGTTAGAAAAGTAGTCAGAATTATTTACACATCTTTTTATGCATAAATTTAAAATTTTTTCCTTCTTTCCTTTATTCTGGAAACAGTCTTTGAGATGCTTTTAAATCTAGTTTTCAATCCAGTTTGCAAAGTTGATCCAAATTCATCTAACCAACAGTTTCAGGGCCCATTTCTTTAAAACAGTGATCAAAGCTTATAATTTATCCACTCACACATTTAAGTTTTCAAACAAGCACTTTTATGTTTTCCCACACACATAGTGTTCATGCTTGGAAAAAGAGGTTTCTTTTAAAATGTTAGTAAAATAGCAGCCATATTCAGTGTGACCAAAGAATCTTCTGATCCACTATCCTGTCTCCAACATAGGCTGAAAGCAGAACATAAAGAAAAATACCAAGAAAAAGGCCAAGCGTATACTTCTCTCAAGCCGTACGTAGCCCACTGACTTCCTGCATCAAGTGAAGTTTAATTCTCCTTCCCATTCACTATAGTGCTTTAGATTCTATTTATATCCGATTCCTGCAACAATGGCTGCAAAGAAAGTGAAAATTCTAAAGTTCTATAGTTAGCTCGTGCTTCCTTCTATTCCCTTTTCCTTCTGTATTTATATTATGACGAATGTAACACAGTGTAATTTCTGTGTAAAAAACACAGAAATGTTTTTTCTATTGAAGTAGAACTTAGGCACAATCCTATTACTAGGATTCCTGAATGTGTGGCAAATGATTAATAATATGTCATATTCTTACTGACAAAATCACCTAAATACAACATTTGGTAAGATGCCTTCTAGCTTTACTCACACATTCTCTTCTCTAAAACAGGAAAGGACCAGACTGTGAATCATAGAATCATTTAAATTGGAAAAGACCTTTAAACCCAGCCAAGTCCTCCACTAATGGATGTCCCTAAGTCCCACATCTCCAATACTTTTAAATACCTTGAGGGATAGAGGTATTCGGCTTCCTTGGGCAACCTGTTCCAAGATAAATCCAAAGAATGGAAACCAGCATAACTCTGTTTTCTTTGTATCGGACTACATACGTGTAGTATATCTCCTCCACATGTCAAAAAATAATACCCAATTCTTCAAAAGCTATCTAACAGATTCTTGAAACCTATGTACAGGCCAGGAAGGATTTTTTTTCTTATAGGAGAAGGGGAAAACACGAAATCAGAAGGAGGTAGGGAACAGATAGTTAAAAACCTTTTCTTCCTGCACCTACCAGCCTCAGATAAGGATACAAATCAAGCACTGTGGGACTATTTCAAGCTTCAATTGGTTTGAGAAGCTGATCAACTAATTGTGTAACTACAGCTTATCACTGCAGATGCAAACCAAGGCAAGTCCCAAGCTCCTGTTCTCAGTTTGTTAGGCCTGTGGAAGCGTCCAGAAAAGGCACTGCAAATTTTCTTTCCTCTGAAAGAAGATTGTGAGCACATGTGTAAACAGATAGAGTAACAAATAATGTGTTTTCTCAGGTCTGAAGGACTGCTGAATTCTATATATCAGACATACTATGACTGGGGGCAGGGGGGATAGCTCAACTACAGATAGTGCACAGACATTAACCTGCTATTGTAGAAGTAGATAAAAAGTGAAAAAGAAAAAAAAATACAGATGACTTTACAGGTAAACATTCTGGAAGGAAGAATGTGATTTGCTGAATTTTTGTGCTCATATACACAAGAAAGAGACCTAAATAGATTTATATATAAACTAGAAATATATTAAATATAGTTTCTTAAGAATTTATGTGCATATTCAGCTGTATTATTTTGAATACCTTAAAGGGTATTCTGTAGATACTGTAAAGTAGTATTATAGACTAGAAATACAAATACTAGACAGTCAAAAATTTGCACTTGAAAACTATTAAATCAGCCAAAGAAAAAGCAATTTACACCATCCCTAACATATCACCTATATAGGACAAATACCATGACCTCTACTTACCAGAACCTATCAGATGCTTTATCCCATAATCATTACAGTTGAACTCTCAACCACACTTCTCTACTCAAGGTGTTCTACATCATCCTAATTCTGAAAATATACCACTTCTTTTGTTCTTTTGGAAATAAAACAAACAAAAACACTCTACAAACTGACAGTAGTGACTCCACTATTTTTACTACTGTAGTTGCAGTTAGCAGACATCTGATTGCAAGGGAAGTTCCTGAAAACATTTCTGTTTTCATGACTATGAATAGTTTAAAATACTTCTCTTAACAGAAATAAGATGCCTATTCATGTGAATGTTGGCTCTAATTTTTCATTATTTAAATGACAACACTGTTCGACAGCCAATCACTCTCATGTAGACAGATATAATATCTAGTACTTTACTAATATTATTGCACTAAATAAAGAATGCAACATAAGCTACTGCAATGTGACAGCTGTTTCTATCAAAGCTTGGTGACTTTTTTGTCAGAAGTGTAAACTAATTTGTAGTTGATTTCACAAGAAGAAGAAGAAAAGCTTCTTTACTGCCAAAAAATGACCTTGACCTGCCTTCAGATGCCCTTAAATGCCAAAACATCAAATCCTGCCTTCTGTAAAATCACTGTAAGTTTTGAATGCCTTCTGCTCAATTGCAAGCAACAGTAGGGTGCGAGCAACTTAGGAAATTATGTTTCAGTGTAAGCTTTGACCTGAAAACTCAGCAGTAACGCATAAAATATTCTCCACTACTTAGAGATTCTATGCCTTTCATTAAGAAAACATACAAAATCAATGCTGTACTATTGAGCTGTAGCTTACCATAGTGCAGTAAGACTGTGATATGGAATGGACCTGAGCTGCAATGCTTAACATAATTCAGTACTGTTTTACTGAACCCGTTACACTTCTACAATTAGTTTTTGTTGCTATTGAAAATTTGGGCTGATATGTTTACATAGGTAGAGCATCTCATTATTATTCACAAAGAGTGCTAAGAACTGAAAGGCAAACAAAAGTAAAGAAAAAATGCATAACTAGGATTGTTACAGAAACAGTGAATTCTGTTATGTTACAAACTAATTAAAGTTACGTAGGACAGTACAAAGAATTAAATATTATAACCTCAATTTTGTATTACCTGTCTTTTCATTGTTTAGATTTGCACTTTAAGTGTTATTTTATAATTGTTTCTGATACTGTTCTTGCTTCTACACATACAAAAATGGAAGGATTAGGTTGCCATCATCTGGAGTTGTGTATGTTCATTTAGTTTTTATAAAACACCATAACTTTAAACAGCAGCCCTTTATAGATATGAAAGAAAAATAGAAATAGCACAGTTGAAATACAGAGACTTTCAATGCTGTAGAAAATTCCTCTAATAGAAAATAACATTTTCTGCTTACCTTGTATATTCCAAAGAAAATTTGTTACACAGTATGTTATCTTATATATTTTTCCAAGAATGTCTATCAAGGATAAAACAGTTCAAAAACTTGCCACTATTGAGTAACCTTGATTTTAAGAAGTATTCATTAATTAAAAGTACTAATTTACATGTAAATACGGGCCATATTAGGAGTAAATGAATGCAAACTGCACATCTACGTTCTAGAGAGCTAGAAGGGGACAAAGGGGATAAAAAGGGACAGAGACACTGTCAAGAATCCCAGATATAGTTAAGGACAAACTTTAAAACTATTCAACATGTAGGGTGAAAGTCTTCTAAGTTGTCAATATAGAAGTCTATCTGAAAGTCATCAGAAGCTTTTCAACCTACTTACAAAAATTCCTCTGGCAGCTATTCACAGAAAGGTATTTTTAGGATAAGTGAAACTTCTCAATATATTAACCAGTTTTTACAATATTCCTAAATAGTTTATTTTTAATATGTATGTTTTTAAAAAAGTTTGGTGTGTTTAATATTTATATTTCTACCTCCCTTTTACAGCATTGCTTTGTTTTTAAATAGTCAGAGGTATCTTGCTCAACTCTTCTAGATTTTTAACACTAATCTCTGAAAAGCATATTTGGGGGAAAAAAATCCAAAAGCAGCATATCTTAGAGGAAAATCAAAATCACTGGAAAATGAAATGCAATCTGAACTGAAAAAAGGATGAAAAAAATTATACTAAAACTTGGGTGTGCACAATACTCAGAAATTGTAAAGCTAACCAGAAGGAACAAACTGTAATATAAAAATAATTCATCTTACTTAGACTTTGCCTCTTGCAACAAGGAAGGGTCATCTGTAGCCAAATACACTCTCTTTTTATCAACTTGCATTCTGCGAGCGAGAAGTTCAAACCTCTCTTCAACATGTACCATGTATTCTTCAATCGGATGAAAGGCTGCCTCTGTTCCTACTTTGTCTGTCCTCCGAACGTGAACACTGGGAAGAGGTAGAATACAATACACACTTAAGCAAATGAAATTTTTACTCTAAGTTTCATGCCTGTGCTTTTAGAATGCATACTAATTGAATTCCTACATAAAATAGGGAAGGATTTAAAGTCATCCACGTTTATCAAGACAGTGACAGCATGAAGTTAGCTGCCAGTCTGTTCTTGAAAGCAATAAAGTAATCTTGAAAAGAAGGCACAAGGTAACTGAAGGAAAAGAACGAAGGACATTGAATTACAGCATACGAGGTGTTTCTTCTGTGCAGAAGGTTATCTGTTGTAGCTAGACAATGCTTGATCAATACAGCTCAAAAGGAAACCAGGAATATTTCCATCATGGACATATTGGGACACCAACTACAATGCATGGTTTGAATGAAAGTTGTTATAAATGTATCTTTTCAACCTTCTTGAAACCTAACAAGTCTTCATATACACCTGTGGTGAAGGGGCCTACCAACTCAATGGTCAAAAGCCGACTAACATTTGGACAAACCTATTGTGTACTCCTCAAAAAGAAAGTTTAAGGTTTGAAGGAAAATTCTGGTAAAGGAAGCAGTAGTTGCAGACTCTAGTACAGCAGCAGCAACATTTTTCATGTTATATGACAGCAAAACCTTTCTTCCACAAGCTGCTCTTTATTGCCCACAGGTGCTTTCCTTCCTTCTCCCCATATCTCCCCATACAGACCATTCCAATTCATAGTTACCACTGAGAAACAACAACTGTGAAAAAATCAGCAGGGAAGCAAAAGGCACATACCATGTCCATATGTAGCCAGTGATAAAATTAGTTGTGGATTGTGGCATGCAAAATGTAGGCCTAGCCTCTTTTCCTCAAATGAAAAAGCTACAGGCACTTAAAAGAAGACCCAGACAGTAAAGTGTCTGGGTCTTTAATTGCTGTAAGGCAGTTAAATCAACAAAATTCTGTATTACTAGATGTGAAAGGACATGTTAAAAAATCTTCTATTGAGATGCCTTTTATATATCAGTCCAACTGCAGGTAGACAAGTATGCTGAAGGAGTACTTGTAATCAATTTGTATTATGCACAGTTAAAAAATAATAGCTTCATCTAGAAATCTCTACATCTCTCCCTACAAAATACTTGAGGCTCTTGGATAATCATCATAAAACAGTTTTTCCTGAACAGAAATCACTACATACATATTAAAGCACAGAGAGTTAAAAAGAAAACTAAATACCCACCCGATCACTGGATGTTTGAAACCAAGCTTCCTTGTGGCTTCCTCTATTTCTTTTTCTAGCCAAGGCTGTGGACGAATCAAGTATTTCACAAACTGTGAAACCCACCACACTGCAGGATCCCCATGTACACGAATTAGTCTATCAGCCAAGTCTTCAGGGACAGCCAAGGGTAAATAAGGTGGCCGTGGGTGTAAGCTGTCAACAATGGGAAGTTCCACCACCTGAACATCCTTATCATTAGCCTCACCTGTTTTAAAATACATACTAGGATGAGTCAAGTAGTTTACTTTATGAATAAACTTTACCATTGGCAAACAATATCCCAAACATATCAGCTAATCTGTATCTTCAACTTCAAAAAGACTACCTAACCCTTGTTCTACTTTTTCAAAATAGCATTAAAAAAATCTAATAAAAATCATAGTTCTAGATTGGACTTATATATGAACTGTATCTAACAATGCACTTAAGTAGAACAAAATTGAAGGTCCTTGAATTCTTAGCAGCTGTTAATTAATAAAATAAAAAATGTGTTCCGCTTTACATATTCATACCTTTTAATATACCACTACACCATTACTGTGTGGTAAGGCTTACTTGGACAGACTTGTTATCTAAAATGTCTAAAATTCAATTAATTGTGAAAAATTAAACAAAGAAATATTTTGAGGCACAAGAATTGTTAAAAAAATAACTACAGCTCTGCTGTTCTTTTGAATACATTTTATTGGAGTAAATCTTGGCATTTTAGACATCATTACAACCACTGAATTAGCTATTCTGTTGATAGAAGAAAAGAAAGACAATTCCTGGCTTCAAAAATTCAAACTATGACGATAAGCAGCAAATTAAATAGATCAAGGAAAACACAAGCACAAGCAATGTATAAGCATGTGAGGTACATCCAGGTAAGAATTTGTTATCTTTTAAATACTAACTATAGTATGGGATGGATGCTTTAGAAGGGCTTAAGAGCTACTAAACATTATTTAAGAGTTTTCACAAATTACATGAACACAAACGTCTACATAATTGATAATTCAAAGCTATGCTCATATACTGAAATAAATTATAATACATGACAACATAAAACAAAACATTACATTTTTGAAGCACTGAACATTTCAGGTAATATTTCCACTGTGCTCATTTGCTCCAAAATAATGTTTTTGTTGTTTGCAGTGTTTACTGGCAAAGATGGTTAGTTCTCCCTTTAGTGCTCACCAGCTAGGAAAGAAAACTGCTTTAAATACAAGCAAATCAAACTCAGGACTTACATGATTTTTCATGATTTGGCATAACCTTACTATCTCTCTGGTTTTCAAATTTAATCTTTGTCTTTCTCATTTAAAGCCCACTTAGAACTTTTGCTATTTCTATCTTTCATATCAACTTCTTTTATACCTGGTTTGTCACAAAAAGCCTTTGGAATTTTGTCATTTTAGCTAACCTTACTTCCTGCTATCTGAACATTGGCTCATACCTGCAGTTGAATGAGCATTTTCGTTGGGTGTTCATTACTTTCTTACTTGACATTTTGCCATGCAATCACTACTGTTAGTTAATGTTAACTGAAAACCTGTTTGATCATTTATTCTCCTATTATTTAAAAATTCACCAGCTGATTTTGAAGTATTTTTTTTTAAGAAGTTGTCCTTAAAAGTATGCCAAGGAATACCATGCTAAGGACATTCCTGTCTTGTAAATGAGAACTGCAATTTAATTTCTGTTTCTGTTGCTAGAAACACAACTGAATAAACTCATGTACAAATGGAATTGCTTCACTGCTTTTCTGTTTCTATAATATACTTATTTAAACTGATATAAACTTGCATAGACTAATCACAGATCTACTTAACCAAGCTCTACAACTTGAAAGACAGACTGCCAATTTGAAACCTTACCCAAATGAACAATTCCTAATTCAACCACATGAGATATGTCAGAGTGCTAAGAATGCTGTTTGATTAGCATTCAGACTATACTGAATTCTCACAAGGCTCCTTGTTGTCTTGCTGGCTACTGTTACTTAATGCAAAGACAGCAGGTTCAGGATTCATCAATGATATTTTAATGCTTTTCTTCACAAATCAGATAAGGTAAAAAATGAAAACTATACAAAGTTATGGTGTGTTATCCTACTTATGAATTGTCAACTAGTTCAGAAGAAAGAAAAAGTAGGCTTTTATCTGTTCTGTGATGCAGACTACATCTACTACAACTATCTTTTGGGGATTTCCAAACCTTAATAAAGTTACCTCACAAGAACTTTACGCTATAGTTGAATTATAAAATGGAATTGACATGAGATAAAAATCCTATTTTTCTTCTAAAGTACTCAGTGTAAAATATCACTCATATATCTAAATGTTTTTTCTCTAGGGTTTTGCTTTGTACAATTTTTAATACAAAATTTTTGAGCTTAGTTTCTGATTACTTTCTCACTAGTGTTCCACTTACTAATTTTTTAATCATCCTTTACGTAACCAAACCTTTTAAGGTAGGCAGGTGTTGAATAAATTTGGGGCAATTCTAATTTAAAGAAACTGAAAATACAGTCCTTTTTTCCCTAGGTTTCATATGCCATATGAAGAGTGTTGTTCCATTTATCATCCCAAGAGGTTCAGGAATGAATACACAAAAACGTTTTCTAAGATGCCAACATGCCTTTCATTACTTTTTTCAATCCAGCACTCCCAAGGCTTTTTTCCTGAATCCTTTCCTCTTCTCTCTTGCACAACTCTTGCAATTATACTCACTCTTATGTCTCTTACCACTCTCTGTACTGTTTGCCTTTTGAAAAGTGACATCTGTGATCTGTCACTGCTTCTCGCTTGCAGGCCTGAATATTGACTTCAGTACACAGTCTATCCATTTTGAGGACTTCTGAGTAACCTTAACAAGACCTATTTCTTTTGGTCAAATTTGGCCAAAATTTATCCAACATTCAGAACTTGCACTAAGTTAGGATTAAAAAGAAAAAGAGCAGATAGAAAGATAAAGCATGACAACAAAACTTTCGCTCTCACAAGACACTTGCCTAAAATACTTCTCTGACAAAGATACTATTTTATCAGTTCCCTCCTAAAAAGTAAAAGTGTAACAACAGTCTTTCTGCTCCTGCAGAAACCCCTAACTTCCAGAGTTCCTGAACTACCAACGTCTTTGTAACACATGTGGCTTTCAATAGTATTTATCTTTTCATGTCATTCTGGTTCTATGAAAATCCTACCCATAATCAAAACCACAATGTAAAGATAGACAGTGCTCTTACTGTCTTAACACATGATGAGATTTCAGTAAATGTTTTCCCTTTTGGACTTAACGGAAGCCTGAACTGAGTGTAATGATTTCTGCATTTGAAATAGCTCTGTCTCTAACAAAACTAAGGCAGTTGCACCTACTGAAGCCTTTAGAGCCTCCATTCCCTTTTTAGCAAGCTCAGGAGAGGTGTATTATAAAGACCTATATTTCTGTTACACTCTGTTGAAAACTTCTCATCACTTATTGGAAGTTTTTTGTGGCAATTGCCACATCACTTTGAGAGAACATCAAAAAGTAAAGATTTTTCCCTTCCTCAATTGTTTAGATACACAGCACAACAGCTGGAAAGTTTACAGATGAAGTGACTGCACAAATTGACTTCATATAACAGTCAGCAGACTATTAAACTAAGAAAAAATCAAGAAGCTTACTAGTAATTTATTTTTCCTTTTATCTTTATATATTCAAACTGCTTTTGAACAGTGCCTTATTTCATCTAAAAAGCCTATATCAAAAGGGGTGCCTGCCTAAGAGGAGTTTCAATTCCCTAGCTACCAGAAAATATCATACAATGTATTTGTAGAGGGAAATACACTTTTATAAATGAAAAGGGGTTTTGCCATGTTATCCAAGTTTAGTCATTCAAGTAAACAGTAACCACAGTTGATGATTTAAAAGTAAGATCTTACATAAGGATAGCTGAAATTACTTAGGAAAACATAAAAAAAAGACCTTTACAGCAATATTGAAGAAAGACTGACTTTGGATTTGATTTCATATAATTCCACTGAAGCTTAGTCTTTATTTCAGTCTATTGTTAATTACTATACACTTGAAAATTCTTCCAAATACTTGCTTTGTATATTAAGTTATCTTTTCTGGAACACAAGATAGACTACTTTTATAATAATCCTTCAACATCTTCAGGGACTTATCTCTTGCATGCATATGCTCATTGGACATACATCTGAGCCTGTAACAAGCATGTATAAGCACGTCAAAAACAAGACAACATGCAGACAATATTTTATATCTCATGATCTAGAAGTTTGCAACAGGTCATGAGAATGGAGTTAATATTTGCACTTGGTTGTCCACGTGTCTATTGGAGGAGTGCTCCCAGTTTAGATGAGACATTTACTGTGTTTTTGAGCTAGTGGTTTGTAACTTCCAATCTTGTATTGTCCTAATATGAACACTTGGAAGATTCATCTTTCAATGAATTAGTAAAAGTACCTCCATATGCAAGTCTAAATGGAACAAAACTCTCAAGGTATGAGTAGACAGAAAGACATTTTAGTTAGCCATAAATCAAACAGGAGACAATAAAACTGCTATGTTGTTTGAGATTCATAGCAGTGAGGCACACATCACCCTAACAATGCATCTGAAAGAAACAGGGATGCATTTTACATCATATGGTCTACCAACAAAAATCAAGAGTGTAACTTTGCAATAATGGAAAAGGAAGTTTTTCTGGTCTTCAGTCATAGGGGAAAATGTAATGGAAGTATTAATGTTTCCTCCATATATAATGTTTCCTCCATAACTATTACAGTAATAAACTATTATTAATTTGCATACTACTGGAAATTTAAACCCACTACCATTTCTTATAGGAATTAAGAGTACTTGCAAACAAAATACCTATGGTGTTGAGGTTTGTCAAGTATTTATGTAATAGTAAATAGCAGAAAAAGGAACATTAACACAATGGTATTTATGGACATGCAATGCCAAAAACATGATATTATAGTAAATATTTTTCTTTGAATATTACATATTTATTGCCTTATATGAAATGTTAACAAAATAAATATGTGTCTTCCCATATGGGTAGGAAATCAATGCAATAAAATGCAGCTTTTCAAATTTTTTATCTTTTCACAACACTAGAAAGAAATCAGTGGGCTGATGGCCTAAAGATTGTGAAACAGAAATATAAAATGCAAGAAATACTTCTGCCTTAAAAGCCTTAGTATAGCTTTCAGCTATTTCACATGGTGGAAAAACTGTTTCAGAACCATTTGCCTACAAGCATCTTTTCTTTGTGACATTCTGAATCCATTCAAAAAATATATCTTGAGAATTAACTGAAATTTTTAGGTAATTTTTTTAATTCATTACTCAAATGCAAAAAGACAAAAACTTTTTAGGACTTGGTGAAGTTATACTGAAACAAATGAAATGTCCAGCCTTGCACTACAGCCTCTCTATATAGAATTAATAGTACCTGCATTAATAGAAAGAACAACCCCCCATAATAAACAACATATTATCAGGGTGATAACTCATAGTGCTGGAGGTGCTCTGGGATGTCTTCTACCTGGAAATGGCGCTAGCCATTTTCAAGACATAGGAAAGGTTTGGATGAAATATTTGCAAGACTGGAATTCAACTCCACAGCTGGCAGTTCAGAGTACCCCTGTTTAAAGATTACTTAAAAACAGGTAATATTACTTAACCAGTATGCTGTAATGATCAGTGTAATACATGAGAAAGTAATTTCAAACTTGAATGCAGATTATAAGTCCCCAAAAATCTAAGAATGCTTCAGTTTGGATTGAAATTTATGCAGCCAAACAAAGAACTCAGATTAACATGTGAAACTTTGTAAAGATTCCTTGAGACCTAATATACTTCTAAGGTAATTTTACTCTCAATTTACCTCATGCTGTCTTTTTATATTCAAAAAAAAAGGATTTTTTTTCATTTAAACACAAAGCACACTAATATTCTTCCCTACTGTGCATGCTGCAGTACAACTTTTCGAGTTTGTTTTTTAAATCAAATAAACTCTAATATTAGTCCAATTTGTAGCTCTTTTGCTTACAAGAAGGTTGACAGTTAAGCAAAAAACCTTTTTTACAGTTTATAATGGAAACTTTGTTTACCAATCTGTAATTTAGCATCTATGATTTAATGCTCATGAGAAAAGTTTGCCCTTAATCACTAACCTACTAGTATCAGTTTTGCTGCTACACTGGGGGCAACATCGGTCTTCTAGGAAAATAGAAAAGGTAATATTTCATATGAACAGCATAAAATCTGTGATCAAATATGTGAACAATTATTAGTACCACCGCATAGAACAAAGCCAGGAATCCTTTTCTCCCACTCCATGCTCTCCATAGATTTCTAAGTCTACAAAGAACCAGCAGTGTTTCAGCTTCTCCTTATCAAGAAATGTAGGGAAGTAAGTCCCTGCTATTTGGAAAATAATTATTTCAGTGGTCACATTTAGATTACCTTCATTCACTTCAATACACTTAAACAATTCTCACTGAACAACGTTTTTGCTAGTCTCCTTATGGTCCTGCCCGTGCACTGAACTATTATCAAACAGTCAATTGCCTTCTATACAGACATCAAATCTTAATCTAAATTAACAATGACATAAGGAGAACTCACGGTATAAAATCCCCACATATTTGCTTCTTGAACATGATTGGATAGATAGCACAATTACATACACCAAACATTAAAAAAATACATACATTCGCACTCCTGCCACCAGAAAATTTACTTAACAATGGCTGTATTTAAAGGAAAGTATTCCCCATTTTTCTCCCATCCTACTAAAAATGCTGCTGACATGGAAAACAACCTCCAAGAACACCATTCCTTCATCAAGAATAGACTTGCTATAATTCCTCATACAATTAAATGAGAACCAATAGTACACTTAGCCTATGTAAATGGTTTAATTACAATCACCATTCAATGGGTGGGCTTGATTGATTATAGCATGAAAGAGCACACAGATGTATTTTATGAAGAAGTTATTAAAATACAAATTAATTTAGTTTAATATGGCAGATTTGGGATTGCACAAAGGAACTTCATGTCACAAATTGTAAGACAATATTAAAAGTATTGCTACAAAACAAACAAACAAACAAAAAAAACAGATCCACTGAAAAAATAAAGGCAAACATTCATCTATGTAAAAAAAACCCAAAATAAATAAAACTAGTTTCAAGAAATGACTGCATCTCCTGTAATTCTTATTTCAGATCATGCAAGCTTTTCTGCTTCTGGACAGGTTGTCAACAGGGGTCAACAGCAGGAGCAAGTTGTTGTTAAAAAACAGACCTCATTTCCAACTGTCCAGCTACATCTTTGTCTAAAAGTAGAAATATTTCCCATATAGAAGTGGCAGGACCAGCTTTTAAAACTTGCTTCATTTTAGAATTGAATTATGTTCTTTAATCTCCTATTGTGAAGCAGATTTTTGTGGCCTTGAATCAGTGCAGGTCTTCCTCAGAATCCTTTCATATTTATCAATATCCCTTATGAAGGCCAGATAACAGAACTAGACCGTTCCTGCAGCCTGTCATTGCTCTGCAAGGCAAAACTAACTTCTTGCTATTATTCAATAACCTCCACTTAGACATGAATAAGGATCACATTTTGCTCCCTTAGGCTACTGCATTGCTCTGAAAACTTAGACTTATCTCATTAAAATTCCAAGGTTCTTCTAAGAGTTACCACTTCCTAAACATATTTATATCTTTACATACAAATGTCTTTCTACAGAGTATCCTACAAGGCACCTTGAGGACAAAACATCTACACAGTATCAGTAGCTTGATTTCAAGATTAACACAGCTGAAAAAAAGGGAAAACACAGACACTGCTGTTACACTCTGTTCTCTCAAATCACCGTTCTCCAGTATGCTTCACAGAAATGGAATTTGCTTGAATTAAAATATAAATAATGAAAGTCCGTGTACAAAAATTATATTAAGAAATAGAAATAGAAATTGATCCATTTTTTTCTGCAGGATTTTATAAAGAAGATTGAAATGTGGGAGCAAAACAGAACTCATACAATTGTATGCAAGTTAAAGGATTTTTTAGGTCAATACTAAATATTCATCTGATTTGCATAAAAGAAAAACTACTCTCAAGGAATGTCTAGTTCATGGAGTGAAAGTTTTATTTATTGCAATTAATTCTGCACAACTTTTTATGCTTTGATTTTGCAATTTTTATTTAGTCCTTTTGATACTGTTGCCTGATAGGCTTTAATAAATTAAAAATTCATTTTGTGTACCCACAGCATCCTCTTTCTTGAATTATACATATAAACATATTAGTTAATTCATATTTTAAGATTATAGTTCAATTAATACTTAAAAGCTGGCACTACCAACAAATGAAGAGCTCTGCCATTTTTTTCCCCTCTGGGTATCCCTTCCTTAAAAGCATTAATTCATCAAACCATAGCTAGAGGCAGCAAAATCAATATTCAAGGGTAACTGCAGGAAACTTTGTTTCAGGTTTCCTTTTTCAAGTTATCTTTCATCTTAGTGGCTTGTAGGCCCAATGGGAAGGAGCACATACTGTTATTTAAAGCATGTAGATGGCTTCTTTATTTGCACATCCCAAGAACTGCAGATATAATTTCTAACTGTACATTAATCTGTTTTCTTTTTCCATTTATTGTACAATTCCATTTTTTTATCTAGTTATTTTATAGTCCTCTTTCAATGTATTATTGGGGAATGCCACTGTAACATCATAAATCAGCAACTAAAAAATTATAAGAAGAGGCCTCCTCTGTTTTAGCATGTTGCAATGACAACAGAACGTTATGACCTGACTAAGTAATTATTTTAAAGAACATTAATCAAAAATTTCATTATAAATATGTCTCCACAAGTTGCCTATATTTTGGCTCTTATTACTAAGAAATCATTCATGCTTCTTATATAAATTCCTACCTAAATTATTAATGAACAGTTTGACCATTGATATCAAAGGAAAAATTAACTACAAGATGCAATTACAGGCAAGACAAAATTTTAAAATTAAAAAGAGTATGCATACCATCATCTCTTATTAAGATTTTTTTTTTCTCTAGAATGACTGTATGACTGAAACAAAGGAAAATGAGAAATTATGCCATGGTGTGAAATAACTGCTCTCTTTACAAAAACCTGTGATAGAATTCTCAATCTTTAAAAATGCTTAAACTAGAAATGCTGAACTTGATTATAGAAATGCCATGTCAAACACAAAGAACAATTCCTGCCAGACATGGCACGAGCTGAGATGATCTCTAATTCTCCACACAGATGAGAATATGCTTTACTAATCTTCTGATATCAGATTAATATCAGCTTGCTTATTTAAATTCACCCTACTTCCCAAATTCCAAAACCAAACTTAGCTTTTATGACTAGTTAGGAGAGGACTGGACAAACAAAATTTCAGAAATATATGTATTCTCAGCTTATATAAGCTTCTTAATTCTTTGTAGAAGATAGTAATATCTAAATTGTTTCTCTGAAGATAAATTTCAGAAACTTCCAAATTTTGTGCTGCTAATAAAACTAAAATAAAAGTGTCAAGTAGAGGCAATTTAATTAAAAAGAAGAAAGATAAATGTACAGATTTAAACAATTTTGTCATGAACCACTTTTTACTGAACTATTATCTATGCAGGTCTGCAAATTACATGAAAGCAACTCTTTTAGATTATATACTTTTCTGACTTTTTGCCTATTTCTATAATTTAGATTGAAATCTTCTTAAATGATTCACTTGTATGAATACTTTCGAAACATAATTAAAAAACAATTTTTATTAAAAATCCCTATATACAGCATAGTAAGTACACTACATAGGAGAAACACTGAAATGGAAATTTATACGTCAATGCATTTTTATGCATTTATTTTGAAAATCTAAAAAATACGCCACTGACTTGAGAATTTGTGGAGGAAAAGAAAAATTAAAGGTGTGGTTTTGCAGAAAAGCTGCTGCTAACAAAAGTCGAGAATTTCAGACTTATTTTGTCCCTGTAAAGATACAGGAAATAAAATAAATAAATATATAAGTAAATAAAAATCTATATAAATTTAGGGAGACATAAAAAACATAAGAGAAACCTTCAGCGAGATAGAATGTCTTTCAAATTTACCAGCAATTAAGTATCCAGTGTAGATTCCTACTGAAGCCACATGGAAACTAGTAAAAGAGATTGATTGTCAGTATCATTCTTCCTCAATGATCATGCCATTACAAAAGATTAGAATTTAACACAGTTTATAGTGTGTGTGGCTAGTCAGTAGGCTAACTCTAGAAAGATATTCTTTCATAGTTGAATGTCTTCTAGCTCTAGAACATCAAAACTCAGATTAGTGGTATTTATTATTAGAAAAAAAATGATCACATAAACATATTTCATGCATTCAGCCTTCAAACTATTCATCCTGATAGAAAAACTCATTGGAAAAAAAAAAAAAACAACAACAAAAACCAACAAAACAAAACTGTAGGGAGCTAAAGTGAAACATTATTTGTACTTTTACCAGCAAAAGTCCATATTGCAGCAAATCATGATCTATTTTAACAGATTTTCATAAAAATATCTAGTCTTTTAAAGCCACGTGTGCATCAGTGCTCCAGAA
Organism: Manacus vitellinus; assembly: GCF_001715985.3. Lineage (NCBI taxonomy): Eukaryota > Metazoa > Chordata > Aves > Passeriformes > Pipridae > Manacus > Manacus vitellinus. Next base: position 2,472,534 of record NW_021940750.1, read on the forward strand.
CACTGTTTTCCAGCTTATTATGCTAAATAGTTGCTCACAAAACTGCCTGCATCTAAATTCTGGAGTCATATAGTCTGCTGAGAACCATGCCCAGATGGTAGTTTCACTTGCTAACTTTGCCAAACATGAATAAAACTTCATCTGGAAACCTCAGTATCAGTTTTCCATCTCTAGTTGCTTTTATAAAACATTCAACCATTTCTAAGAAATATCTTTTGGAAAAAAATCTCATTCACAAAATCCACTAGAACTCTCAAAGCAAAGTTTGGTAGCATCTTAAAGCTTTGAAGAACAGATGTTATTTCAATGTGCAAATATTGTTTCAATATGTAAACACACAAGTAAGTTTACACACAATCTGTAAATTGGATTTTCTAAATCTGAGTAACTTAATTTCAGATCTGTAAAACCTTAATAATTACATTCTTTAAGATTCCATATGCACTGGGTATGCAGTGTACTACTGAAAAGACTGATGTTGATATGTTTTGACTATTAATCACATGGAAAAAGATGTAATTTAAAATGAATGCTGCTTACTTTGAGAGAAACAAAGATATCTGATCCTCCAAACATCAATGCCCATCTACTTATTCTAGGCAAATTGTTCAACCTGGTATGAAAATGGATCAATTTCCTGACCTACAAATAAAATGCATTTTTAACACTGCTGCTGTTTTTACAACTCGTATTCTGCATCTGTTCAGCTTACATTAAGAATTATTTCAACTATTTCATTATTTTGTTGGTGTGTGAATGACTACTAGATACTATTTTCTTTATATCTATTTTGCTTGATATTTGAAACATGCTTTATTTTGTTAAAAGTTTATCAACAACAGCCTCTATTTAATACTCTCTTCCCATAAAATTGGATTAATATCTGGCACACAACACAGTGGCAGACTGCTGAAGGATTATAATTTAAATCTGAAATACAAAACTTTTGAATTAAAAATACTCTGCCAAAGCAGAGACATCTTAATAAAGAAAATGGTTTTTTCAATGAAATGCGGAAATAAGATGCTTACATGTACAACTGCACTCATAGTTATTATGCTCCATGTAACACTAAGGAAATAACAAAACAATTCTACGTGACTGAACCTGAAAAAAAACAAGGAGAAATTATTTGAGCTATTAAGTCTTACCTGACCAGTGTCCAGTGGTGGAACCTGATCTGTCAGTACATGTCTCGCTCACGGGCCTAAACACAGTCTCCCAGCCACCGGTAGCATAGCGCCAATTCTGGGACTCCAGAATAAGCGTTCGCTGAGTGCCGTAAGCGATCATGAAGCAGTAAACTACGTGATGAAGTTGACAACCATAGCCACAGCCTTTGTTGATATTACACACAAGTTTCTTAGCTTTGCTGCAATCCTTCGGGTTCTGTAAGGACGGATGAAAAAGTGAAGCTGAAGACAAGATACACACGAAGGCATACTTTTTTTCCTGAAAAACTGACAAATGTCATAAATCACGCGAGCCATCCTGCTATGATACATCTCATATTAAAATGGATGAGTAAGCTTCAGCTCCATGAAAATTTTATTGGAATTTTTCACTGTGAACGTGAACAGTTATTGAACATACTTCACTATCCTAATGTAAAATAGAATACCTTCAAGATTTTAAATTACTTTCTCATTTGTGAATCTGTCAGAATAAGTCAACATTTGGACTCAGAGTTCTCATTTCATCAACATGATTTTCAGTGTTGGAATGTATTTTCCTTTGGCATTTTTCCAAGTTTGTTAGTTCTGTTACAATAAACATGGATGTCATCCAACAAAAGAAAATTTCCACCTGCCTACATGGTACAGAATAAAATAAATGCTTATTAATGGACTACTTCCCAGACTAGCTGACCACATAAACAAAGGAGAGAATTTTAATCTGCATGTACTCTCTATAAAATAATATACTTCACTTCCACAAACCAAGAAACCATAGCACAGGAGGCAAATGCCTACATTATATGAATGCTATGTTTAAAAGTACAAACTAATAAATATTTTTATATATGTGGACAACACAACAACATAATCAACAAAAGTTTTTCTTGTTGTAAAATACAGTGCTTCGCTGTAGACATTCATGCTTGCATGCCTCCAGACATACTTCTAAATTCCAAAAAGGTTTTCCATAGAATCTCTAGAATGAAAGTTAGTTTAGGATAAGATGCAAGAACACTGATATTTGAGCATCAATATAAATTCTGTTCCTCTCACATCTAACTTTAAATAAAATTTTCAGTAAATTTGCAACAAATCAAATCAAGTCTTTACAAAAAAAAAAGATCTCTGTCTAGAGAACTGAGATCCTTCCTTCAAGTGATCTTAAAGATAGTCTGAATATTCTGAGTACTAAAATATTTAAAAAAAAAAATTAAAAATTGTGAATTCAGTTGTGTAAAGGAGGGGAGAATAATTCAGATCTGGGAAATAAATTAAAAAAAACCAAACCAAACTCCAAACCCTACAACATATGCTATAAATTCAGCATTTTATTTTTTTCATTTTAAGGAAAATACGTCTGATTCAAAGCCTAACTAGGTATGAAAACAATAAATTAAACAAAATTTCCATTCCTTATTTTTGTTCCTCAGACCAGTACTTCTGCTATCACAAATTTAAGGGATAACTTGAGACTAAATCTATCTTTGAAACTATAACAAATGTACTTCTCACAGTTTTTCCAGAGAGAAAGTGGGGCTTTCTAGTATTCTGTGCAGGTCCTCATAGAAAGAATTCCATGAAACAATACCTGGTCATACAATTAGCAGTAGTAGTAGTATATTTTTACTATTATAATTATCATCAGCATTATCATATTTTACTTGGTTTCAGTTATTAAATTGTTCTTATCTCAACCCACGATGAGGTTTCTTTGTGGGATTTTTGTGTATGGTTTTTGGGGTTTCCCCACCCCCACCCCCAATTCTCATCCCTGTCACACCAGGGAAGAGGCAGAGTGAGGGAGCCTCTGCATGGTACTTCGTTGCCAGCTGGAGTAAAGCCACAACACTAATTTGAAAGGGATAATCTCTGAGAATTTTTAGAAAATATCGATAGGTAACATTTTCTACACTTGCAATTACCTTCAAATGCCTGTGTCCTCTTGAAAATTAAAGCAGTTAATTGATGGCATATTTGAGTTTTGTCTTTTATAAGGAGTGCCCTTCTAACTTTATTTCAGGAAAATGTAAGAGTTATATAATAGTTATGAACAATATTACAGAAATCAAGTAGGAATCACATAATGAAACATAATTTAATAGCGTAACTGCTTATCAATATTAATATAATGCACTTACTTGGGTTTTAACATTCGAAGACTTAACTAAAAACTATATATAAATATTAGTTTGTGACAAACATGAAGCTAGTTCAGCTAAATTCTTTATGCCTGTGGGTTTTTTCAAATTGCTATACTCAAATAGCAAAAAGACAAGGCAGTATTTGGGCTTCAATTACCTATTGAGAATTTAAAAAGAAAGGGAAGCAGAGATACTTATATATATTGCAGTTTCAACTGGTATTTCCTGGAAAAGGTGGAATTATTAACCATCGATAAGGAAGAAAAATTACATTGCATCAGAACAGCTTGTGTGTTCATTAGCCAAAACTGCCATAAGCAACCCATAAAGGTACTGAGCTGATAAAGGGTAACAGCCAATTTCAAAACCAGCAAAGACTGACAGAAGCTTTTTCCTCCTGGCCCAAAGTCACAGAAAAGGATTATGTTATTTTTGACTTGAATGAGCAGTGCACTCTGTTCTCAACCATAACAACACTGCTCATGACAGACTCCAATATCCAATTAAACGGTCTACATAATCAAGAGAGGGGTGGAAGGGACCCCTAGGAATGTCAAGCCCTGTAACGTTAAAGCCATACAACTGCGTTAAAAACAAACACACACATACAAAAAAACCCCAAACCTACACAAAATCCTAAACAAACAAAAACCCTGCAACTGACCAATCACACAAAACATACTGCAATATGTAGAAGATTAGATTATCAAGCCATGCCAGTTTACACCTTTTATTTTTCTCAGAATTATTTCTATGAACAGTGCAACTGAAAATGGTAACATTTTCAGAATAGTAAAATGGTTAAAATTATAAATTTCTATGCAAGAGAATGTCACCTAAAATTAAAATGGATTTGTATAACTGGCAAAATGGATTTGATGGTCTTTCATCACAACTAACATGGGCATACACTGTTGCTCTTACAAAATTCAGGGTTTCCACTGTATTCTTCTCCAGGGCTTTTGGTTGGCCTACTCACAGAAAGTAGGATCAGATGGGAATGATGTCAGAAGTGCCTCAATGTCTCACCACCTTCCAGTGTTTTCAAGTGTGCAGTTAGCCATCAAAACATATGACAAACTGGCAAAAGTAAACTCTTCTCCTTAACATACATTTTACTATACAAAAAAATGACTGTGGTTTTTGTAAATTTAAAACTGTTCAGAGAAGTGTACTTGATCCAACAAATCACAGCAGGATAGAGTGGAGCAGGCAAGCAGTCTGCTGCAAATTACTAAGTAACCTCATAAACACAGTATGATGTTCATTAAGAAAGCTGTTCTTTTTTTATATTTTCAATAAGTATTTTATTCCTTGATGTTACCCAGTATGCTGGAAGAAACAGTCCCACCCAAAATCTGTGAAAAAAATTTTTTTTTTAAGAGAATGATGTCAAGGAAGGGTGTTTCTTATCCTAGTTATCACGAATGAAGTTCACACCATCTTCTATTGCCCTTTCTTTATGATGCCACTTGTAATGGTTCTTCTTCATATCAGCTCCCCTTAAGACTTTGGTGATGAAAAGAATCCAAACAAACAGAAAACTAAACAAACAACCAGAAGTTTGCCTGAGCTGCTGGAAGAAAATGTTCTTCTTTCCCTAGTCAGAAATATTACATATTTGATTTGAGAGACAGAGATTCTTATCTGTCTCTAATGTTAATTCCTCTAGTTTGCACCTACTCTCCTACAACACACAAGCTTCAGCTGGAGTAAAACATTCCAGTATGCAGAGGGACTAACCACACTACACTCCTCAATCCACTAATTAGAAATTCTAGAGAAAACCTCATATAAATACTAGCAGTAATCACACTTTAAGTGGTTATTATCCTAATGCCATAATATCAGATACTGAATTTACTGAGTAACCTTATGAGGAAAACTCAAGACATGTTTCAAGACATTCAAAAATCAGATAATTTTTCATTTTCACGTGATAGAAACAATTCAGTCCCTTTCTAAACACGCATAAAAAGTCAGAAAGATTGGCTCTTTTTAACTCTTTTGTTTCCCTTTCATATCTATTTTGTCCAAAATGTTAACTTTAAAAATGCTTAGATTCATTCATATGCCTAAATTATCTTTTCTAATGTTACAGGAAAGGAACTCTTCCAGTGCTGTGTAATAAATTCAACAATCTAGCAAAAATGGGAAAAGATCTGCAAGATACAAATGAGCTTACAATATCAAAGTGAATTATCAGGATTCTCTATATTTGGAGTACATAGCATAAAACTTTTAAGGATGCTGAGTCTATCACAGGGAAACTGAACCACTATATGGTCTGCCTATTAAAGAAATCATCTCTTCACCCAGAACAGTGCCCATACTGACAGATGGCTGAAATCCTTCGGCTACTGTCCTCCTTCACCATAAAAGTAGTAAAAGCTGATGGAGAATTTTCTATGACAATTTTTCTACTTTGTGTTTCAAATTAGTTTGAATATATCAACATCAACAACACAGTATAACTATACTACAAGTTGTTTCTCATGAGTGAAGTGGAATAACTGGGAAAATACATAATACATTTGATTTGCTTGATTAGAGGATACATGTTTACACTTTTCAAGACTTACAGTTGTGAGAGCATCCTTTTGCATGTATGCAAAGTGCCCTGAGCCTTTTTTTATTGTTATTGTCATCTTAGCATGAGCACTTTTATTAAGAATATGTATCAGTAATTTTAATGTAAGGGAGAAAGGATTTAATATACTTTAAGACAGAAAAATCTAAGTGACACATTAAATCACCAAAAATACAGAGAAACCTAGAAACCTCAGAATACAATCTTGTAAGCAACTTGCTTTTCTTTGCATACATACAAACCTCCAAATAAATAGCATAAATATGGCAAACTATGACTAATATAACTGATGTGTTGTTGAGTACTTAGTAACCTTTCTCACCTGCTTATATTTTTAACCTTCAAAGCTGAACAGAAAGCTCTGATTTTTTTTTAAACAAAGGCAAAAATATTCTGCTACTGGGAGACTGCACGCTGAATCAGAAACTTCCTAAAATAAACAGAAAAAAAATAAGCACAAAAGGGAAGAGACAGAAAACTGCTGCTCTCGTAATCATTTACTCACTTGATTACAGTACTACAGGTGCCCTTGTCTCTTGCACCTTCTCTTCAACTGTTTGATAATAAACATCTCTGAAAATAAGTTCTTTTGCTTAAATGTAAGTTCCTAGCTTTTTAAATGTTGTTCTAACTACAGGGAACTAGTTACATGTAGCCTCATTAAATCAAATTTATGGTAATGTTATCCAAATGAAGTAGCAGTCATTGCTATTCACAATCATTCAGCTAAATGACTTCCCAGGGAGATGTCCCAAAATAATGCAGCTGTCACTGTTCAACATGTACCAGAAAAAAGCTATACAGTCCTTTCCTACTTAACTAAAATAAAAAATTACAAATATGTTCCATATAATTCTTTTTGGCATTGAGTTGAGAGGCAAGGGTTTTTGAATTTTTAATTCGATTTTATTTTTTAATACAGGTATATTATTAATAAAGGGGTATATATGTGTAATTTCAAACCATGGACTGCTTTACATTGCTGTTTATTTGCTAAACCCAAGAACTTAGTACTCTTTTGATGACTTGCACAGTCACTATAATAAAAATATCAACATTTATCAAAGCTAGAATTACATTTTTTGGAAAATATGTACTGCCCTTCCTCAGCTTAAACCACAAAGACAATTACAAGGAAACACATGTCCCTTCTTTATGGTTTCTAGACCCTTTCATACGAAATAGTCACACGGAATTTCATGTGCAGCAGTAATACCTCTGCATGTTTCCAACTTCACCAGTGATGATTTATTAAAAATACAAAACAAGGTAATTTCCTCTGTAATAGTAAAAAGAGGGAAATAGTAATTTTTGTGTTTCTCAGTGTCGAGATGGACCCATAATGATTAAATTCATATTTTAAATGCATAAATATGAAAAAACATGCTTTTTCCATGACCAAAATTTTATAATTGACTGCTTTTTAATAAATTTATAAATAAAACAGAAACAAAATGGCCTGTATGAAGTAAATTGATCCAAGTATGCAGACCTATTTCCGATTCCGAATCTAATACCACAGCTTTCTGTAAACCACCTGCTCATGCTCATCAACATGTTTTCTTCTGAAGATAATGAGGATAAAGATAGCTACCTCTCTTGGAAGTGCCTGAGGATATAATAAATTTCCTGAAAGACTTAACTACTTGTACTACTTGAAATGTTAGGATTCTGTATGTGTTGTGACTTGGCATTGGTTTCACTCTTAATATTGCTTCTACTTTTTTTTTTTAAGTGAGAAAAAATTAGCTTAATAAAGAGGAAAGTCCATTATCATAGATTATATGCATCTAAATAAATTTTAGGAGCACCTAACTGGTCTTCCAGCTCTTCAGTCAGTAAGTAAATTTATTTCAACTTCACTAGAAAACAATGTACACATTTACCTAATGCTTCAATTTTGAGCTTCTGCTCTCCTAAGCAACTTTTATTCTTGTTATTCATTATACATACTTGGAGGTCCTAATCTTGAACTCTATCCTGACTATTGTAAAACATACAATAGGAAGACACTCACCCTTCAGAAATATAAATATGTCTAAATAAGACAACAAATGGATACCATGCAAGAAGAGGAAAAGGTAGAGAAAGACTATTTATCAGCATGAAAAGTAGTTACAGTATACCACTGCCAAACAGTGACATCAAAAATGAAAGAATGAGGAACAGTTCTCAGGAAAGAGTTGAAGGAATACAATAAAGTGATGACTCCTGCATAATTTACAGGGATGTTTTTTCCTCAGAAGGGTGTCTTTTTTATTTAACAAGCAACAAATACATAGTTTGGTCACAGAAGATTCCAACAGGTGAACTGTGAAATAATGAACATCTCAGAAACAAATTCAGCTATTCACACAAGAGAAAAGATCAGGCATTAGGAGTGACCATACAATACAGGTTCACACATGCCACAAAAAATAAACCAAGTACAAATAAAACAGATTACATTAAATATCTTTTTGATCACTACATAAATAGCTGCATGCATTCAGACATGAAAAAAAGTCCCAAAACCTTCAGAACAAGTTTTATTTAAATTTATACACACACACAAGCACCTGTATAAAAAAGGCCTTATGCACTCAAAATATGAGCATATATGAGAAGTCTCACACATCTGTTGAAACAGTCTAGACAATATACTATACAAGCACTTCAAATTTGCATACTCGTGTTTTTAAAAATGGTTTTGTTCAGAAGTTTGATACAAGGACTTTTATATTTTTGTTTTAAACAGTGTGCAAACATATTTTTGAATTCTGACACTCTAAGGATTAAAAAAATAAACCAAACTTATCTTTTATAATAAAACAAGGAATTCAAACAGCTAAATACAGCCCATTGAAAACCACAGATCCAAAAAAATAACCACATACACAAGGAAACAAATAACCAACAACAAAAGTCCAAACCCTAAAGATTTCCTTGAAATACTATCTTCCATATACATATAAAATATATGTTTGAAACAAATGTTATAATTTCTTTTCTATGTAATTCATTCATATAACAACATTTATTTTAAAATATTGTGTAATTACTCTATTACAAGGGCACAGTTAAGTGCTATATACATAATAATAAAAAACGTTTACAGAATCACAGAATATGCTGAGTTGGAAGGGATCCACAAGGATCATTGAGTCCAATTCCTGGCCCTGCACAGGACCATCCCCAAGAGTCACACCATGTGCCTGAGAGTATCATCCAAACACTTCTTGAACTCTGTGAGTTTTAGTGCTGTGACCACTTCCCTGGGAAGCCTGTTTCAGTGCTCAACCACCCTCTGGGTGAAGAACCTTTTTCTAATATTCAGTCTAAACATCCCCTGACGCAACTTCAGGCCATTCCCTCGGGTCCTATCACTGGTCACCACAGAGAAGAGATCAGTGCCTGCCCCTCCTCTCCCTCTCATGAGGAAGTTGTAACTGCAATGAGGTCTCCCCTCAGTCTCCTCTTCTCCAGGCTCAACAGACCAAGTGACCTCAGCTGCTCTTTATACACCTTCCCCTCGAGGCCCTTCACCATCTTCATTGCCCTCCTTTGGTCACTCTCTCATAGCTTGACTGAATTACCTTGATTCAAAAGCGCTATTCTCTTACCTGTAAATAAGTTATTCTCCTCTGTACCAAATCTGTTAGATCTTTGGCCTCTTTTTCTCGCCAATCTCCTGCTCCATCTGTTTGACTGAGGTAGTACAAGTCGGTCATTATTGACCTATAAACAACAACGGAAAACAATCTTAAAAAAAATGGGAAACAATCTTGGCATTACTAAATCGGAGGATTAAATTAAAGATAAACTAAAGTGATATTTCAATTGTAGCCTCAAAAACAGTTTCTTCATGCCACCTCCTACTCCACAATTCAAACAGCAGTCAAGAAAGATTGAGTGTGTCCTTCATCTAATGTACATTCCATACTCATGTATTCAACAGGAGATGGGTTGGAAAAAAATCTTAGGCATAAGACTTGCTTGATACAAAGCATTTGGGTTTGGTATGTGCCAAAGCAAACTAAAAGGAAAGCACAGTTACATGCTAGATACATTATCCAGCGGTGCCACATGGAAATGCAATAGTGATTGCTACAATACCTTCTATTATAATGCATTGTTACTTTTCCTCTTGCAATTATCTTACTATGTTTGTATAGAATATATTATTACAAGTGTCTTTAGCACAGGTACAACATTTCTTCTATTTCTGTTAATGAAAAGCAACTATAGGATATTATTACAAGGTTTAGTAAGCAGTATGTTCTATAATATGGAGCTCCTTCCGATTCTGGAAGGAGACAGCAGTGTTCCACCTGTTTACAATGACTTCATGCCACTAATACTCAAGTAGAAAAGAAATAAAAAATTAAAAATTCTAAACAGACTCATGGCCATACAAGTCCATATTACAAAAATTGAATTTTGATGAACTATCAAATACTAAATTGAGGTTATGTAATACACTAGAGATTCTCTTCTTGGGGTTATAACATTTCATTTGTCAAATAACAGAATAAAGAATATCTTGTTATGAGAAGATAAATAATATATGGCATTTTTTTGTTAAAATTAGCCAGATTATTTAAAATTACTGATTTTGTGAAAAAGAGTTCAAACAGTACCATCTAGGAAAAGATTTTTTTTTTAATCTCTGTGGTTTTTGGGAGGAAATACTAAACGAGAGGCATATTATTTAAAGTGTTTGTTAAAACGTTAATGGTTATTCTAAAAGTAAAAGGTAGCCCAATTCAGAACTAATAATTTCAGAGTTGGTTTCACATATTGAGAATATTTAAAATTGCTAAACACTTCTCCATAACAAAGTTTTAACTTTGCACCACATTTCTTAATATTTTCATCTGAACTTTAGATGTTGCAATTTATTGCCTGAAATTCTTGATAAACCACAAGTTTAATCACTTGTGAGAAAGAGATGCAACAGAACAAAGGCAGAGAAATTTGGGAAGTGACAAAAAAGGAGTATGAGGATAAGAGAAGTATATTTCATAGCAATGTGTGAAGGTCCCGTTGTTGGCAGCACCTGTTAGTACTGGAAGCACAGAGGTAGTTAGCTAAGGCAAACAAGCTTAGCAAGTGAGAGAGGAGCAGACTGTGTATCCCTATTAAGGTAACTATTTCCAGTGACACAGTACATAAGCAATAAACACTGAAATATATCAAATTGGAACAGGCCTATCTTTATCAGCAGAGTTATCACACAGAGTTCTCCTGCTAATAACCATATTCATGGATCTGTACCTTTTCACTCTCATACGCTCTCATACACACATTCTGGCCTTTACACCCACACAGGGTAGCAGTGACACTGACCTATATAGCATCTAATGTTGTTGTAGTACATATTATACCCAAATTGTTCACCAGCACTAACCTTTACCTTCTGCCAATCAACTGGAAGAACTTTATCTACATTCTAATCTCAAACAATATAAACTGGATTTTCTTTTGCATGGTAACTGAGCTTGAAACACCCTATTGCAGTTTTGCAAACAAATAAACCATTTAAAGTATCATCAGGTAACTAGTATTAAACCAGTAACTATTAAAGACACATAATACTCAAAGTATATACTCAAACTGTGCAAACACAGTTTAGGGAAAATTAGAACAGAATTAATGATGGAGTAAATCTAATATAATAGATTATACACAAATAACAGATAAAGAGTCTGCTGCTCTTAAGACAGTGTTTTCCAATTTACAGAAAGCATTTAGGCTAGTAGACATATTAGAAAGGGAAACCCACGTACTTTCTTGGGAGTTTAAATATACTTTTCTTCCCAAATGGGATGCAACCATTTTGGGTGTTTAAGATACAATATAAATTTAAGGTCTAAACACTAAAAAAAAAATCTTCTATCATTAAAAGCAGCTGTGCAAGCACACAGCCATATTTTAAACAATTTTCAAATGCTCTTTCACAAGTCTTAAAAAGGGTCTTTTGTGTACTTCTGATGTAAGTAACCAGTATAGCCTCCTTTTACTTTATAGAAATATACTTCTATTAAATATTGACATAAAATAACTGAAAATATAAAGCTTACCAACTAAAAAACATTCTCTCTCAGATCTTAAGTAATTTTTACTATTTCTACAGAAAAAATTGTCCAAATTTTATATTACTGGCCATGGTGTCCATAGCAAAGGAAAGGCAGTAAGTAAGTTTTAATAATCAGCCTTACAGATGAAATATAATTATCTTCCATCACTGCTGAGCTAAGATAAATGATGAGAGAGCCATTATACAGCCTCAGTGGCTTGAGACTTTAGGTAAAGGCAGCTTTGCTCACTACAAACCATAAAGAATATAAAATAATTTGCAGGAAATTTTTATGAATTCATGAAAGAGTTTTCAGATAGTACCCACAGTCTTTAAAAAAAAAATTATAAAACTCTGAAGTAAACCAGGAACTGAAAAATTAATAGGTGTTATCACTCAGAAATTATTATAAAGGTAGTTCTATTTTAGGACACAGTGATAGAGACCTTCTTTCTTTGATTGTTACTACTGAGAAATGTGCATTTTTAAGTTTACATCTGCTAGGGTTTTTTGAGTGTGACCATCATGAAGGCTTATTAATGCAGATTTAGAAAAGACACAAATAGCAAAGACCAGGGTCAGGGGCCATATAGAGAGTTAAAAGTAGATGGACCAGTGATTCATGAGCCCAGGATAGGCAAGTGCAGACAAAAGATTAGCCTGCAAAGTATTATTAGAGGTTACTGCAGGTGGTAAAATGCAGAAAACTTCAGACAGTGGCATTGCAGATATTTAGTATCACACTTGGTCTTTCATTATGCTACTAACCAACGATATCAATTAATTGTTATTGCTGTTTCACATCATAAAATAAATCTTGGACCTGCTCTTAAAATCATTTTTCTCCTGCAAAGTATAATGAAGGAAAAAATCTGGCTATATATTTCATACGCATTTGATTGCCAAAATAAAGGGAGGGAGAGTGGGCATTTTTAATAATCAGTCTAGACAATTATTCCAGTCATAAGGCAAAATTACACTTAAATCTCCTAGGAATTTTACATCAACAAATAAAAACTAAAAGAAAAATCTGTGATTCAATGGAAATAATGTGAAAATTTGTCCAAACATTATGCATCAAACATTGGCCAAATACCACAAAATCCCTGCTGACAGCTGTTCCCCAGGAGGAGAAGGAATGAAACTAACTCAGTAACAGCCACCTTGTCAACAAAGGAAACAACCATGACAACTAGAGCATTAATTTGCTCTTTTTTATTAACTCTGTATCAAGTAGTCTTTCCAATGTTAAGCTGAAGTTACTCTCAACAGCTCTCTTCCCTATAGCAACAAGAAGAACACAATTATGTAATTCCCAATGCAGAAAACTCTGTGTTGGGCAACGTTGTTTTTCAAACAGAATCGGTAGTGAAACACTTCACAAAAACATTTGCAAGACTGGCACTCTCTGAGGGAAAAATCTACACAGTCCCTAGGACATAGCCAACAAACAGTGATTAAGGCATCCAATAACAAGCACTACCTTACTCATCTCTTTCCTTACGAAACTATCTCATCATCTGATCACTACCCACCTCTTTTATTTGCTTTCCCACATAAGGACAGCATGACAGACTGCTTTAAGTACTTATAATTAACATTAATCTTTCTAATCCAAATATTAAAATATGTATTAAAATTTCTAAGATATCTATTCATGTATATTCATGTATAAATATATAAATAAGTAATACCAGCTTCACTTTCAGTGTTCCATTCTAGTAAGACAGCACTTTTTAAGACAGCACTGTCAATGAAAGGGCATTTGGCAACTTTTTTAATGCCTTTAAAAAAATTCAAGTGCACATATACTTAAAAAAATTAAACCAAAAGAACAAAAAAACCTCAGCAATAACAAAAAAAACCCAAACACTAAAAACCTGTTATTCTCGGAGTGAATGAGAGCATCTCATTTGCTCATTCCAAACTTATGCTATGTTCCTTTCAGGAACAGAGACCAGATGGACTGTGTGGAGGGAAGACAAGACCGCTCCTTCCCTGGGGAGCTCCTGTGCATTGTGAGGGCAAAGAACACTCCAGGGACAGCAGTGCATCACATGCCAAAGGATGTGCACACAAAGAACTGGGAGTTTTCTGCAACTTACATGGCAAGACTGAAAGATTAAAGGAAAAGAAGCAAATAGCTTGACCTTAAAGGTGAAAGAAAAAAATTCCTTGGGACTAGAGGCAACCAAGAAGACAAGGTAATATTATTGCTTGAAGGCAATATTGTAAGTACACCAAGAACACAGGTTGAATATTGTAGAAACATTTTTGTATCTGTTTTCTCGTATGCAATTCCTTTGAATTTCCATACTGTAAATAGATGGTCTACATTTTAGTTTAATAAAACCTAGTTTCTGGCTGTTTGGCTTTAGCTTAAATAACTTTAGTTTTCTTTGAGGACCTTACCATACAGTAAGGTCTACACAGATCTACTACTAAGACTCAAGAGACTCCAGGATATTCTGCTTTTGATAACCACTGTGACAGTCAAAAGAAAACATGTATTCTACACAAAAATTGTCAAATTAAAAAAAAAAAAAAGGATGCAATTGCTTGTATCATATACAAACTTCTTCCAGTACCACAGTGGTTTCACACTTCCACACTGGGATTCATCTCATAACTTTTAAAATTCAATGCAAGGGACCTATGCATTTCTAGAATGGGTTTCACCTCATCCTTAAGTACACAGAGATGTGAACACAAGGCTGTCAGAAATACAGATACTTGCAAATTGGGCTTACTGAATTAATAGTCATTGGTGTAGAAAGGAAAAGGACTCATCCTGGGAGGCAGGGACATAAAAACCTTCTGGCGTCAAACACACATTATTCAAGGTTTCACTGTGATGACTGCCTCATCCTGGCTTTATAAACAGGGCAAAAATGCGTACACAAGTGATTTTATTACCATGATGAAAGTCTGGCATTAGACTACTTGCTCCAGTTTTTGGCAGAGATAGTTTAAAAAGTACGTAAGAATCAATGACCTGTAGTCCAAGAAACACAAACAGAAATAACTTCTATGAAGAATAACTTCTGAGGGGAGATAACTGTAGAAAAAACTGTCCAAGGAAGTGGCAGATTCTCTGTCAGTTCAGTGTTCAACTGAAGATCTCAAGTCTTTAGGAAAATTCTACTTCAGCCAAGCACTACTTTTATTTCAGTCAAACATACATAGCTGCACTTGAGTGAGAAATAATTGGATGAAATTTGATCACATCTTTTATATGAATAATAACGCTCAACAATTGAATAGTCCCTTCTCACTTTCAACTCAAACTGTGACAAACTGGATTTTGGGATTGTGGAATATTAAATTACAAAACTTAATGGACTATATTATTTGCCCCCATTGATAATCATAAATAGAAATAAATACATATTATCTTTAAACTATGTTTTAAATAGTATTTAAATTATTTCTAAAGAATTGAAAATTCTTACCATTTTTCCCCTTTAGTACAGTATTATTTTCAAAGGCTCATGATTTATTACTGATGCTTACACATGCAGATCGCAGCTTTTTTGGGGAAATTGATACTTGTTTAAGATGGTATATCTAGTTAATTCGACTATTTTCTTATAACTGTTTACTGATAAGACACAAACTGTCACAGCAATCCTGTTGGGAACAGAGTTATAAACATAATACGCTTCAAGACAGATTTCATTGAATTTTTAACAGTTTCTGGATTAATTTTGTTCAGTATGAACAAAACTCATACAGAATATTTTAATATGATACAAAAGGTACTCCAACAATGCGGAGGCCAAAAGATTGACAACAACTAAAAATATAAGTTCCAATGCACCTTTGAACAACATAACAACAGTTTAATTAAAAGTCAAAACCAACTAACAGAAGTACCTTTCCTGATGACCCAAATCAGACAGAAATTCATCAATGCGTGTTTGAAGTTCACTTCCTTCTAGATTTTTCAATTTCTTCAGTTCACTCTGGAGGAAAAACCAAAGTTCCTTAGCCCCATTTTCAATCCTCCTCCTCAGTATTTCATGGTCTTTTCCAAGGCCTTCTATTTAAAAAAAAAAATTTAAAAGGTATAAAAGCATCAGTAATTGTAGCTTTTTTTTAAGGGTTTATTTGTTAAGAAGCCAATACATTTGTGATATTAAATACCAAAACACCAAAACTTGTTTCAGAAGTAAAAGAAAACTTATCTACACACCATCTCCTGTCCGCTTCTTATAGTTTTCTATTTGTTCTTTGGCCTTTAGAAGTTGCTCCTCTAAAGCATGTACCTTTCCTGCAGCTGGTCCCTGATCAATGGGACCATCTGGTATCCTAGGATATAGAAAATAAAAAAGTCATATCACTTATAATTATTTGATAAATTATTTGCATTAACAATTCAACTCTCCTCTCATTTTTATGCCATACTGATTTACTGATAAACCTTGGTCATATTTTCTTAAAATGAAGAAGAAATTAAACATATTAAAGATTTTAAAACCTCGATCCCATAGAAGAAAAACAGTGCATAACACAGCTGCAGCATACAGATTCAACCTGATGCTAAACCGTGTTGCTTACAAGACTTCCACTCACTGACAAGAACAATTCTAGGCTCCGCTTGTGAAAATAGTATTTGTGGCAGCTTAACAACCATTTGTTGAACTGACTGGCATGCAAACAAAGCCTAATCGACAGACAAACCTTCACAAGACTCAAGTTCTGACTACTTTTTATATTCACACATAAAGTACATTCTGCTCTTGAATGCTGGCCATATATTCTTAGAGAACCAGAGCTCCAGCACTTCAACTGCACTCTTAAGTCTTCCTACACATTTGCACAAGATTATATCAATGTATTTTCTGTACTCAGAACAAGATCCAACCTTCTTAAATTTGCCATAATGATGATTTTTTATGACAACTCTAGTATTTTATACTGTTGGTCACCAAAAACAACACCAAACAACAGCAATTGTAACTTCCAGTTATGAAATCTCTGGTATGTGAACACAGGAAAAGTATGGAAATACGTATCATGAAATCTATGAGCCATAAATCAGCCCTGAGGGTATTACTGAGGTTTGTTCATCATCCAAACTTGAATTCATATATTAATAAACTGAAATTATTAAATGTTATTAATCAGATGCAAACTTCTATTTGCCTCACAAATTTAACATAGGGAAAGTAAAAATCCTTTCCATTTCAAGAGAAATTAAAAATTATTCCACCTTTCATTAGCTTTTGTAAGAGCTGACCCTGAAAAGGATTAGAGGAAGCAGATGTGCAATGAAAAGTCTTGAGAATTGCAAAGAATACAGAATTCTGGCATCCAGTCAGGGTGAACCAATTAAAAGACACCATGATAAATGAAATGCAATTATCATTAACTGCTCATATATCTGCTTTTTTATGCACTGAGAGAACAAGCATTTAAAAACTGAGTAAAATATTCTAATCTTAAACATGTGCACTCTCTAAATATACTCTATCAACAATCCATTTGTGAATTTCTTTCTACAACAAATTTACAGTATACAAACAAACTTTTAAAAAGTATATTGAAAGACATTTAAGCTCTCACAATAGTTTAAAACCACCAGATTGAAATGTATCTGCTGACTTTCAATCCACAATTTGTATTGTGACAGAACAACTAACTACAAAATTACCAGAAAAAAATGGCTTATCTTGTACAAGTCACGTACCCTAAAGCTAGAATCTGTGAAGAACAATAGGGTAAGAGGATACAAAATCATTACCATAAGAAGTCTTAAGACAGCGCACACATCTTCTTAACACAAGCAAAGTCTGTTAAAGTAGTAATTACAGAATCCTACAGAAGGATGGTTGCAGATGATATGAAAGAAGCACAATAATTCTGCTCATTTGATATAATTAAGATCTTAGAAAAGTACATTCATTTTAACAATCAACTTGCTTTGGCATACTTCAATAAAAATGTTTATCATACTTAGGCTGTTAGATAAAAGGAGGTAGGATGAGGGGGGACATTCTCCAAGCTAGTTGTTTGGACTTTCAAAAATTACATCATTTTAGGATAAAACTAAGATATCTTCTGTTTTTTTGCAGTTTTGTCTCTACATCTGTTACCTCATCAGACTCGGAATTACTGTCTTCCTCACTTTCATCCAGTCTCAAAATTAAGGAAAAGATTCTTCTCTGCAACCAGCACAGCTTGCCTGTTATTGCCCTCTACAAGTATTTCAACTGAGTTGGAGATAAGACAACATTTGAAGGAAAAGCATTTGAATTAAAATCCTTATCTATTCTCCTGGCATCATCAATGCAGACAACTTTTAGAGCACAATATCCTAGCAATTATGTGTACTTATTAATAAAAATTCCTGTTGAAAAACAGGAATTCTTACCAAAACAATTATTACCAGAATAATTCCTGACAACTGATTTGCTCCTTAGAATATAAGAAGTCAGTTTAAAGTAAGTTCATCTAAACTATGACAATCCTAATCAGCAATAAAAAACATGTCAGTAAGCATCTAGCACAGAATATCCTTCACTTATTGCTATGACAACACTGTAAATTCAGTTATAAACAGAAAATAAACACAATTATAACTCACTTAAATGGGCAATCAAGTTAATACACCGAGTAGCGGGTTTATTTGAATTCTCAATACTTACTGGTGTGATGATGCACGCTATTTCCTACCATTTTATAGTAAATACAAATTATCTTTTCCATAATCAACTCATCAAATGAAGATATTACCGTATAACTTTAAACATTAAAAAAATTTTATCCTAGAGAAACCCTGTTTCTTGCTTTGTCCCTTCTTTAGTAATCCAGCTACATTTTAAGACATGAAAAATAATCCCTACCACTGAGGTCACTTCACCTTCAGGTAACATAGAGGGGCAATGACAAAGTTGTGATCTCTAGTCTGGATCTCTGAAGGCAAAAAGAACCCCTTAAAAATTAATCATAGTGACATTCAATTTAGCTAGAAGAACTGCCATACTATGTAAAAGAATTGTAAAAATAATTTAAAACAAAACATAAATTATAAAAACCATTTTAACCTTTTTCTGTTTCCAAGATATTTAAAAGGTCACCCTAATTTATCAGTAAAAGGAAAAATGTAAGATTTCACAAGTTCACACTCAACTATTTTCTCTTTTTGTTTATACCCAAGATCTTTGTATGAAGCTAGAAGGTTTAAAACTCAGTAAAGCCATGTTATGATTGTCTTTTCTTCTTTCGCTTTTTTTTCTTTCCCAAGATGAAAATCACATTCAATTATTAATGACCACTGACACAAGCAAAAAGAATACAGGTTGTCACTTTACCCTCCTAAGATAAAACCTCCTCAGTTACTAAAACTGAAAGAAAACACTCAATGTTATCTGCAAATAAAAAGTAAGCAGCATCCATTATCAATTTAAACCAGCACAGTCCTAATTAGTGCTGATTTATATCCATTGAAGATGTGTCCCTTCCCTTAATTCAGAATTGTACAAAAAACAGTAAAAAGAGCAGAGGTGCACACCACGTAGTTCAGCTATCTTCATCCGTTGCAACAGCCTCAGCTTCAAACCTGAGATACTTTAAATACATGTAATAGGAAACCACACTTTAAAAGAATATTTAAGGTTTTATCAACCCAGAGCTATTCATCTATCCAAAACCCTTTCAGTGTTTTCCACAGGCTTACCAGGCCCAGTAACTGCCCAGAATTATGTACTTTTAATAGAGTTGGTAAAGATCAATTGATCTGGAGTTTGGATTCTATACCAGCCCCAGCACTTGCTACTTTAAAGCAACTGTAGTGCTCTTTCAAAATTAAACTCTGATCTCTTCTTTCTCTTCTTTGTCAAGCTACTCAGAACTATGAGAACAATGTCTAGAGATACCTGTGTTTGGTTTTATTTGTTTGATTACATTTTGCCCTTTTCCACTCTTGTTCTGCTTTATAACACATAGTCCTATTCAGATTAAGAAACAGGTTATCAGATTTATCAAAAGAATTGCAGGTTCTACAAAAGGCAATATTTAATAGACTCTAGGAAGCAAATATAGTCTGAATGAGATGTATTGGTAATATGTACACACTACGAATACATTTAACAAGATTCTCTATTTCCCTGAAGAGAACTCTGAAATCACTGGTTCCTATACTGCCAGGCTTATCTTCTACAAATGTACCATAAAATATAAAAATTTGACTACCACCCAGCAACACACAAAGGAAGTCCAGGACAGGGATGAAGCTTAGGACAGGGATGAAGGCATACACAGTTTCACAGTTTCCATCTAAGAAAACAGGACATTACAAAAGCTGACATTTTAAGCCCTCCTCCTCCTAAAAGCCTTATATCACCTATATGCAACAGAGACAGTCTTTAGCTTTCATAATGTAATCCTAATAGTAAATAAAAATTTTAGGTAAAACTACATTACAAGCTGTGTTACAGGCAAATGATGAAAAAACTTAATTTAATACTTTGATTTGATTCTTACTCTCTTATGGACTTTCTCTTAAATAGCTACAAAAATTGTACTAAAGATTTCCCTTTTTGCTGCGAGACCTACTATGTCTGTATTAAGTGTTCTTGAAGGGGCTCATTCAGTTCTACTGGATATAGAATAGTAAAACAACAATCTCTAAAAGCCTCTGTTTTATTACTATTTGCACTAATGAAATCTAGACTGCTTCTAAAATCAACCCAGCTTTGCTCACACAATATTGTTTATGATCATACAAGGACTACGGTAACCTCCAAATCTCATTATACCACAATATTCATGCACGTAATTTAAAAAACTCAGACAATACAAAACACTTTTCATTCCATTTATCTTCTGCATCACTAATATACATCTGTGCCTCTTTACAGCCCACAAGTAAGGTTTTTACAAAGCATCTTATCGGCAGAAGAAAAACTACAGTATGTTCTCATGTAAGGCTTTTTAAATGCACCATAAAAACTAAGTGGTGTCTGAAGTCATTACAAGTAATCAGGAGTGCACCACAAAAGTGTACTCAGTTCCTAAAGGATTTTTTTTTATATTTCAGGCACTTTTCAAAAAGATGTGAGTGTTCCAACTTGCACTATTGAAAAGGTACATATTAGAAAATAAGTATCTCAAAATACACTCCCCAAAAATCCGTACAAAAATATGAACTATTCTTAACCAATACTAGTAATAAATTAGAAATAATTTTTTAAAAATCATAAAATCAAGAGAACATGATGTATTTTGTGAAATCAAACACAAAAATGGTTGGGGTGGGAGGGAAACACAAACCAAAATAACCCAAAAAAATACTTCTCCCTGTCCTAAAATTCTACTCCTCATGCATCCTGTGTGAAAAGAAGAAACCAGGGGAAAAAATTAAAAAATCAGACATGATTTAAGTATCATAGAGCAAAAAAGGGTTAATATTTTTTAAAATTTTCTTGCATATATGAAATTTTTTAACTTTTGAATGTTTAGTTTTGCATGCACATAAGGTGTGTTTCATAAGGCACATTTTTGGTTTTCTTTTTTTGCTGTTGTTGTCTTTGGGGAGCTGCTACATAAATTGGCAGTAAAAGAGGATTCAAATCTCGGGGTGGAAAGATCACTTCTTGTCGTTGTATGTTGGCATTCATAGATGGTTGAATGAAAATAAGCATAGCCCAGCTCCTGTTTTCAGCCATCCTAGAGGACTGACACTTTTATCAGAAGGATGTCAGAGAAGTCACAGGAACCCATAATAATGGGAAATTCCAAGCAACTGAAAGGTATTGTATTTACACACAGTTTACCATATAAATAACATCCCAATGTAATTAAAGATGAAATAGCAATTTCTTCTAACTTCAAAATGGAAATGAAAAAACAACTTATGCTTTCATTAAACTACTAATTCTTGTAACCATACCTGCCTTCTATCCCTTCCTCCCTATCCTAACTAGCTATTATTATTGGCACAGCTAGATATTATAATAATTTTCTACCATTCACGAAACTTCTTTTCCCACTAAGATAAACTCTGTTAACTTGGAGCTTTTTATCATCCAAAAGTTTTATCTAATAGTGTCAAAACTAGTGTAGTTACTCAGATGTTTGTTTATTGTTACAATTTTACAGGTAGGCACTCTCATCTTGTTTAAACTCCTCCACAAGTAACATTAAGTTAGATTCTTAATTGAAATACACTTCATTTCATGCACCGGCATGTTGGATACCATAATATATTGTATATTTTAACCACAAAGGGTGTGCTGCTTTGTTCTCTAGATGTAAAATCTTAGTGGAGCAGGGCAGCAAAAGCAAGATTTTACCTCAGTATAACAAAATCCAACTTTGCAAGAGGGTTTACCTTTATGAGTTACCCTGGTGTAGAGACTCAACTACTCAGAGTTCACAGCCAGTATTAGTAAATAGAGTTTTCAGTACAAAACCAAAAATTCTGGCAATTAAATCATATTCAAGTAATAGTTCCAGCCTTTCTGTTTCTGATCAGTAAAGCCTAAATCAAACTATGTCTTCACTGGAGGATGTAAACCAGAGCAAAAGTAATCTTTTCTGTCTAATTCAATTTCTGAAGTTAATTGGTGTTTTGTTTCTATAATGTATGCTCATAGGAGCAGTGACCTTTTCCAGGACCCAGATACTGAATCCATGGACTGCTGGTTAATGCCCCATTTTAAACAGACATAAAACTGCTATAAAACGGTAAGTCGGATAATTTTAAAGCCAATAGCTATTTTCAACACAACTTGTTCTATCTGGCAAACGAAGAAATGAGACAATGAAATTCTGTATCACATTTGTGATTTAATACTTTAATAATGGAGGTTGACCAGAATATTTCTCAAACCTATTTGTGACATTTTTATGAAAACAATATAATGAATTTGGCACAATAAAAATAATGAATTTGGCTCTATATTGTCATAGATCACTTCCCTCAAAGTCTACTACTTCATCAACCTCAGATTACTTCCAGCAAAAAAATAGGTCTGATAATCTTCCAGTTTATACTGGCTCATTCCTGGAGAGCCCTAACTACTGAAGCTGGAAATGTGTGGCTGTTCAAACTGGTATTTAAAATCATTTAGGCTTTCTCATGCAAGAATTTCAGATTCACCTGGGGTTATATACAATCACTTTGAGCAAAGGTCTCAAATATTTTTAAACAACATATTCACAAAAAGAAGCTGAACAAAGTCCTGTTAACACAGTTTTGGATCACCTAATCTAATTCTAGAAACTTGAAGCAACTAACTGAAGCATAGAGAAGGAATGCTGAAATGTTTTATTCTAACATGGTTAGATCAGAAATAAATTAATGTTTCTATTTTTAGAAATCATTATCAACAGTATAATCTATTATATAAAACTTGCCCACCAAAAACACAACATTTATTTGAATATAGATAAAGTTAGGGAACTATAGAAAGGTATCTAGGAAAACCATCCCTGCCTAAAGTATAGTTTAGCCTCTATTTAACATCTCCTTTCTCTACTGTGTCCGTCTTGAGAGGAAAAGAGCACCCTGTCATCTGTAAAATCATATACTCTCTTCTAGTCACTGTGTAACTTGAACGGGTTATATTTCAATGACTGTGCAATACAACACATTATCATTTATTCAAGCCAGACAAACATGGGGGGCTGAAAGCCTGGAGGGTAGTAATCTTCACATTCAAAGCCAAATATTATCCCCTCTGAAGCAAGAAACCCTAAGGTTCACTATTACTGTCTAATAGTTAAGAAAGCTAAAGACTGCATTTATTCAAATACAGGATCTTGCTTAAATTTCATCATATCAGCATACTCTACATTACACCATTTTGTCAAAAAAATATATTACAGGCTTTGCCAATGCTGTTGTTATCATTTATTAATAAATTGATCATAGAAAACTACAGCCCACTCAGCCACCTATGGTCACATTACTCAAGGTGAAGATTATCTGTTCTTACTGTAGAGAGCTGTCATTGTTGGGACGGACTACGACATATAATATTCAGCAAGAAAGTTTATTGGAAAAGAAAAATGAAGCAGCAGCAGCCACAAGCTGCAATTTACAGCCTCTTAAATACAGCTCTTTTGGTACACATATACCACACAGACAGGTCAGCTTACATACACAAACTACAATTCTCACAGCTAATAGGTAGATTTTAGCTGGACTTTCTCAGTCCTACTTTCTCACAACATTTCTGTGCACCTGTCCCTATTTTCCTTTGATGTTTATATTTTTCTCAGTCACTCTGTTCAAAACAAGTCCTTGTTCGCATGAGACAGTGTTCCCTGTTCCCCCGGGACAGCTCTTCTCCTGCTGCTCCTCTGCTCTCTCAGGATGCATCAGTATGTTGTCAGGACCAGGGTCTCCATTCTCAGCCAGTTTCTTGTTCCATACCAGGGGTCCCGGCCCAGTCGAGATTCCCCACGGAGAGCACTTGGGTAAGCAGCATTTCTCCACCTCTGGGGAGCAGCACATGAATGCTGAGGTATTTCTTCAGTGATGACATGTTCAAAACTAAGACATCTTCCTATGCTAAGAAGCCTCATCAGCGCCCAGCCACATCTACAGTGCATTCCAGAAACCAGGAACAGAGTGCAATGAGAAAACATTTCTGCAAGGCAGGGAAGCCTACCCAGCCTACCAGATCAAATAGCCCTGGCTATTCATGAAAGAGAGAATGCACCAGAAGAAACATCAGGACAGGGTTAAGAGGAAAGGTATTCAATTCACTGCTACAGTCCATATGTGTGATTTCATTAAATGAACGTCAGAAACAAACTGATTTAAAGATAAGGTAACAGAAACAGGATTAGAACCCTACAACACCCTAGTAAAGAAAATACATTTGTGCAATTCTATAATTTTTCCTGTGAAATATGAAGCAAAACATCAAGGCAGAAGATCCAAAATGTCATCTGCTGCTAGAGAGTATTAAAAGGCAAGTCCAAAATCAGTCTCTGCCTGCCAAGCAAGAAGCAACCAAGGGACATGATGAAGACTCAACTTTCAGTGCCCCTTGCTCTCCATGTACTATGCAGGTGATCCTGGCCACACCAGTGCTACACACATCTGGTGCTTGTGAGTACATAGTTGTAAAAGAGACAGTAAGTGAATTCAGCTCATTTATAGATTTTTAAAATAAACATTACCCTCCCATTCTGAAAAATCTTGTACTGAGCTTTACTCTTCTCTACCTTCCTACCTTCTCTACCTGCTCTTGTCCCCATGATCCACCAGGATTTTTACACTGCACATGATGTCCACAAACTTAGGTCCAATCTGCCTAAGCAGCTTTCCCTTTCAAGTTCTTAAGAAAGGAGATATCATAAGTCTATGTTAAAATCTGTCTGTCTGAAAAGGTGAAAGAAAACACTGTAAATTGTAAATGTACCCATCTACAATCTAATAAATAATTATAAAAAGTGAGATGATCCTACTACTTTACAAGTATTTCTACAAGTTTAGCAGCAAGGAAGAAAAGATAAAAAAATTCATATAATGCACCAATCTATTGCAGCTCATCTTCAGTTTATCTTCAACAAGTTGTACAAATGTTTTCAGTATTTTTAAAATTAGCTCTTCCAGATACTGCATGCAGAGTGTAAAGAACTAGTTGTTCTAAGTTGTACAAAGATCATAATAATTGCATTTCTTTGAAGTTGGCATTGAGAGGTGAATCACCTATAGAACCTGTTATTGTAACAGTAGTACTTGCACACCATTAAATAATGACTGTTAAATAATAACTACATTAGACCAGAACTAAATGTACATTATTCGTTTAAAGGCTTTGCAATATATTTTCAGCTACTATAGCACAGATTAAAACACTCATCTATACTTCTAAATGTTAAATATGATTTTACAAAAAATCCCACATACAACCCTTACAATTTAATTTCTGATATTTCATTTTTAACCATTTTCTGAACAGTTTTAATTACTTTTAGATCCTACCTGAGAGATTCTGCCATGCGCCTTAAGTCTTCATTTTGCTGCTTTAACCGTTCAAGTTTAGCGAGGATCTTGGATAACTCACGACTAGAGTGATCTGGGTGCTCACTGTCTCGTACCAGGTGTCCACCAATATAAAAGAGTAAAGTTCCCCAAGCAAAGAGGATAAGCATAATCCAACGCCAGGAACCAGTCCATGGCCGCATTTTCAGAAGTTCAATTCACTCCAGAACTGCTTCTGCTCACAAAATAACAAACATTTTAAGTCCTTAGCTTGTACAAAGGTGGACAATTTCAATTCCTCTGCTTCACCACATTGTACCAGAGAAAAATTATTTTCAGTGTTTATCTTACTGCAACTCCTTAAAGAAGATTCTTATAAGGCTGTACATAGAAATCATTAATATTGCATCATTCTTCATTTATATTCTGTGGGAAAAAAATAAAAAAATCTGAAATTATAATTCTGATATGTAAAAATATATTGGATTGCAATTAAGCTAAACGTACTGTCATTAACATTCAGGAATGATAATAGACAATGTTACTACTTTCTGTCACAGAGACAAAGAAATAAGCTTTTAACCTTCTACAGAACAGCTGAGTTCACGAATGAATGACAAAGAATATGCAATTAATCCCGGGTTTGAAATGCCCAGAAGAAACGCTGCTTTTTATAAGAGAAATATTTACTAATTTATGTGTCATTTTATACATTAAAATAGTTCAAAAATCATTCTGTGGTAAAGTCGACAGTCTCCTTTACTATCAACAAATAGCTTTTATTTAATTACAAATACATATTCACTTTTTTTACTTTTATTTACTTTCTTCTCCATTTTTACCATGACTTCCACTTTGTAACAAAGGAGTTATAGCCATTGTAACAACATATTCTGCTATTTGCAAGTATTTGAAAACCAGGCATGGCTTTAGAAACCTAAGTTTTAGAAACACTTCTCTACTGTTTTAAAACTATCAAACCCATTTTGATAAGTTATTATTAAACTATAAAAATGCAAAAAAATTATCAAAAGGTAATATCATCTCTCATACAAAAACACTGCAGCATTTTAAAAAACGAAAAATCACCTCAACTCGTTTTCTACTTGGCAAAACATCATTTAATGAGTGTAAGAATCTCCTCAGTCTATCTAGAACAGATTTTAACTGACAGCATGTCTAAAATCTTCTTAAGTACTTCTCCCTTCACTTCCTTTCTCAGTAATGTAAAATTCAGACCTTTTTTAAAAGGTATATATATATGTCATTCATATTCAATTTCCAAAATAACCCATATTTTGAAGTCTCAGGTCTATAAATCCACAGTATTTCCTTTGAGTGCTATCCACACCTACCTTCTCTCAGACTACTCTTTTCTGTTTAATCCTTCTTTAACCTTGGCTTCTTTTTAATTTCATTTAGTTATCCTGTTCCAACTCATTTCAAGTTTAGAGAAAAGTCTTCCCAAACTGCAGTAACTTCCAAACTGACCCACTTATGGAGATATGCCTGGAGTATGCATTTCCAGGAGTATGCATTTCCAGATACAATAACGTTAACATAGTATTGAAAATGCTCACAAATTTCTCTAGTTATCTTTTAGAAGGGGGGTTGTTTGTATATGCTTGAAAGAGGCAAAAAAAATTCACTTATGACTTATAAGACAGTACACAAGACCAACTATTTGAATTGAAAGTTGAAAATGAAATGGAAAATATTTGTAGTACCTCTCAGGTTTTTCCACCTAATGTACCTGTGACAAGGGGAGTTATAAGCAGATCAGTTTTCTTTGAAAGTAATGTCAGAAGCCCACTTTAAGGGCACGTCATTTTCTAAAGATCTCTAAGAAAGCTGTGTATAGCTTTTGCTTTAGCTTGGCAAAAGCATGGGACTGCCTTCAGGAAAACAGTGGTTTTTCCAATAATCTTCATGGATCATTGCATAAGTAAATGGAACCCACATTGCATGTAACAGAATAAGCCATTCCCAACCCACAGCGGATTGTGGGTATAAGCCAAGCAAGCCTAGTTACTTGCCAGAATGATAAATATAAAACTCTGATGGATTGACATTTCAGGTTTAAGTGAGAAAGTGCATTCTTATATCTATACTAACAATCAACCAGAAAATGTCTGACTGTGGTTGCAACACGGTAAGTGAAATCACAAAGTCTATGACAGCAGTGGAAAGAAAAAAATAATAGGAGATTTTAAATATTCCTCTATTGATTGGGTAAATATTATACTGGGAATTGTGATAGAGACTAAACAGATGCTACAGACACCATAAAGTTACTGCTTAAGAGAAAAACTACTGTTAAAAATTCTTGACTTAATCATAAGCAGTTTGCGGAACTTTGATCAGAAAGTTTCTGCTGGAGGACCACTTTATAACAGTCTGCATAATATACTCAGATACGACTGCCTCCTAGGAGAAACAAAGTAAAAACTGCACTACAGCTGTGATTAAATTCAAGAAAGGGAACTGTTTTAAAAGAGAAATGGACTTCACACCACGGGGAAAGATACCATGTTTCTAATTAAAACAAGAAGTAAAGGTGCCTGATATAATTAGCAAAGAAAGTATCCTAATAAAAAGTTATAAGCATGGTCAAGTGACTAGGTAGATAAGACTAAATTCTGGTATATAAACCACATAAAAATTAATACTAAACCTTTTATCCAAAGTAGATAGCTTACTAGAGACTCCAGGGTCCACAAATGATGAGAGTATATAAGAACTGTTTATAGAGTACTTTGCAAGGAAAATATTGATTTTCTTTTTTTTTTAATCTGTTTTTTATAAAACATGAGCTTAAGTAGGCTCACATATCAGGTACCTTCTTTACCAGAGGAAGTGTTGGTCTGTCTCAAACAACAGTGCTAGTAGATCAGACTATCAAACAAATCCACAAAATTAACATAACAAGTCATCAGGAAGAGATGGTACTCTTCCAGCAGTTCTAAAGACGTTAAAGAATGCAGTAGTTTAATTATTAACAGTAGTGTGTAACATCTTACTTATAATCACCATGCAGCAAAGCAATGGAAAATTAAAAGACTAAACTGAATTATTTGTAAGGGCTACAGGAGGAATTCCTGCAGCTACAGGGCAGAAAAAAATTATATTCATGTCAGGCAAACTGGCAGAAATTATTGTAAGGTGAAATAAATCTGCAGACATTAGGATGCATGCAATCAAAATAAAAAAGTACTAAATGGCTTTTAAAAAGAAATTGTGCCTCATAACTTTATTGAAGGTCTTTTGAAGGCATAAACAAACACATCGGCAAGAGAGAACCAATCCCAATTGTTGATCTAGTCAATATGGATTTTCAAATGACATTCAACAAGGTCCCCAAAATGTTTCAAAAAACCTAAGCTGCATGGAAGAAGAAAGTTCATCATGAGTTAAAAGAGATGAAACATACAGTAAGACTATGTTTAAGTTGAAAGAATGATCAGGGACCTCTCTGGACCCATGGTAGAGTTCATACAGTTTGATATATTCATAAATCATTTGGAAAGCAAAGCAAAATAAGAGGTAAAAAATCTGATAGCAATGATCATAAGGTCATCAAGATGTTGTTTAATGAAGAAAAAAAATTAGAAAAAATCAATTAATCAGTGTGTAGAGTTGTGTATAGATGAACTTTGAAGGCTATCGGCAATGGACTTAGCTGTGATTGGTAGTTCCATAAAACACCAATTCATCATTGGGCTAAATGCAACCAAGTCCTCACAGGTTTTATCTGATTTCTATCAATCTCTGCTGATGTCATTGATCTTTTTATAAGTTAGGTCATGGTTAAATATAAAATAAAGATGCCAAACTAGCTGAATAAATAGGAAGAACATTCTGAACTAACATTAAACAGTCAGCCTGTACATCAAATGTGGTGTATCTAATTATACATGAGTTCTAACAAATCTCAACAACTGACTTTGTACTGTAATGTGGCTTTCACATTATTTCTTCTATTTCATACTGCTCTGGGAATGCAAAATGTCAAAGTATTTGACATTCCAGGGATGAGGCATCCAGTAACCCTGGATGCCCCATCCCTGGAAGAGTTCAAAGCCGAGTTGGATGCAACTTTGAGCAGCCTGATCTAGCGAGTGGCAACCCTGCCTGTGGTAAGAGGGTTGGAACAACATGATCTTTAAGGTCCCTTCCAGCCCAAACCATTCTATGATTCTGCCATTCATTACTTCAGTCCATAAATCAAATTATACTACACAAAAGACTAGCAGAAATAAAAATTGAAATAGGGAAACAAGAAGGAAAAATTATCACATTTATATAACTCTTCAATTTATAGCTTGTGTCAGATTTCTGAAAGATCTCCACATGTAGACATATACCACAGATATCTGCCTGACAGAAAGTCAAGATGTTATGTCAATATTTACACTTGCCTAATTTTCTACAGCTGCTTTTGAGTTTTCATACTATAAACTAAGCTCAGGACTGCCAAGACCGAACACATGAGCCTCAAGTTAGAAAAAATCGTAGCAGCAGCCAACAAATGCAGTAATTCAAACCTGACATGAATCATACCAAACATGGTCATGAACATCATCTGACTCTGAGCATCTAAATAAGAACCCACCAAACCTAAAAGATGTAGGAGGAGAGCAGTACCAATCAATATATTTTATTAAGTGGATGACAGAATAATATTTAAATAGCAATGATTAGTGTTATTATAAATTTATGTTATTATATAGTGACGAATCCTTATTCTAAGAATACTATGTTACTTTTATTTTACCAGAGGAAGCCATGTATTTTAATTTATTAGTTATCCCCTGAGATTTACCATAAGTTCTTGTCTTACATTTGATTGGATTTACCCATACCCTTGCATTTTCCAGTGCATAAGCACGTCAAAACATAGTATATTGACAATTAGCTAATTTACATTTTCTTCCCTGCAATTTCAGATTATTTTCCCTTCTAGGGGATCTTGAGAATAGCTGACTACATTTGTATAATGTCACTTTCTAAAATAATGTAATAAAGTATCTCCTTTATCTCTTTCAAAAGGCTTACACTGGATATACAGACTGAAAAAGAATGTATTCCTCTATTCCCCCCAACAGCTCTAGAGCAATCTTTCATGTTAATTTTCTTTTAAAATTTAGCACCATACCCAGTTAAGAGGGTTTCAATCTGATCTCTCAGGGAAATCATCTCTCATTTATAAGAGCCCAGCTACCATCTGAATTTATTGTCAAATACATAGCCCAGAAAATGTGGTTAGTGTCACAAATTTATCTAGACTCCATTAAGAGAAGACAGAATATTTACATAAAAATAAGGATCTGCTTCAAGTCTTAATTGGTAAATCAAATTGTGCGTACTATACACATAAGCCAGAATTGATTGTAAGAACATGAAAATGTTTTGTTACCAAATTATCAGGGAAAATTTGGTTAAAAACATTGCTTCAATGCAAGTGTTTACAAAATGACTAAAGGAAACCGTAAAGAGAACATTAACTTCATTAAAATTATAACTAAAAAGAGACTGAAGTGTAGCACCAATACCTTAATGAGAAATGTCAAAGTTATTTTGCCATGGAATAAATGATTTATCAATAAAAAATAAATACATACTACCTTTCCACATCTTTCTTCCATAAAGCCTTCTATTTATTTTAAAGCTTTAAAAGGTACTTACGAATTAGAAACTCGAATAGCCCAATACTTAATTTCAAACAGAAGGACATATCCCATGACTTAAATAAGGTCCTTATTAACTTACTATTCCAAACATGCTTTCAGTAACAAATTCAGTGATGCAGTTGAGATCTTCTCTTTTTGTATGCTCTTTCTGTCTGCTTGCTCTTCAGAATTATGGCCCCAGAATAGCAGTACAATTTTTCTCAGTAATGTACAGTTTCAAGTTATTTTAGATTAAATTGAAAACGAACTAAGCAAGTCTCCTTCTGGTTCAAATACCTACTGACCTAAATTCAATCAAAAAAGCATACCTTATGTAAGTTGAAAAGAAAAAAAATTACTCATTAAGTAATACTCACACCTCACTATAGCTAACATATACAGCTCTATATTTAATGGCATGTTCATCACCTACAATTGTATGATATATGAAACTCCACTTAAGAGCTATCACAATGACTTATCACTAAATTTGAAACACTCGAAAAGCATGTTACACTGTACATACAACTTAGATTGAACCTTCCCAACCTTGTTAGTTTCACTTAAAAGTAAATTTAAGTAAGTAAAGTTAGTATTTATAAGATTCCACTCATAAAAATTATCTTCTTAGGAGAGCATGCTACCGTACTTAGAGCCTGTTGTGCTCTAACAATAATGAAAACTAAAACAACTTTCCAATTCCATATAATGATGATGTGATGGCACAATCTCTGATAAAGGATTAGAACCTAACGAAATAATCCTTTTACGATATTAAAATAAAACTAAGGATCAAAGGACAAAAGTAACAGGTAACAAGTCTCTGTAACATTTGATAAAAATAAGCAAACATTACAAATATTATTCATGGTGTACGCAATGCATCCTTTATGAAGACTTAAGAGAGTATTTGAAGCAGAATTCTATATGTTACAGAAGGTGTTGCTGGTGTCTCATATGAAATAAATACTTGCTTTTCTCTCTCGGACCTACCTCCTGTAATATATCCTAGAACACGATTTGTCTTCCCTGGCCACATTACTCTGGCAGTCAGGAACCATTTTACAAGGACATAATACCACCAAATCTTTTTGCATCTGTCTCTCTTCAAATTTATAAGGTCCTATCTTATACACAGAAATTCTTCATCCTTTTGTGTTATCACATTTTATCCCATTCTACCACTCCAGCATCCCAAATAAAAAATTATTGTACATTTTTCTGACCCCCACTAGAACACTCTTCTACTTTGTGACCTAAACTTCATTATAACCTATTACATTTTTGTGACATTGTCACTACTGAAAACACTCAAAATGAATAACACAAGTAATCCACCGCACTAATAGGGTGTCTCCTCCAGGCTAATACTCTTCCTTTTAGCACAAGTCCCTGTCACTTCATCCCTTTAGCTACTTCTTTTTCCAATGAATGATTTCACTTTTCATCTACCTTTTCTCTCACTCAATACTCAAAACTTTCTATGTGCCAAGAAATGCTGAAAGGGGGTCTACATACACAGTTTCTCCCAAACTACGTTTCATTAGGAAATTTACCTCATTGAAACAGTAAGCAAACCCAGAATAATACAGAGAAAAAAATCTTTGACAACAGATCTGTGTTGCATTTATCTAATTTTCCATTTTTATCTACCTTTACTTTGTTAATTCTCATTTCTTCAAAATTTGTCTTCGTGCTTTGCAGACTACTGTGATCAAATCAGGACTGGTAATTATTTCTAATTCTAGCATTCATATACATCAATCCCAAGAGACTTTATCCTACTTAGTTCCAAACATTTTTAGACTATTGACTGGAAACAAGTTGGAAAGTATTTCATTCATCTATAACTTTTTAATTACCTTTATTAACATACAAATTGTATCTATTATTTTCTTCAACTGGAGAACAGAAAATCATTCACAGAGCATGTATTAATATTCTGTGTTCTAAAAATACCCAAAATGAAGTTCCTTTAGTTTCCTATTCAAACTCACTGTTGCAGGTATATTTTTTCTACCCATAAAAACTATCCATTTCCTCTTTTTTTCTGGAACAAGGACATAAAATTTGTAGCATTACATATGTATAATTGGTGTATAAAATTACTTCTTTTTTTCTTCTTAACTTCTATTCACATGTACAGGACATAAGTAAATATAATCATGAAACTTGCTTAGTATTTACTCCTACACCCACAACTTCCTCTTTACTACTGTTTCTGTAAAGCCTAATTTGATATCTGTACGGATTGCTCTGAGCAATTTGAGTGATTTTCTCTTCATATGCTCCCTTATAATTTTACATAAATAAATATGGCCTGCTCATCTGACACAATCTGCAGATTATTATCAAATTAACATTTTGTTAATGGAATTCACCACCCTTTTCAATTTCATTGCAAGTGGAGACTTATTCAATACTGAAGTCTTCAAAGACTACAATTTTGGATCTTCATCACAGAAAACTCCCTGGCAGGAAGAGATGGTACTGAGGGACTTCCTTAACTATGTGAAAGCTACAGGCCCACTAATTTAATTTGGTTAGAAAACAAATCATAACCAACAAGAACAACCTTTGAAGAAAGATGCAGTGTGATTTATCCTTCCTGAAATTTGGCTGGAGAGGTTCTGTCACTGAGTGTGGAAGCTTGATGACTTTTCCGACTTACAGAGATTATGAAGGAAGTAAATTACTACAAGTTGAGCAACTAAAAAGCTAGAGTATAAAAGCAAGATTAACAGCTTGAGAAGAGTCATCTTAAGATTCATTTAGAAGCATTAGCAGAATACATATTATAATACAGAAAAAACATTCAAAGTAGAAGAATGTAGGGGAAGATTCTGGTATTATTTTGGATTAATTGCCAAATTTCTTCTTCTTTTAGGAAGCCAGTATTTACTGATGCAACCAAAATAAAGTCAACAGGATGAACACATGTAGAATATAAACAGAGATCTTATTAACAGTTTCAGAGTTGCTGTATTTGTAACCCAAGTAGCAGCAATAAATTCCCTAAAATGACTGATGACTAGTGAAGACATGACAGAAATCACCAAACCAAGGTCACTACTGCTTTTTTCAAGTTTTTAAGAAGGTGTGTAGCAGACAAACTGAAGAGAGAATAGTAAATGTAATTTCCCTTACAAGTCTAAGTTCAATCAGAACCATGTAGGAAAGTAATTAAGGAATGTACGCACTTATTTTCTATAGGTCTCCTCCTCTATCAGTGATCCCTAACTACCACAAATAGCTGAGTTTTTATCCAGAATAATAATCTTGGTAGCATTAGTGAACAAGGTCTTAACTCTTTCATCTTAAAAGAATTTCTAATATTATTTTGTATTTTATTATATTCCTTTACATTATCTTGTTATGTTCAAATTGGTAAATATTACTCAGGTCTTCTCTTCATCCAACTGCATCTAGTTACATGTATTTTTCACTTTGGTACTGAATCTCCTCATGCTTCTCTCATTTACACTCAACAGACACCAATAAATATATACTCCTGGCTTTATATCATATCTTTATAACCTTAGTTCTTTGCACACTTCTGTAGGCTCCCTACAAGGTTCTAGCTGACAATGCCACAAACAAAATCATTTTGGGATATTTAAGGTTCTTCACTAAATTACTCATTATCTGGCTTCTTTAAGAATTTAATAACACTGACAAGGACATATTCTTAAATATTTCTACTGTCCTGCACTGACAACAAGTACTAAATTCTTTGTATTTAGTACATCACATGGTCATACTGGTACAAGTCCAGTAAACAGTTAGTGAAGTCTCCATCCCTGGAGGCTGGGCAAAGACCTGAGCAACCCACTCAAATTGATCCTACTTGATCAGTGGCGTTGGACTAGAAGATCTCCAGAGATACTTTCCAAAGTCAGCTATAAAGTGATTCCATGAAATAAAGGCACTTTTATAGATATTGATGTGAAAAAAATGTTCTAAAATGCACAGCATGCAAATGGTACAACATACTTTATCTTTCACATAAATAGCAGTAATTTTTTTAAAATCATAACCTTGTAACATATGAAGAACAGCTTACCCTCTCCACAAGAGCAGGAAATAAACACAACTGCATCATGGAGGTTGGAGGTTAACATGCAATTCCACTATTCCAGCAGTCAGTGAAATTAGTAACTGAAGGAAAAAAAGAAAGTCCTTTTAATTTCACATTCAAACAAAAGTATTTCACATTCTAAAAAAAATCTTCCTTTTGATTTACTCTTGTATCATAACAGCGAGAAAGAATCTAATGTTTAATTTTAAAGTATCATATTTTCTGCTTGTTATTTAACTAATCATGGATTATCCACAAAGATAAATCATTCAATCAGAATATTTTTAACTACCATCTTGCATTGTATCTAGCTTAGATACAATGTGATCTAGTAATCAAAGAATTAAATCAAAGAATATTTTAGAGTCTGTACTGAATTAATGAGTGACTTGTACAAGTCAGTCTCACCAGGCCCCAATTTCCCTTGTTAATATTTGCCAACTTCAAACCGGTGCTTGAAGTTGATTCATTAATATTTACAGATACTATCAAATTTGCAGCTGAAAGATGTTATACATTTTGAACGCAAGATATAAATCTGCATAATCAATTAAAGCAATTCAGTCATTTAGCAGTTTTGTCAAATAATTGTTTCCCCATCTCCAAGCATTACTCCCTGTTCAAAATACTAATCTAACTTTCACATTGAAAAAAAATAAAAAACAAAAATTCAGGACAGAATGTTTATTTTTAACCTTAATTTTTATAAAATGAATACAAGTGTATTCATGTATATTCTTTCATATATGTTATCATTTATAAAAAATATAAATATGTTAAGGAAACCTTGTAAAGAAAATTAATTTTCTTGCAGTCAAAATATTAAAAGTCACTAGAATAATCATCTAATGTAACTGGAGAAAGTACAAATCTGGAGACTTGGAGAAAACAAAATACAGATAAATTGAATAGTTCTTTAAAAGTATCCCATAGGAGAAGAATACAACTCCCAAAGTTTCAAGAAAGTTCCTGCTATCTTGCAAAAAACCATAAGCTCTCTTCACAACTTCTTAACCCAAAAACACAAATTCTCTCTCAAAACAAAATTCTTCTTTACTCATTTTAGCATTTATTAGAGACAACACACATATTGCTCCAAGGCCTGCCTTTTGTGAAGTGTAGTAAGACCTTCAGAATCATAGAATGTTAAGTGGTTGGAATGGACCTTACAGATCATCTAGTCCCAACTCTCCTGCCAAGTGCAGGAACACCTCCCACTGCACCAGGTTGCTCAAGGCCTTATCCAACCTGGCTTTGAACACTGCCAGGGTTGGGGCATCCAAAACCACCCTGAGCAATCTGTTCCAGTGTCTAACCTCACTCACAGCAAAAAATTTCTTCCTAACACCTAACCTAAATTTCCCCTCTTTCAATTTGTATCCATTACTCCTTTCCCTATCACTACAGTTCCTGGTGAAGAGTCCTTCTCTGGCTTCCCGGTAGGCCCTCTTCAGGTACTGGAAGACTGTGATACAGTTTCCACGCAACCTTCTCTTCTCCAGGATGGACAGTCCCAACTTTCTCAGCCTGTCCTCATAAGGGAGGTGCTCCAGTCCTCTTATCAACTTTGTGGTCCTCCTCTGGACTTGCTCCAACAGTTCATGTCCTTCTTATGTTGGGGACACCACAACTGTAAACAGTACTCCAAGTGGAGTATCACAAGGGCAGAGTAGAGGGGGAGAATCACTTCCCTCGACCTGCTGGTCACGCTTCTTTTGATGTGTCCCAGGGTTCAGTTGGCTGTCCGGGCTGTGAGTACACACTGCCACCTCATGCTGAGCTTTTCATCAAATGTGCCCTCCATTCTTTCTGAGAGACAGCATTAGGGGGGCAGAAGGCATTCTGCTTGCTTGTTCCCAATCAATTTAATGCTTCTCTAAGATGATTATATCAGGTACAGCCTCCTAGAGAAAGAGAGACAACTCGCACTCCTTGGAGATACCATGACTATGCTCAGATCCAGAATTCAAGAAACTGTGCAGTATGACAATCAAGAAAATTCCATTACAGGAGCTTGCAACCCAATAAAGAAATTGCAGCAAGGAGCAGGGAACAGGCTGTTTGACCTTTGACATGATAGGAAAATCTTCCAGCAGATCAGAGGGCACTGCACAGTTCACAGCTTAAAGTCACTGAATTAACTGCAACCAACTAGAAGCAACAGCAGACTCACGACAGTGAAGGCAGGGAAAAATTTGGTAAAATAAAAAAATTTCCTTTTCTTCTTTCTTCCTTATTCACTGAGTTTGCAATACTTAAAATGTTAATTATCCTAACTGTTATTCTAATAAAACTTGGCATTTTTTCAAATAAAAAACATTTGGTTTCCTTTGAGGAGATAATTATAAGGAGAAAGCCTACGCTGAATCACATCAAAATTATTGCCAACTCAGGGTCCCATGCCCCTGTAGTTACTAAATTTATTTCTACTGAAAAAAACCAAAACCAACAACAACAAAACAAACAAACAAAAACTCAATGGAGTTAAGTATTATTACTAATCCTACTTCAACTATACAGCTCCTGCTCAGAGGTAAAAAACAATCAAACCCACCAATTTAGGTAGTTTTAGTATCACAGACCAAACATTCTCAAAATTATGCCATATGAACACCTAGAGGTTCAATTATCACAACAGTAGCAGTTCAGAGAAGTCTATACCCACAGCAATTGGGGTTTTTTAAGCTAAAGATACACACGGAACACTGACCTCAAAAGATTTTAACCGGAGTTAAGAACTAATTGGAAGTAATAACTTTTCTAAACTAGATAAAATAATTACATCGACAATTACAACAAATACAGTTTGAAAATACTAAGCACTCCTTTGTTTTAGATACAGTAACAAATACAAGTGCTCACGATTTTTGTAACATATTACATTTGAAAGCTTGAAAAAAGATACAGTAATTTCTAATTTTTTTTACAATTGATGCAATTTTGAACAAAAGAGAGAATTGTACCTTGAAAGAAAAAGAGCAGCTTATCTGTCAAATACATGCAAGATTGTCTGTCAAACAGATAAAAAGTAATTGGTGATTTTTCTTTCAGAAAGATAAAAGAGTCAATTGCAAAAACAATACACTCTTCCAAGGAAATTATACATATATATATATATGGACTTATTTTAATAAGCACTGGATAAAGCAGTCTTCAGTTTTAACTATAAAGATAATACATTAACCAGAAACACAGCAAAGTGAGAAGTTATCTTTTGTCTTATCCAAACGAACAAAATGTCTTTGTAAGATAAAAATTGTCTTGGAAAATGAATAGGACAATTGCATTATAGTAAAAGTTTTTTTCCTGTTTACTTACTGTATTGACTTCATACAACTCTAATCTAATACAGTCACAGTCAATGATAAATAATAAAAATTCAAACATCAAGCATGATCTTCCTCCAGAGTAATAAGTTAATAAACTACTGAAAGGTCTTGCAGAAACCTCATTCCAAAAGAAAATACAGAGTGAGAATCTTTGGAAGTAATGAAATAAAAGAACAGGCTATGGAAGTTTCAAGGACATAATTTGTGTTAAAAAAGAAAGAATTTGTGACATCAAATTGTTTCTTACACTTGCAAACAAAGGCATAACAAAATCTGGGGATTAGAAATTCAACCTGGATAAATTCTGCTCATGAGAAAGGGGAAAGTAGTTCCTAAACACACAAGTGTAAAACAGATAAAGGCATCAGTCACTGAAACAGATGCTTTCACTAAGTAACAGATTCTTAGTTACTCATTCCCTTTTAATTGAAGAACCAAAAATGCTTTCAAAAGCCTATAGTAGTTCAATCAAGAGGCTGAAAAGAATTGGGTTTTCTGCCCTGCATTAGTCATATGAGAGCCGATGAAAAGGCGCATCCCTTTTTTAGCAGAACTTAGAGCTTAGTATGTTCAATAGAGCACCAAACTTAATACTCCTGATTCTGTGAAATACTTCTGGAGATCAGTAAACCTCTACCATAAAGAAGGTCAATCTTTTTAGCCTATCCAGCTGCATATCAAAATTTTGACAATAACCACATAGTACACAGTACATATCCTGAAAAGATAAAGTGTTCAGAAGCTTCCCTGAACAAGACTTGATGGAACATCCTGCTGAATGTCACTGCTGCTTCAGTAGCTGGGGATTTCTATTAACCAAGAGCTCCTGTGTCAGCATGTCCCCACTACTTGTCACATGATGTGATTCTAAAATGTGAGCTGCATTTACACCGCATGTAAGCTACAGATTTGCCAACACTTCTCTAGAAAAACAAACCCCAAGGCCTCTTAGCATGATCTTGTCAAAATGTATGCAAACACACTTAGTCATTAATCTTTCAGACTACTTTTCTGCCACAACAGCCAGACTTTTGATTTTTTCCCCAAAAGCCACAAAAAGCCCAATTAAAAAAAAAAAAAGCTATTGCTTTCCAAATTCCTCTTGAATTAAGCTGAACTTGTCATTAGAAGCTAAAAGAAGAACACTGTTGCTTTTCTACCATTTAGAATATAGAGCAGTAAGGTAAGGTCTTTCATCCTGCACATGACGTGGTTCTGTAATTAAGAAATTCACAAAGTAATGAGATGCTCCTTTACACCCAAGATGTTACTTTGTTCCACAATTTTGCATTAGAACCCAAATTTATCAATATCAGACATACAATGTTTGCTTTCCATTTCAGTGCTCTTCTGAGACCAAAGTACAGCTGCCTCTTCTGCTTGGGGAAAATGCAGCTTATCCTCAGCAGAATAATCTAGACGCCTTGGGAAAGGAACAGAGTGGGACAAAAAAGCAATGGACAACCTTAAGCTAATATTTGATGTTTCCATTCTCATTGGCATTGAAGCTCTCCACTAAATCTTTTCCACTAGCTTCCCCATGTCATTCCTTAATGGCTGCAAACATCAGAAGCAAGATCAGAGGTAATATCTTTCTTCTTTTGGCTGGCATCAAAGCAACATGCAAAAATTTAATAACCAAGAAACTTAACATCAGTCTGTTCACAACTCAGCTGGATGTTTATAAATCAAGATGAAAAACAGGCAGATGAGAGAGCTGCTGAGTTTGTAATAGTTATGCAAAACTGTATGGCACTTGGCAGCCATAAGAAAACTGAAGTGCTATTTGCAACTAGGAGGTTTTGCAAAATCAAAGCATAGTCAAGACTATATGGTATTCAGACGCTGAGAAAAAGTCACAGAACTGAGCTAAAAGCCTTTCTTCTTACACATGGCAGGCTTGGAGACTGGGTGATTTGACAACCCAGTAACAAAAATGTCAGAATACGGTTTTGAGTGGGCCACATCAGGGAAAGAATGTCAAATGTGATCATTATCTAAATAATCAGACTTGCTTTGTATCACCATTTTCTAGTTTAAATTGACTGTGGTTTATGCAGTGCTTCTTTAGAACAAGACAAATTTTACCAAGGATTATAAATACTAATATTGCCATATGATGAAGTATTTGCCTTAACTTTAATTCCACTGTGCCACAATATATGGATCTTAACCTGTAAACATTCTCCTTGGGAATCCAGTTTTCTTCTTCATAGATAGAAAAGTTTTACTTTGGGACACGGAACTTTACATGCTACAAAGCACAAAAAAACCCCAAACACATCTAATAAGCTAATTCAAGTATGGGAAGCAGTTTATTTGCATTAGCATATAGGTTCATGCTGTCTAATTTACACTGGTTTACAGCTGTCATAGAGCTCCATGCCACCAAAATTTGATTGCTTTCTGTATGTGATTCTCACCGTGACCATGGCCCACGAGTACAACTGATCTAAGATCTATTCATTTATTTAAAAGTGAAGGAGCTGAAAAACTCAAAGTATTTTGTACAATAATAAGGCTATGAATAAAACAGGACTGTGTAAGTTGCAAGTCAAAACCTCACATAATACTGTCAAAGCCTTTTCCTCTCAAAGTTGGTGTGACATATCATTAAGGGGAAATGACAGATGAGTTTAAAACTTACTGAGTTTAAAACATCTTTGAAGGTATTAGCTTCTTGTTTAACTCCCTTTATGTCAAGTATTAAGTTTACACTATTGCATTTGGAAGTAGGTAGCAAGAGTTGAATTCTGCAGATGCACATCTGAATTCTCTGCTGGAGAATTTAGGGACAACCTTTGCAAAACTAAGTCTTACCATATCAACGCTAATATAGATTAAATATATAGTAGAGTAAATAAATTTTACTTAAGACTCTCACACTCTTCTTTTTCTGAAGAGCAGCAGCAAACCACAGAAAGACAGAAGTCGCAATGTGTGCCCAATCATGTGAAACCAGAGAAAGATGAGGGGCTATCACACAACACAGACATTTTTACAGAAGAAATGTTATAAAAGATATTTGGATGGTAAACTAAAACATGAAACACAACTTTTTACCTGTAGTTTATAAAATGATCAGTATCAAAGCTTAGAGGAAACAAAGCTGTTACAGGACACATTTTGTCTGTAACTGCTCTAATCAGAGAGCTAGCCACTTCTCATAACAAATTGACTAAAAAATCCCAATAATAATTTTAGTAAACGCAGTGATTACTATGCTCTTCTATGAAATAATAAGGCATTCCTAGCACAAACATAGTTAAAGGTTCCAAAAGGCAGCCTATTCAGAAAACAAGATCAAAGAAATTTTGTAATTGTCTGTGATTTTTATATCCTAATGCAATCTGAGCATACCAACACTTGGTGTTCATGTTTTAATTTACAAATATACACCATTTCATGTGTACATGTACTATTTAAAGCACAAGTAAACTGCACTTTTCAAAACAGTGTAATAAACTAAAGGGCTCACAGGGTGTCACGTGCTGCTGCTAGTATAATTCAGTCCTTCTGTATTCAAAGGACTTACTGTTCCTGCTTTGCACCCCTAACTTAGATCCTGATCCTGCAACTGGCATTCCCACTAGCATCCATACATATCCAAAGTGTCAGCTGCAACCAGTACAGGAGAATTCTCAGAAACAAAACAGAACCCCATACTACCTATGGGATTTCACATATTTTAATTTTTAAAAAACTGGTCTGAATTATTTTTAATCTTTTCAAAATTATATTCAGTCATCAATTTGGAGCACTATTCATGTTTCCTTTTTTTTTATTTACATGCATTTGTGTAAGTGATGTCAAATAAAAAACTATTTACTAAATACAATTATTCAAGGGAAAAAAAACACAGAGTACCAACACTGCATTCTCAGTGCAATAGTGCCTGACATATTTTCTAATCACATTATATAGAGTAGAAGATTGAGACTGCCAAAACACCAGAGGCTTCATTTAAAATATAAATAATCATAAAGAATTACATGTGAAGTCTGTCAGAGATTTAAAAAAAGCACATTAATGTACTAAAACTTGTTTTCAAAGGTCAGGTAACACTACCTGTCTTAAATTATAAAAATTCTTAATGTCTGCTATTCAAATATCCCAGAAGTGTAGTGCATGGAAAAACATAATCTGAAAATTAGACAAATAACACTGATAAAGTGGTAACTGATTTTCTCCCCATGCTCTATCCATCACCACACAATACCACCAACATAACCAGCATTCTGGAATTCTTTCTTTAGAAAATATTTCTTATGCTCAATTGAACTTTTCAGATATACCGGTTCTTCAACAGCTTTTGCCTGCTGCATATACATATGCTTTTATAGAGACTGAATCAAACAGCCACCAAAACTCTGACTGCATTTTACAATCTGTACA
Organism: Manacus vitellinus; assembly: GCF_001715985.3. Classification (NCBI taxonomy): domain Eukaryota; kingdom Metazoa; phylum Chordata; class Aves; order Passeriformes; family Pipridae; genus Manacus; species Manacus vitellinus. Next base: position 2,515,920 of record NW_021940750.1, read on the forward strand.
CAATTGTAAATTGTAAATCTGTGAAATACAACTTGTATTTTACAATCTTCTTTTTCTCAACCTGCACAACTTGCAAACATTGACTTGTAAAGACATCAAAATATCTAATCATATCACTACAGTATCTCAGATGCAATTCTAACTCTCTCTCTTCTGCTCATAGTTAATCCAAACTTGATATAAATCTAAATAATCTTGGACCACATACAAATGCTGTTTTCAGATTTTTCATAAGGCACCAACTTGAAATGAAATGTAATACTAATATGAACACATTTGTAGACTGGATCCAGCAATAATAATAATATCACCTGATTGAAAATCCTATGATAATTGGTTCCTCTGAAAAATAGTTTTATGGTCTGTTAAGCCACCTTTTCAGGTGTTGATTAATTCCACATATATGACTTCAAGACTGTCAGTAGGTGCCACTACATTTATTTGGAGTAAAGTCTTAGCCTTCTTTACGCACTTAAACAGCTTGTATGACAGAAGGAATGTTCACACTGAATTTCTTTCAGAAAATGTGTAAAAATTTTGTGATAACATTTCTTCTTTATAAATTCAGAATAAAATACAGAAGTGTTAAATTCCTTCATTAAATTATAACACGGAGGTTAAATGAGAATGCTGTACTTTTTTACTTTTACCTAGAGCACCACTACTAATTACTTCTGCAATTGCTATCTTACCTGTCACTACCACAGTGTTTATTCAATACAAGTGAATGTTAAGGCTTTTGCTATGGTCAGTGTAATGCTTTAGCAGTTTAAAATATTTACAGGTCTGGTCGCAAGATATTCTACTTGTGCAACCATCACACTACCCCCAAACTTCACCAACTACATAAAACAGTGACAAACTAACAAACCAACTAACACCATAACCACAACCTTTACCTCCTTATCAATTATGCTCCTGCCACTATCTCCCATAGTACTCGCAATTCCCTAGAAACTTAGGTTATTTAAACCGAAGGCCTTCAAAGCCTTAAACAAGGGCTAATCCCTCTTAGTTTCTGTTAAGGTACACAGGACACTAACCTGCATCTCCTGAATGCAACTCAGATGCTTTAATTAAGCTAGAACCTCCCCCTAGACAGATGGGCTTTGATCCCATAAGATTTTAGTTAACAGCTAAATGCCCTAACCAACAGGCTTCTGTCTACTAGCCATTGTGGTCATCAGTCTGCAGAAGTATAGTGATGAGTTTTCACACATTAGGAGGTCAACACTCACATAAGCTTTCTTAAATAAAAGAAACTAAAAAAAAAAAAAAAAAGAAGCTACCAGAATACGACAGGCAGATGGATTTTGCTATTTATTTACTAAATACATTTCAAATCAATATTAAAGATAGCAATATAAGGCAAAGACAGTAAAGAAAAATGTAAACATGCAATATCACAACATCCTACTACTGCAGTAAATCTGGGTGCTTTTATCAGCTAACGATTTTCAGAAACTTATTTTCAAATATCAGATATTTAGCAAAATAGTTTTGTTTTCTTTCAGAAAAAAAATGGAGGGATGGGCATGTAATTTATGATTACAAACTGTTACTTGTTCTTTCACAGAAATACATATAACATTACAAAAAGGTTCCTTAATTACATATAACAAGAACCAGTACTTCCTACTTTTATACAGTATCAGTCTAAGTACTTATTAATATATTTCATAAGATTCCTCTAGGAATAACACTCTATGAATTAATTGATGGAAGGGAAATTACATACACTGAGTTTATCTCACTGTGATTTACACAATTGGTTCCAGAGAAAAATAAATTATTTCGGATCCAAACTTGAGACTGGGAATCTTTATGCATTTCAGTCACACGCAAGTAGTTGAACTTCTTAAAAACATGCATGCAGTGGAATACATATTTTATGTATATCAATATACCCTTGCATTTTATAGCAATCATGATAGATGGAGGTCTAAGACAGCATTGGGTGATCAAAATTTCAACACTGGTGTTTTTTTAAAAAAAAACTGATCTATTAACGTTTTCCAAACTGCAAAAGAGATTGCTGATGCTAGCAAAAATAATGGTGTTATGCCAGCCATATCTACAACAAAACAGAATGTTTTCATTTGTCTCACATTGCTAAATAATAATAAGTTTTTAAAGAAACTTGGTTATGCATAAGTATAAAAACATTTATGTGTTGTCAAAAGCCAGGCAGGTTTTAAACATATTATTAGAATATTTGTATTGCAACACACAAAAAGAAATTATTTGCGATAAACAGCAACAACTGTCAGACAATACTGTTCTTTTCTATTCTTTTTCTTTAGCAATACATATTAAGATCATAACCAAGAAAATGGCAACACTCAAGGCCACTGTTTTGAATGATAACTTTAACACAGTGAGTTTATTAAACACCATCTACAAGCTCACACAAAGTCTTAGTTTTCCTTGAACTAGAAATGAACCTAAAGCTGTACTTTGACACTTGTTAAAACTAAACCACAACAAATTGAACCAAACTGAAAAATGTGCTGGTTGCTCTTTAAGCGTACATACAACAGTTCCTGTTTTCAGGGAGGATTGGGGGTCAACATTTCACAGTGCTGTTGAGAAAGGTTTCCACATAGAATACATACTTTTGGAACAGTTTGACATACGGGTTTTTTTGTTGTTGGGCATTTGGTTTGGTTTGAGTTTGGGGTTTTTCTGTTAGCTTGATTGTTAGATGGTTTGGGACATTTTAATGTTTTAAGTGTTAAGCTTACTCTTCTCTCCTGCCCAATTCTCTCAGATTTTCTTTGCTTGATGAAAAAAAAGGTATATTATAGACCAAACTTAATGTTAGGATATAAATAAAAAGGCATGAAACAAAATAAATCATTACAATCATACACCATCAAAACATTCTTTACATATAGTTCTGATGATTCTAGAAATGAGGATCATTAGTCTAAAACACTGAAGAGATTTATCAAGAAGACAATGGGGGAAGGGAAATCAACTTATTCTGACAATGAATAAAGAAAAACATTAGGTTCCTCCAGACATTTTTTAATCAGCTCTACCAAAATGATCCCAAAATAATTGTTGTATTTGATATTAAAAAATAAAATTTTAGTGATTATATGGTTCTTAAAGTGTTATAAAATAACTTATCTTCCCTGTTTGCTTAGGAAAAGGTATTTTTATATTTCATTCCTTAATCTTGTCTAATCTTGTCTAATTAAATGACATGTGGAGAAAGATAAAAATACTCCCACACAGCAGAAAAACCTAGAACCCTCTCCTCAATTTGACTGCATGAACTGGTCCAGAGGAATAGAGGGAAACAAATGGTAAAATTGTTCTTGCCTTGAAGAACACTGAACAGACACACTGAGAAATCCAGCAGCTGAACAAAGATAATCAATTCATAAACACAACAATCTTACTAGATGAAAGTAACATTTGATTAGTCATCATAACAGGTCAGGAATTAGAAACATAAAAATACTTGCAGCATTAAGCTGAGTACCAGAATAAATCACATTTCAGAAAAAATAATGTAGCTGTGAACAAAAGAGAAAACCAGAAAAAACATTTGTTCATACTATGACTGCTAAAAAGAAAATAAACCAAAAATTAAAAAAAGAATCCTTTTCTGTGTGCGTATGGATACATAACATGCTCCTAACATCTCCAAAGAAATGGCACAGATTAAGATACTTGGAATACAAGATACTAATAGAAGTACATGGCAATGACTTAGAGAGTGTCTGTGTGGAAAGGGCACATACATGTATGGATGTACTAAACTGCATCAAAGTCCTGATTATTTTCTGCATCAAGCTACAAGTTATTTCTTCTGATGCTTCTTTACAGCCTGTTTTGAGTCTCATTATATACAGACCTGGAGAAAATCCATAGATTTTAGGAAATGACACAAAACCTATTCATTATATTTGATGTGCACTTGGAAAAGATCTCATCCCCTCTGCCACGAACTCCATCTCTAGATGATATGTTTACAACAGTTACAGTTACTAAATTATGAAAAAGCTGATGCAAAGGAATAAATGAAAAGCAGGCAATAAGCAATCCTTTGACACAAGGCAAAACAGGAAAACCCCCAAGTACTGCCAAATTTGAGGGATTTGCAGAGTTCAAGACTGAAAAATCAGTGTTCCAAAAAGGCATGTGTAAGAAAAAAACACAGAATGACAGGTGGAGAGCTTATTCTATTAAGATACTCTCTGAAGCCATTAGAATTCAGGAACTATATTCCACTAATTTTTTGAGCAGAGATGGAGTTTTCCTTTTTCTTGACCTTGCTTCATGCTATGATTCCTGCTCTAGTGAGGCATCAAAACATTAATCCACTTAAATATATGTTGCTGTGAAATGCTCCCAAACTCAGAGATTATTTTACAATGGTCACACCCTAACAACACTCTCCGGAATAGTGCTGTTGTACTCAACAGCCAAAACTAAATATAAGCTGGTAGCTGAAAAATCTAAGTTTGGCAGAATAGTTCTTAGTGATTTTGTAGCATGTTCAGAGTACATGTACATGCCACTACTTTTGACCTAAAGTCAAAACATTTTCAGAAATATACCATTTCAAATATATTATGAAGCACTGACATAGAATGAATGTTCAATTTTCAGTTTTTGCAAAATAATTTCCAAAGTATCAGCATTAACTTTTCCCATCCAACAGAGCTTAGTTATTCAGATTCATCATACAAATCATTTTATATCAGAATACATTTTAAGAATATATTAGTTAACAGCAAAAATTATTAATTGAAAAACAGAGATTCCAGCTATATGTAAACTAGTTTTCTGGAATATCCCAGGAAAAACAGGATACAACATTATAAAACAGTAAGAAAACATGGAGATCAGCAGACTGAAAACAATTAGATGAATTGTTTTAATGGAATTAGTGGGACAAAATTAGCGTAAGCATCTTTAATCTGAATGTGAATTTAACATAGAACTGGTTTAGTAACAGAGAAATACAAAGATCATAAAATATGTTTAGCAAAATAACTGAAGAACCTATTTTAATAGTACTGCTACACTGGAAATTTTTTTTTTCCGGAAAGGATTAATTATCATACTACTGCTAACAGTGGCACATCACTTGTTTTTGTAAACATTCTGGCTCCTGTTCACGAAATCCTGTAACCACAGAAAGGTGTACAATACAGTTGACTTTCCAGAGCCTTTTTTATCACTAAGATACAATTTATATGAACTGTTTTACAATGCTCTGTGAGATGCTAATCACAGCATTCTGGAAATTAGGAAAACTCAAGAGCCCACTTCCCACAACTTCATTAGTGGCTTTTTAGTGTCCCTTTTATAAAATACCTGTGGTTTATCACACCAGTTTTCATTCTGCCACCCTCCAGAAGAAACATTAATTCTTTTCAGATGAGTGTTATGTACATATAACAATAGCATACATAATTTTTCCATATTTGTTTGACTTCAGCAACTACCAAACCACACCAAAATGAAGACAAAATAATCAAGAAGAAAGGATGCATGGCACAGATGATGCACAAAAACCACAAACTGCTGCAAGTATTCACTGACCACCTGCACAGCTGAGTAGTGCTTTTGGGTCTGTGAAAAAAAGCAACAAGTTATAAATTCATTCACTTTTCCAGTTATAGGACGAGCAGTAATCTTTCAGATTATGTTCATGCCAAACACGACTGCACATTACACTGACAACAAAATCAAAGTAATTTGACAATGGCTCAAAATAGAAGGTTTGCCCTCCAGAAATTTGCAATCCCAGACTACTATCAGCCACCAGATCATCTGCTTCAAGGAAAACATAAATAGCTATTATCACATATTAAGAGCCACTGAAAACACGACCTTCTGCCCAGCACTGCAACTGTAACATGCAGGAAAAAATATTTTAAGACAATGGAATTTCTAAACTGTGATGAATCAAGACAAGAGAGACCTATGGCAGTTCTACCTTCCTAAGCCAATCTTAAGCATAGAGGTGAAAGAAGTACTTTTCTACAGTTAAAAAAAGAATACCATGAATACTAATATGGCTAGGAAGGAAGGTGCAAAAAGCAGTCTTTTAAAAACATTAGCATATTTCCTGGACAGGCACATATTCAGTGGCAGAATTGCAATGCCAACATTCATTCAGAAGGATTCTACCATTAGCCCTACAGGTGAAATTCTACATACTGTCTAGAGAGTAGAAAGGAGTAATACAACTTCTGCATAAGAATATGCAACATGATGCTTGAATATGCATTTGGCTGGCTGAAAAGGAGACAGTAATGCCTTGAGACAAGAACGGATTTCACAGACTCAATGTTACTGTGCACATTGTATCTTACATGGTATTTGTGACAAAAATGTTACCAGTAATACACTGACTTTGGTAAGGGTATATTAATAGTCTGTTGGCAAAGGGGACTATGGTACCAAGAACTGAACTGGGATTCCTCTATAATAGTCTGTAACGTGCTTGTTCCCTGAGCCAGAAAACGAGGTCTCAGTTCCATCTGCAAGACCAATGGCAATCCTTCCTTTCTTTCCATCTTATCTGAATGTTCTACTATATTGCCTTGTTGCCCTGACTCTAATATGTCATGACTACCATCTTTGCTTGCCAAGTAGCCTTTTTATCAACAGAGAAGCTCAGAAAATTATTATCTAAGCTATGTCTTCCCTTCTTCTAATCAAAATGAGATTTTCAGGTGTCTGATATCTCAACCAAAGGCTACTGATGGAAAGCATGGATTTATTTTGTTCACGTTAAACAAGGAGGAGTGTGGGGGAGAACACAAATACATTTTTCCTAGGAGAAGCCAAATTAGATCAGTTTGTTTCAGGAGTGGTTTGTCACCATCTTCCAGAGAACTGTAAACCATTCATCATAGCTTGCTTACAGATACTAAAAGGTTGTTGGTTGAACTGTTGAGTAGTTGAAGATAAAAAAGTAGACAGAGTGCATTAAAATAGCCAAAATTTTAGAGGCAGTGGCAATTATGGCTGCTGTATGATACTGAAGTTAATCGTGGCAAGATCGCACCTGGAATACTGTGTTCAGTTTTGGGCCCACTACAAGACAGACATTGAAGTGCTGGAGTGTGTCCACAGAAGGCCAACAAAGCTGGTGAACAGTCCAGGGAACAAACCCTATGAGGAAAGGTGGAAGGAGCTGGGGCTGTTTAGCCTGGAGAAAAGGAGGTTCAGGGGACACCTTATCAGGTTCCCTGAAAGGAGTAAGGTGGAGGTCAGCGTCTTCTCCTAAGTAACAGTTGAAAGAACAAGAGGAAACAGCTTCAAGTTGTGTGTGGGGAGGCTTAGATTGGATATTACGAAAAATTTCTTCAATGAAAGGGCTGTCATGCATTGGAACATATTCAAGTAAGTGGCTGAGTCTCTATCCCTAAAGGTATTTAAAAGACATGTTAGGGACAGGTTTAGTGGCAGACCTGGTAGTGTTAGGTAAACAGTTGGGCTCTACAATCTTAAGGGTCTTTTCCAACCTAAATAATTCTATGATTTGACAGCAAGGAAAAGGCATCTGCTCAAAACTTTACCAAAACAACACATAAAGGAAAAAAAAAGAATTTAAGAAATGCCTTATTGTACCATTCATATTTCCAGTTTACCACTCAAATCTGGTTTAAAAATCAGTTAGTTTGGTCAGTTAATTACTACCTTACTTTCAAAGAGTACTTCAGATCTCCAACATATTTTATTGTTATGGCCTTGGTTGTGACATGTTTTTGATTGCAATTAATTGCTTTTATAGTACATAATCAGAATTTCTACCTGGTTGCCAGAACACAATAGTTTATCCAATTTCATGGAATTTTTATCACCTACTAGGTATTTAAGATGCTTTGAGAGCTAGTTCTTTCCTTTCTTTTCCTTACCACATACTCAGAGCTACAATGAGAAAATTGCCAGGGAGGGAAGAATAATATTCTTTCTCTAAGAGTCTGTATCTGCTGGTACACCACCTTTTCGTGAATTAATTTTCATGGATGTAACTATCATACCCTCTTTTGAGTCTTGAAAGAAATCCACTCTCACATAATAATGATCCTAATGTATCCCACACAGGGATGGCATGAAACTGCATCAGAAAGTCAAAACCATGGACAGCAGCATCCACATTTCAACTAATATATTTTCCTCTTCCGGTAAAAGTCACCTATCACCCAACTTTTCATTCTTTTCCTGGTTCTCTTCTTGTATAACTATTATATACACAGAGGTATTTCTGGCAGGTGGGGATGCACTTTCTTCTGCCCAATGGAAGGACAAGATGTGGAACACAGCAAATTCCAGCTCAATAACAAAAAAAAAAATAAAACTGAATTATGATGATTGTTAAACACTGGAGTAGGTCTCAGATGATATGGAATCTCCATTCCTGGAAGATACACAAAAGGAGAGTTGAGTAAGGTGCTCTGACCCGAGTTGTTACTGAGGGGCTGAACTAAATGGAAATCCTCTCCAGTAAGATCCTACAATTCACACATGCTGAAAATAAACCTGTGTCATTTACGTTACACAGACTGTAGCATGAAAAAAGTTTTCCAAAACACACTGGTTAATTTTAAAGACAGCAGCTTGATTCCTATCATAGTAACCATTAGGCAACTGAAATTGTGAGGAACATCATGAAAGATTATTTCACAAGACAAGGAATATGGCATCTACAGAGTGAACCAACATTAGAAAGAGACTTCTATTCATTTACAAAATAATTTTGTTTAAATACTAGATCTAGCTTTATCAGCAAAAGTGCATTTTGAAACTAAGACATGCAAAGCTAACATAAGTAAGTGCTATTACAAGCAAAATGTTGAATTGTGAGCTTCACCACAAATCTACGTTCTTCCTATTTCAATAAACTAGGTTTGAATTATAGGCAAATCACAAGGAGTTTTTTAATAAAAAGATCATATAAGTTCAGCCACTTACAAGCCTACATTTATGTAGTATGAATGAAGGTTAACTGCAGTAGTTACAATGTTTTCTGAAATTTTTATTGAATTGATCACTGAAATCCAAAGATCACTGAAACTTTTTCCTACTTTTTTTGCATCAGAATCACACATATTCTTCCAAGTAATGCACATCTTTTACTAAAACCATCCATGAGATTCAATCACATTAAATGAGAGAATTAGAGAGAATGAATAATTCCCAAATAAATTGCTCAACTAGTTAGTTACCAAACAAGCCTGTTTTCAGCTCTTACCAATTCCCTTTCATATGGATTAAAGCACAAATCTTCATTACTTCTCAAGTAACACTTCAATAGAACAAGGTTCTTAAATCTCTAAAATGAGATACACTCTCACAGACTCCAAATTCTTATAGCTTTTCTAAACTTATTCTTAAGACTAATTCTGAATAGTCTTAGGAACTTCAACCTAGCCATAATGTACACACCACAGTCCAATAATACTGTACACAGCAGTTATACCTCCCCTACATCCCTCCTACTGGTTGTGTTATTCAAAAATACTGTCTGCAACTTGTAAGTGTAATCTACAATATTAGTCTCCAGACCTGGGATCAAACATTTGGTTCATTTAATTGCAAAGCAATTTAACAGTTAGTGATCTCTTTCTATCAAATTCAGAGATTTATTAGGAGTCAAGAGCTAGCAAAGGCAATGACCAAGAACCTACTGCCATTTAGCCATACAGGAACCTTCCTTAGGGTTTGAAAGTTCCCTGCTTACTGACAGTTTTTGCATTCATTAACAAATTTTAATACAGTTAACATGAGTTACAACAAATATGCTTAGGAAAAATCAATCTCATTAAAAGACTGTACCATTAGGATCAATTTCAAGTGAATCATCCTATAATTAACCTCTGTCTTGATTGGGTTTTTATACATACTGGCAAGCATCTAATTTTTCTTATTCCCTTTAGATTTGGTTTATTTCAACAGTTGTTTAAGAATAAAAGTAACAAAAAAAATTCCACCAAGACTGAAGTGCAAAAAGAATTAAATGAAGATTTTCCTATGCCAACAGGTTCTTCCAATTTCAGAAGTGTTTATTAGCCACTATTTAACATAATCAAAACAATAAAGTACAGAATTATTAGTATAGTATAATTACATCATTAAAAAAGAGCAAAGCCAAAACAACCACAGAATACTTCTATATTGTAGGTGTTGCCTTGATATTTAACCTCATATTGTTCTTGTCACCATGACAAGTACAATTTCTTTCTTCATATTAAACACAAAATGAAAAAAAAAAATCCTGTGATATAGATCCTCACATATTTAACTGCAGGAACTTGTGAAGCAAGAAACATTGCAGACAAAATAGACTTCTTGCCTGGCTATTTGCTCTGATCTTGTCCCCTTAAACAATTTGTCAACACATAGGTTTTGATTAATTTAACAGTCTAATCATAGATATTTTTTAAAAGGTGTAAGTTATCAGTGATATTTGAAATTTGATTTTTCAGGCACTATAAAAATTATACTAACTTGGAACCAAATAATATCCACCAGGTTACCATGTCTAGTTTTTCAAATTTTCAGTCAGTGTTTTAGATTTGGACTATTTAAGTTTAAAATTATATCCATTCAAGATAAAAAGTTACCTGTTACCTGGTCCATTGGAAGAAAATATTTAGGCTAAAAAAATTTTAAAATAAAAAGACTGCTTTCTGTATAAAGAATTCTCTGCTGCTTCTCAGCATCTTTTGCAAAAAGCTGCTCTCCCTATGCTCCACTCACAAAAGAGATAGACAGTTAAGAGGGGGGGAAAAAAAGCAACAACAGAAAACCCCCAAAACCAAAACATCTAGAAACTAGACATTAAATCATGAAGTGTAGTAAGATTATCAGAAAGTTATTAGATCACTCCTCTCCTCCAACAGGATATCACACAAGCTCTTGCGTCTGACTACATTTTATGAACTTCCAAAGACAGACATATGCTATTCCCAGTCTATTGCAGTGCTTCATAAGCCACAATGCATTAATCTCCACTGGTAAAAATGTAAGCTCATTAGGTTTTATGGTCTTCCAAAAGACCTAGAATAGCAACACTTACTCTCTGCATTAATTCAGCCTCAAATTATTTCAACTTCTCTTGGTCTTGGATCCAGTGTTATGATCTTGGATACTATTTTCTTCTGGACTCTCCAATTTGGCAATATAATTTTGATTTGTTTGCATGTACTAAGCACCTGGTTCCAAACTGGACACAATGACCTTGGTGGTTCCACTCCTAAGCTATACAGAGAGATTTACATGGTGTTTTATGACAGCACTTCCATTTATTCATCCTGATGCGATGTTACATTTTCAGAACTATTTTTTGTGCACAATACTGTTGATTTAAGGTCAGTGCTTAACACTCAATCTTTTTCTTCAGAACTCTCAGCCATTTCTTATCCTGTACTTGCCTATTTTCTTTTTCCTTAATTTAAAAGCAGTATTTTAAGTTTGCCCTTAATGGTTTGTATCCCATTTTCCCCCGACCATTCTAATGTGTTGCTTTGTGTAAAATCCTACTCTAGTTTTCCAACCTCTCTGCAGTGTCTCAATTTGGTATCATTTTTCACTGCAGTAAATGTGCAAGTCAATGGATACATTAGCAACCTCTTTTCTTGAAAAGAAAAATGTGAAAGACTGTTGTTTGTGCTGCTGCATCAGAACTGACTTATATAGAAAGCACTTTTAATAGGGAATATATTTCAGAGAGTCAGAGAAGCAATAAGCCATCTTTCAAGCAGGAATCCAAGCTAAATTACTACCAGAATAGAAGAGTGAACTGAAACAAAATGTTTCAGAACAAGAAATAGACTTTGCTGATCCTCAGGCAAGGGGGAAATCTGTAGCAAGCGAGAAAGGTAGTAGATACTCCAGAACCACAGATAAACGGTCTTGATAAAAGGGCAGGGCTAATTCAGCAATATACCCTTCTGAAAGCATATTTTCTTTTTCCATCAGGAATCACACACTGATCTATTTAGATATGTAGAAACAGTGAATATCTATCCGAGATTTTAGGTGCCCTTACAATAAATAAAACTCAAGATAAACTAATCTCCACAAAAGGCCCGTATATCTTCAAAAGCCTATCACAGATTAATCTAACTTACATAATGCCCAAGAAAGGATAAGAAAGTATTTTAGAATGTAATAAAAAATGTGCAGTTGATCTTTCTTTTTTTAATAAACTACAAAATTGCAGTTCACAACTGAACTAAGTGTGAAATATGATTTGGAAAAAAAAAGGAAAGACTACCTTGGAAATATTTGCACATGTGTAAAGAATCAGGAAAAAAATATTAAATTAGTAGATAGATTAAATATAGTTTTTCCAAGCCAGACTGTGATAGCAAAAAGTAATTCCAAATGCAGCTTGCTATGCAATCTGACAGGAAGCAAGTATCCAACACAATCCATAGATTGCATAATCAAGTAATATGGGGAAGGTATCACCTTCACTCTAGTACTCAGTTACTTGTCTCAACCTACCAGCACTACCTACATCTTACCTAGACACTAAGCTTAAATCAGCTTTGCTCCACTGCTCAATCTCCCTTTAGTAGTTAAGCAATGCGTACAAAACCACTGGCTTAACTAGTGCTCCAGGCACTGCAATTTATAGACCTGAACAAATCCTTTTAATTAACTTCCCATACAGATGGAATAGAAAAGGCAAGAAGAGGTTTCATGCAGTTTTCAACCACTGTTCCTTGTTCTTGCCAAAGGAAGGAATGCATCTCTACAGAAGGTACAACCATCATCACAGCTTACAGACAAATCAAGGTAGTGTGAACACAACATGAAGTATAAAACTATAAGTTAAGTACATATGCATTCATGCAGGCTCTAACAAACAAACAAATTTTAGTTTACAAAATTGTAAACCAAGATACAGACAAATTACTGTACTATGTAACATCATATACAAGGGACCAACCAATTCTGATTAGAGGTGAGGTTCTGACAAGTCATGCAATTCTTCACGTGTACCTTTCATTCATTTTCAAGACTTGGAGATAATACACATGATACTACACAGATACTACACATGGGGCTGAAGAGCTGGAGGGCAGCAGGTAGATGGGGGAAGATTATTACAGATTTTCTAGTTATCTGCTAAGATTTTTTCCCTCTGAATCATTGTTTCTATTCTGTATCAACAGGTCATTCCCACTAACAGCAATGCGGGATCTACCAAAATTAGCCAATTCTAGTCTAAAGTTTTCATAGAAGCCATGTCTGCTCCTCTCTAAGGTCAAATTATCAAATCCCAGTCTAACAACTTTAAGACACCATTACTGCAACCTGCTGGACAGATTCACTGACTACTGGTTCCTGCCTGGAGGGACAGGTTATGCTCCCATACTATTTGCTCCTGCCTGCAGAGTCTTCTTTCTTCCTTTGCACCACTGGAACACTTCTGGAACACTTATCTGAGCTGATCCAATCCACAAACCCAGAAACAAAATTAGCCACCTCTTTTCTGTATTTGTAAGATAATTCAGTTAACCAGTTTCATCAGAATAGGGAAGAAAGCTGGGTTCAGAAATGGAAACAACTCCTTTCAGCAACAGGAAGCAGTTACAACAGCTAACCCAGTTTCAAGGTACCTAACCAGACACTAGATGCTTGGAAAACTACCACCATATTCTTTGTTCTGTTCTGACCCCAAGGTCCTTAGAACATCATTTGAAATCCCATATTTTCTTTTTTTTTTTAAACTATTCATTAAACTCTTACACTAACATAGTACTTCTAGAATTATAACTGTATAAATAAATCATAATAATTGGGAGTACTTTAGATGTCATCAACCTGACAATCAGTACTGAAGTTGGGTGAACTGTAAAAGCATCTCATCTGCAACAAATTTGCTTGAACTTCTTGTTCAGTTGTGAAAGTTCAAGACATTTTCACAACTTTTTTATCCTTATCATAATTAAGAACACTGATCATAACAGTCTTTTTTGTTTCTTTGCATCAAAAAAAGAATAATGTCATAATGCTCTTGGTTTCCAAGTTCACACCTGAATCCATGTTTCAGTGAAGTTCATTTCATCAAGCAACTTCTCAAAATGAAGAGAGTTTTATTTAAATAAAAAATTGTATCCTAAAAGATGAGTATTATCATACGTGCACAGACCTTCAAAACTGTAAGAATATGAAGTATTAACTTTTTAATAGTTGTCACCATATGAGAAAAATCTAGCACTGGATCTAGGATATCCAAGAGCACACAATACTTTACAGTCACAGAAGCTTAGTTACTCAAAACTCTCATAATGACACTTCATGGAACAGGGCCTGTGCCCAGTTTCTACAGAAGTATCTTTGAAAAATACATGTAATATCTGCAATACAGGTGAAAGGGCCCAAAAATACTGTCAAAGAAAAAGGGTTTTGTACCTAAGATGAAGAATACATTAAAAATGTTTTAATAGATTCATTTTTTTTTTAGAGATGAGACGCAAGGAGGAGAAGGGAGAAAAATAGGTGTAAGGAAAAATGAAAGGTGAAACAGGTGACTGACCCAATTTAGTCAGTAATCTGACACAAAAGTGAAGGAGCTGACCTCTCTTTTGCAAAGTTTGCTTTTTACAGCTGACAAGGGTTTATCAACAGAAAAGCAGTTGTCAGTTGTGGACGCAACATCACAAAGAACAAGAAGTACTTACTTAAGAACAATAATTTTTATTCAAATTAATACTTTTGGGGACTCTTCTTCCTCACTTCCATTTTGAAGCATAGGTAGTTATCTGAAAGTAGAAAAGGAAAAGAACATCATTAGTTTTTATCACAGAATCATTTAGTTTGGAAAAGACCTTTAAGATCAGCCAGTCCAGCCATAAACCTACCACTGCCAAGTCCACCACTAAATCATGTCCTTAAGAGCTACATCTACACAACTATTAAATATTCCCAGGGATGGAGGCTCAACAACTTCCCTGGGCAGTCTGTTACAGTGCTTGACAAACCTTTTAGTGAAGAAACAATTGTTTTAAACAAAACCTTACTTTTAGGTTATCAAGGCAGAGAGTTATTACATAATTTCATGACAGTTGTCTAATTCAGAATGGCAGCACACTACTGAACCAAATGTTGATTCCCAGCCATTTAACAGAAAAGTAATCAAAAGCTGCACATATCAGACTGTGAAACAGCAATAAATTGGCTTTTGAAAAAGCTTATTTGTGAACCTGATTTTAAGGGAAGGAATAAAAGCAGTAAAGAAAAATAAATAGGAAACCAATTCAAGCAACAATAGTACCAAGAACAGGAGAGAAGAAGATAAAATGATAAATGCTTCAGATAACTGACTTTTACTGCAATGAGAATTCTGCCAAATAAGTCTTATTTTTGAACGATAATTAACTGATTTGATATTTCAAAAATAAGCTTCAACAGCTG
Organism: Manacus vitellinus; assembly: GCF_001715985.3. Taxonomy (NCBI): domain Eukaryota; kingdom Metazoa; phylum Chordata; class Aves; order Passeriformes; family Pipridae; genus Manacus; species Manacus vitellinus. The sequence goes on from NW_021940750.1 coordinate 2,531,328, forward strand.
TAGCATTAAATGAAGAAGGTGAACTGGCAACTCTAAATCTCTCAAAAGCAGCAACAGTGATTGAAAAAAACAAAACAAACAAACAAAAAAAAACCCTTGAATTTTGTGTTTTCTTTTTCATGTAATAAATTATTTAAAATAATCAGCACCTACAAAGTCAGAGCCCATGAACTTCCAAAAATGGAATGCCTGTGGAAAAGAGGGAGATAGCCTATTTTCATTTCCATTTGAGATTGACAGTTTTGGTATACTTCAGCTAAGGCAGCACTCAATGAAGATTATAGCTTTTCCTGTGATAAAGTATCTCAGGCATTCAAATAAAAAAAAATACAACATTGTTATTCCATGTATAAAAAGCAAAATCAGGGTTTTACCTTTCCAGAAAAAATAACCTATTTCTTTTATTGTACCTCTCATCAAATCAGTTACACTGCCCGCTTCACAAAAATGGAAAGGTGAAACTTTCAGCTGAAGGTAAGTCAAGAAGCCAGGCAGAATGAAATACAGAGCCCATCTGTTCCAAGAGCTACCCCTACAGTGAACCCATTAGAGTATGGTCTAGAACGATAGTTACTTTTACCTTTGTATGAAACATTATGATGTATCTTCTTACAAGTTCATATTTGCAACCTCATTAACAAGTAGAAGGTAGTACATTATGTGAGTATGGAAAAATAGATTTAGACAGATTGGCTCATGGTAAACATGAAGTGGAAACATTTACATTTCATATAATAATGAAAAGAACTATTATTAAATTTACAAGCTGATTTATTTGTAAGTAATAAAATTGCAAGCAGTACCAAAAGACCTTCCAGTCCTACCAAGTTCAGAAAATCACCATGCTCTACAAAAACTTCCCAAAATTTTAAACTGTGATAACCTAAAATACATAAAAACACACAGAACAATAAAAGGAAAGCAAGAATATCTGGGTCGGTTTTTTCCATACTAATCTACCATCGGAGTGTAGTAGCTACTCAATAGCTGTTGACAAAGCAGAGGAGGAAAAAACCCAAAAGTTCCAATGTAGTTTATATCTCTACTGCAGGAAAATTTGTCCACATACTGTCAATGATCAATTAAAAAAAAAGAAAAAATTACAAAACACTGAAATATGTGGAGTTGATTTGACACAAAACAACCCAGCTTAGGCTGGACAAGACATTCGTAGCTCTGCTTCATGCTCCCTGTATGACAGTTAAATTTTAATGTGAGTTACGAGCTTTGTTTTGCAACCAACTATGTACTTATTTTAGAGTATTTTCTTGTAGCCCATAGTCTGCTCAGACTAACTCACGAAGAAGTAACAAATACTGTACTGTAATCGGGATGCATGAAAACGGCAAATTTTCCTGTCAATCCACAAATCTATAACTAAGAGGAAAGAAATATAGCTTTTGGGGGCTTTTTTCCACAGTTCCACAAAAAGAATAGACAGTAATTTTGCATCAGTTGTGATTATCTTAAAACGGCCTACTCTGAGACATTCAAAACTTCAAAACTATCAAAGAGTTTGCAAGTTTCTGGCTTAGTATTGCTAATAAATCCCTGAAAATGGAATTCTATTTAAAATGTAAAAGATAAAACTATTTTAAAAAAATCTTTGCATTTGTTGTTCAAACACCTCAACAATATTTACAAATATCACTAATTAGACAGTGGTTTCTTCCAGATAAATCTGGTCCTCTTGCAGAGATCTTTATGGAAATAAAGGTCATGAAGTGACCTTGCAGATAGGAAATTTTGGCTATATGCCCAGTTCTGACTGAATTGTTGGGTGAACATGGACTAGTCACTACAATTATTTTTTAGAAAAATTAATCTATTTATAAAAAAAATATATATCCTTATAAAGGGTTCAATACCATCTGCAGTGTTTAATCCAGTCTCCTGCATTGCAAGAATCCATTCAAAACCAAGTCCAAAACATTTCCTCAGCATTTTTCATGTAATTTGAAATTGAATTTGAAAAAGATGCAAAACTTGAATGCACAACAGCAAGATAATAGAGTTCCAGGATGTCACATTTTAAGTGCCTCCAACTACATGTTAGATGAAAAGACCTACATCACCTCGGGAATACAGAAGGGTGCAGCAGTGGGAAGAAAATGGAAACACTTCTCCCTTCCCATTTGTCTGGGGTAAACTGATTTAACTTTGAACATAGACACTAGATCCTTATGCCAGGCCATACTTGCCTAATACCACAGAAAGAATCAGACATCACTCAAAATCCCACCTTTAGTAAATGGCAAATTGTCTCTGCTTCAAAAAAGATAAACTATGCACCAAGAAGAGAAAAAATAAAAATAAAAAATATTCCCCTCTGATCTGAATAGGATACCAGCGGTAGCCCTAAGGAACAGAATTTGTAAACTTGGAAGCTTTATGACAAATAACAATCAAATATTTTCTTGTCTGCTCTATCCTCTTTCTCAGAGATTTCTGTTATTCTATGACTACAAAATCTCATATGTTTATTTTTAATTTCTGACTCAAGGATCAACCTCATAATCTTACACAGTCTTCTTATATAAATACACAAAACATCATCTTGAACCACTGAGTTTCTTTCTCCCCATTACTGAGACTAGACCTCATCCTCTGATTTTCAAACAAGATTTGTTATTAAGTTTATCCCTCAGATACATTTATTTTCAGATGTTTCTCTCCCATATATGCCCTCAAATCCAATTGAGACTTTTGTTATTCTTCCTAGGTCTTACTTGTCAAATTCTTTCATTCTCCTTTAAGAAGGCAACTTCAGCTTAATCACACTAACAGTTCTTTCTTATCCCAAGGACTCAGACTTTTCTGGGTGTGACTGTGATCAGAGCTATATGCCATTCTAAATGTAAATCAACCTTTACTAGCTGGTCCCAGCAATCTTTTTCAAAAGCTAGAAACCAGGAGGTGTGGTTTAGAATCAAGTTACACCCACGAAGTCACATGATCTGAGAAAGAAACAGATCAGGATCTGGGTCATACAAAAACAATCCCCCTTTCTGGTACCAGGAGTTCTCATCTGTGCTCAGGTATGTGAATTTGCAATCTATTTGGTTTTTATTAAACTTAAATCATTTTCTATTACTCCAAACAGACAAATCTACTACTAAGTGTGAAAATCCTACCTTCTCCAGTACAAGCAATTTCTGAAGCACACAGACCAGCTTTTTAGTGAAGTCACTTGCATATTTTAGTGCTGGCTCTACAGTTCCAAGTAGCTGGCAGAGAACTCACTGAATCTGTGTTAGGGAAAACATTATATGAAAAGAATCAAGTTTAAACAATAAAACCACTTAAACAACAAAATCAGTAAATTAGTAAAGAAAAAAATTATTCCATCTGTAAGCCAAGTGAGGCTCAGAACATGATTCTTCCAGTTTTAAGATATACTGTTGCATTCTAATAGAGAAGTAGTTATTTAACTGAAAAACTGAACTTCGTTTCTCTTATACTCATCAATCCATCTGTCTGGTAGCATTATTAGTTGCTGATACTAAGCAAATTTATTTAAACAAATATGGAAAGAAAGAACATCCCAGGGAAACAGAGGGGCAGATCATCTTTTTAATGATTATATTAAAAAAAATAAGGTTATCAATATATATTATATAATGGCTTAGGGCTTGGTTGGGTGTTTTTTTCCTTATGATTCCTTACTGCTAGAGCTAAAAAAGGTGGAATATATTCAATCCATAATATGCAAGGATCAAAGCCAAATCATCTAACTTCTACTGCACACAGAAGAAAGCTCTTGGGAATTAGCTGTTTTGCAGAGGAGTGCAAAGGATTCTTTCTGCAGTTCAACTCTGTAAAGGAGGTTCCCCTTCAAACAAGCTTTGATTACCACTGGTTTGAGAAGGACATACAGTTGTTCAATAAAATTTCACTTCAATCAAACAAGATCTGGGAGCATTATTCCTCACTATTCCTCAAAACAAGCCTAAAAGACAAAGATCACCTCACACTTGTTTTTCTTTATCAGATATGACTTTGACACTTTGACCTTGTTCTAAGAGTACACCATTTTTAATAGCACAAATAACAGTTAGGAGCAAAATTCAGTATCATTTAGTGCTTATCCCTTACAGAAGAAAACATAAAATAGTTGCTATAAGGTATAAAGTCCCTTCATGATATTGAAATTTTCACACATAATCATTTCTCAAGGCATAAACTCAGCACTGTCTACAAAACTGATACAGTACACAGAACAGTACAAAATCCACTGATTTCTTTTATGGACGTATTAAGGAGACAAACAATTAAGTTATTCAATAACATCCCAAATGTAAGCATATTTTTAATCAATGTGACACTATGCAAGTTCTTTCCTGCCCCCCTCCTTCAAGACACACTGACTGGCCCAACCGCTTGACTTATCTTTCCATTTTATTTACATGTCCATGGCTGACACATCCTATTATTCCTGGAAGACAGGTCACTGTTGTTCAGTGTCTGCAGCCCTACATTTTTCACTTTATAAAGGTTCATGTATGCTAGAGTGACATTGCTCACACATTACACTATTGCATGTGTAGCACAAATTTGGGGAAAATTTGGAAAAACACTTCAAGCACTGGACCTCTCTTAGTTCTCTAAAATCCAGGAAAACATATGTTTCTTTTCCCCAGAGTTCCACTTTTTCTCAGCCATATGAAGTGCCATCTGTGCTTCCCAGCCTGGCAGGCTAAAAATTTGCTGTCATTCAAATCACCAGTGAGCAAATTAAAGGCAAAGAGTGTCCTCTTTGATAAAATAACAAGATTTACAAATGGCAACCTAGATCACAGCTCCAAAGTAATGAGTGGCAAGCGTGGGTAGTTAAAGGGTCACAGGGAGGAGAAGGTGGTAAACAGTAGACTATCTTCAGAGCTTCCTTGTGAACTTCTGATTCTCAGTAAACTAACACAAGAACTATGGGGAATAAAACTAAGGGTTGCTGGAAATCTCAGAAAGTAAACAAAAATATAACTCAACTGACACAACACATTTAGTGGGATACTCCATAGCGTTAGAGAGCATACTTGGCTCAGGAAGGACGGATATATATGGTGGAGCAGGAATCTTGTCTCGGATATCTTAAGATTTGTATACTTGTTCTAAGATCCAGAATGCAACAGAAGCCAAACACTCCACATAACATTAGAATGAGAAAGTTACAGTGAGAAGGAAAGTGTAGACCTCCTATAAATTACCAAATCAGAAAATTTAAGTGGATGAGGACTTGGAAGGACTGTTGTGAGAGATTGTTAGATTGTTTATTTCTTTTTTTTTTTTTTTGGTTGTTGGGTTTCTTTTTTTTTTTCATTCTAGACAGCTAGTAGAATCATTCAAAGCACAAGATTTAATAATAATGATTCACAGAGTAGGCCTTTTAGGAAGCAGATCACAGATAAAACTGAGTTAACCTAGCTGGTAACTGGCTTGACTACTGCCTTTATAAAAGTTAACCTTAAAGGTTACATCAATATATTAATGACTAAAACTTTCCCAGACACTAAAATGCAAATCATCATGTCAGAACAAGTCCTGAAATACTTTTGATAAAGGCCAACTGCACTCTTCCAACCTCTGGGAACAATCTTAGGGTTATCACATGGCTGGGAAAACTTCCAAATGGTACTGCACATAGCTACCTGTTTTGAAGGCTGAAAGATTAACAGAAAGGACAAATCTCAATCTGTGCCAGCTGTCCTCAATACCAGACAATGGTCCACTTTATTAGTGCTGATGCAGTCAAAAGGGATTTGAAATCAAACCAGCTTAAGGGAACTAAAATTAAGTACAGATAAAGTCCGGAAAAGTACATAAAAGAAGAGGAAAAAGTAGTAACCATCTTTAGAAATTTAACTAAAAGAATCAGAAAATTTAGAGGCAAGAAAACCACACAGAAAGAACACTCTGTAGACACAGGCTAATGAGTGAAATGACTGAAAAAAAGCTGTCAGGAAAGCCCAATTAAGAATATTGTTAAGTGAGAATACACTCAACATAAAAACGAAATAAAAGCTGAAATGCTAGCAAAACCTGTCTCTTGAAATAAGGTTAAGAAATAAAATAAGAAAAACAAACCTGGGTTTGAATTTGAGAAAGAAAATAGTTTGTGCAGTACAGCTCATGATTATTTGTTACAAATTGCAGTAATTAGTTCAAAAGAGAAAGTCTATCCTACCAAAAGACAAGGCCATGAGCAATGTAGGACAGTCACAGAAAAAAAAAAAAAGATCAACAAGCTTCACAGAAGAAGGAAGATGGTACCATACACGTCACTGAAAAACAATTATGATGTTGAAAACACAACACGAAGGAACATGGCTGTAAGCTAATAAAAAATCTAACTTGCTTCTAGTTCATTTATATAAAAAAGCAAGGGGGTCTTGCTATTAATTAGGAAGGATCATTTTAAACTCTGGGGTTTAATTCAACTTATCAAACTTCTGACATAAAGGAGGTAAAGTTTTTTAAAAATTAAAAAAGATACACTTTACTATCCACTACAAATACCACCTATGCCTACAAATAACATTACCCAAATCTTTTACAGTCAGAGAAATTTATATTGAAAAAGATGGGAACACATGAGAAATACCAACAGAACCATTAAAAATCCTTTATGTATGAATTGAAACAACTCATTTAGTAGATTAAAAGAAAGAAACCTCATTTTGTACTGTGCCTTACTGGCCCCACCCTTTTTCTTCCTCTTTTTTCCTTCTTAAAAAGGTAAGTTCTTCAAACCTGCCCACAGTGAGCACACGGTTTGATTTTGCTATGGAAATTATAGTAGGAATTCATATATTATTTCATCTTTCCTTTTAAGTTTTTCAAGCAAGAACCAAATAAAAATCATAGCACTTTATTCCAAAGTCTATCATTGATAGCTGAGTGACTCTGTTTTTACTAACTGACTGCTCAAATAGCAGTGCATTAACAAGATTGTGGTCAACCTCACTGCTGTGACTCAGAGCCATACCAGCAGCTGTGCAGATTTAAAAGATAGTATCAGTTTCGTGCTGCTGCCACCGCTCCTCTGTGGGAAGGCAGTGAACAGATGCAAGCAGCGTTCAGCATCCAGGAAGCTGAAAAAAGGAAGACACAACACTGCTTCCCTTGAGAGAGCAATACAGCTTCATGTTCATATCAGACATGATAAATGTTCATATTTATCAGACAGACTAATAAAGGCAGATCTTCAAACAAATGTCACAAAAACTATCAAATCTGAGATCCTGGCAATTAAGATCAAAGAATTGGTCAGGGATTTTCAATAAGAAAAATCTAAAAGACCTTTCTGAAATTTGCCTGTTAGGAAGCTGATGGTGCCTGATAATGAAGGAAGCTGAAAATTTGTATTGAATTAATTCCATCAGCATGAATATTATACAAAAACCCATGCAATTTATATGATTCAATACACCAGAAAATGCCTTTGAATCTATTCCTTGATACTACACACCAAGTTTAATAGAGCCTAAATGTTAGGGAAAAAAACATGCACTAATACTAGAGTACATTTCATTTCGGAAAGGTTTCAGGTGTTTTAAGTTTCTCATATTTGCATAAATCCTGACACATCTTTTCCTTGAGCACACTTCACCACAAACAGACCAAAATAGTGTGATATTAAGAGACTGTTGCTAAATGTATGCTTCAAGCTTCCTCCGGAAGTGATTGCTATTTTTCTATCTCCCACTTTTACTATCCATTAGGCAATCTTGTTCTGTATTTGCCTCTTACTCCTCTGACTCCTAAACCATGAAGGAAATTTTTTGAAAATTATACATGTGTCTTTCCTAATCGGTGATAAACAGCAAATAAAATTTTTAAAGTTACATGTTGAATTTAATCAAGCTAAATTTCATTTTTTTATCTCTTTCAGTCTATAATATATGAAAGAAAGCAAACAGACACTTCAATGACTTTACTGTGGGTTAAAGGGTCCACAAATGAGTGCTCCATTCGTTCCCAAAACAAGTAAATATTGGTAGTAAGCCATCTTTCCCTACACTGTACAATGACCACGATACAAGTTGCCCTATCGTGTTGAGCTGACCTTGGCTAGACAACCTGTGCCCACCAAGATCATCTATTACTCCCCCTTCTCAGCTGGACAGAGGAGAGAAAATAAGATGGAAAACAACTCCTAGGTTAGAAGAAGGCAGTTTACCAAAGCCAAATCGAAAGTTTGTGCATGCACGAGCAAAGAGGAAAAAAAAATAATTTTTATTCTCTCCTTCCCATCAGCAAGTGCTGTCCAGCCACTTCCCAGGAAGTAGAGTTTCAGCATGTGTCGTGGTTGTTCCAGAGGGCAAGCATCGTAAATAACAAATGGCCCACCTTCCTCCTCCTTTTCTTAGCTTTTTCATTTAAGCTGACATCACATGGTATGGAATATCCCTTTGGTTCATTGGCTCACCTGTCCTAGTTGTGTCCCCGATCAGGATCTTTCCCACCACCAGCCAATTGTTGGGGGGCAGAATGTTGGAGAAACAGTGCTGATGCTGTGCCAGCACCACTTAACAGTAGCCAAACACCAGTGTGTTATCACCACCTTTCCAGCTACCAATGCAAAGCACAGCACTGTGAGGGCTGCTATGGGAAATATGAACTCCCTCTCAGCCAGATCCAATACACCTACATGACCAGTATAAGGTATAAACCAGTATAATTACATAGTTTTGTATATACTTAGGTCTATACGTGTATTACACGGATATGTAGAGTCTACATGTATAATCTAGTTTTCTAGCAGGAGAGAACTTTATAAATTGCACCAAGCATCACTTCTGTTTTCCTTTATAACAGCAGCTTCAGTTAACCACAGATCACCCCTTCCCACTGCAGTCAAGTTGCTGCCAGATACCAAGCAATGAAAACAAAGCAGAACTCAAACACTCAGAGACACAGAATCATGAAAATGGGTTTTCTGCTAAATCTTGATTTCAGTAAGAGGACAGTAGGAAAGTAAAAAGTAATATATGGAAGAACTGTGGGAAGCATGAAAGAAAAGACACTGAGACAATGCTAAAAAAAACCCAACATTGATATGTAATCTTAAGACTGATATAAAAGCAAATTTTGTAGCAGTTTTCACTATACACGTAGTTTTAATGAGATACAGTTTGACATCAGTGTTGACCATCATTGAACTTATCAGACTGTTTACTGGACAAAGAAGGAGAAACTTGTGACTACACTTCATACATTTCTGACAAGAAATAGAAATAGAAAGTCTAAAGCTGATAAAGCACAAGATGAAAGATAAAAGATAAAAGACAGATGAGAGAGAAGATGTTGAGGCTCAAACTGCACCCTCAAGAATTGATGACTCTGCCTTCCAAAGATCTTTTCTCTACACACTGTACATGCTACCACCAATTACATATACCTAATAAGTGCAGGTTAGGGAAGACAGACCCCTGTAATAGTATAAATAACATTAGAAATCACAGTTCAAAAGAAAATACTTCGTTTTGGTTTACCACACTCCAGCAGAAACTTTTCACACTGATACATGTGCTACTAATACACCACAAGAAGTATTTACACTGATTCTGATTATTCTAAAAGACCATCATATGGTATTTGGGGTTTTTTATGTCAGTACATACTAACTGCACACCTGGACTATCCACCTTCAAAATAAAAGTCTTTACACAGCATATCCAAACACAGATGAAGACTCTCAGATGAGAATACACAGTTTTTTCATCTATAATCACATCTGATCTAACATAAAAATTTTTAAAATGCCACAACCTAAGGGCCCTGAGCTCTAGATACACTTCAACATCAGATGATGACAGTCAAACGCCATATTAAAAATATTTTCAAGCAACAACCAGGAAAAGAACTGTCCAAAGGAGCATTCCACATGCTTCCATTTCACAGCACTTATAATTTCAAAAAGAACAGTTAAAGCTAACACCTTTTTTGATAAGATATGGCTAAGCCAGATAAAGAAATAATCAATCTCATTGTGGTTGCTTCTGCCAGGGAAGGTAAGAAGTTTAAATTAAATACTGCACAATTGTAGGAGACTTCAGGAGAAAAGCCAGTGCCAAAAGCTTATCAATCTAAAGATTCCCTGTTTGTTTATGACTTCGAGGAGCCCTTGAATGATAGTATGGCAGAGAAACATTAACTACACAAGCAGCTCTTTACTGTCCTAGAAGTCAGATCAGTGGAAACTGCTGTAAGAAACAAAAAACTGTACTGGTTAAATGTTTGACTTGCAGGTGTCACTGAGTTATATCTACTATTTACAAATTTCTCAGCAGGAACCAATAATCTTCATGAACATACAGGATGCACCTTTCCTGTCTAACACAGTGTAAGCATATTGCAACATTTCACATCGGTGTCATAAGGAAATATATTTAAATGAAAATTTAATGACTGTGGAAAAGCGCTTACATGTTTATATTAGCCATATAAACATGAAGAAAGTCAAAAGGCCTGACTGCAATGAAAGCTGTTCAGTATCTGTACACACCTTTGAGGTAGCACTCTGAAATAAACAAGATACAATTCTGCTTACTATTTTTCACACTTATTTTAAAAGATAACCATGTAATTGATACCTTGGTTAACATTTCTGATGGGACACTAAACCATATTTCCATTTACTAGCTCAGATTTTTGAAAAATAAAAAATTAGTCCAATAAAACTATAAAAGCAAAAGACCATCAAAATTAATCATTTATTTTCCTAAACAATCTGTAGCAAAACACATTTTGTGTGGTTTAAAGGACAAGATGCCATCCAGAGGGACCTTGACAAGCTTGAGAAGTGGGCCTGTGGCAATCTGATGAGATTTAATAAGGTCAAGTGCAAGGTGCTACACCTGAATCAGGGCAACCACCGCCCGTGTCCTGGTTCTGGCCAGGACAGGGTTAATGTTTTGCAGTAACCCGAAGGGAGCATGGCTAGGACACCAAGGTTATTCTGTATCACCTCCTGTCATTGCCTGGGCCAGGAAAAGGGGACTCTCACTTCTAAGGAGAAGGGATTCCTTCCAGTCAAGAAAACGTGGTTGATGAAGCCGTTCGGTATTGTCTATTATTGGGAATGTTTGTCCATGTGAATCATCTTTTCTCATACCTTTTGTTATTAATATTGTTGCTGTTACTGTTCCTTGTCTTATCTCATTGCTGTTTCCATCAAATTGTTCTTATCTCAACCCGTGATCTTTGCCTTTTGTGCCTCCAATTGGAGGGAGGAAGGGGAGTTCCACCTGGTTTGGAGAGTCTTGGTGGGGGCACTGAACCAAGGAGTACCCTTCCTAAACCACAACACCCTGGTATCAGTACAGCCTGGGGATGAACAGATCAAGAGCAGCCCTGCTGAGGACTTGGAGATGCTGGTGAATGAGAAACTGGACGTGGGCTGGCAGTGTGCACTCGAAGCCCAGAAAGCAAAACGTACCCTGGGCTGCAGCAAAAGCAGTGTGGCCAGCAGGATAAGGGAGGGCATTCTGCCCCTCTGCTCTGCTCTAGTGAGATCTCACTTGGAATACTGTGTCCAGCTCTTGGGTCCCCAGCACAGAAAGGACATCGACCTGTCGGAGTCAGTCCAGAGGAGGCCATAAAATGATTAGAGAGATGGAGCACCTCTCTTCTGAGAAAGGCAGAGAGATTTGGGATTGTTCAGGCTGGAAAAGAGAAGGCTTTGGGGTGATCTAACGGTGGTTTCCCATACCTAAAGGAAGCCTACAAGAAAGACGGAGAGGGACTTTTCACAAGAGCATTTAGTGATAGGACAAGGGGGAATGCCTTCAAACTGAAAGTGAGTAGGTTTAGATTAGATATTAGGAAGAAATTCTTTACTGTGAGGATGGTGAGGCACTGGAACAGGTTGCCCAGAGAAGGTGTGTATGCCCCAACCCTGGAAGTGTTCAAGGCCACGTTGGATGGAGCTCTGAACAACCTGGTCTAGTGAAAAGTGTCCCTGTCCATGGCAGGGAGGTTGAAACTACATGATCTTTAAAGTCCCTTCCAACCTGAACCATTCTGTAATTTCATAACATTCAGAATATCATACAGATGCCTTAACCAACATGATGTAAACTTGAATATACATGAAAATCTTTACTACATTGTACCACAGTGAATTTTATGTTTGTCTTCCAAAATACATAATTTTTTTTCATAAATCTCCACTTTAAGGAGAGGGCTTTCTGCCTGAGAAAGCAGGATATTATTTAATCAAGAGCAAATCCAGAATCAGACAGGCCAAAGTACTGCACAAGGGATCCCCAAAATTAACAAACTGGTAAAATTTACATTGTATTAAAGTTCCAATCAAAGACCAGTTGGAGGGGCATGGAAGTGAATACATGTCATGTCAACAAAAACTGCAGATAAAAAAGATTCATATTTAATCTTTCCCATAAAAAAATGAACAAAAGGATAGCTTAACCACAGGTGAAACCTGTAACTGTGATCAAACCAACACTGGAGACTGGCATGCAGCTAACTAATCCATTTACAAATACAAATGTGACAGTTCCCTTCAATACTTGTGAAGAAGGAGCAAGCCCAGCCCAAGCAGTCACTCCATTCAAATAGTGAAGCTGAGTAATACACTTGGACTAGTAGATATATTCACAATCTGCTTAAGAAAATGTGTCACAAAAAACACAGTCCTGAAAGGCCCAACTGAAAACATAGTTGCTCACAAAACTGTAACTGTCTCTGCAAAGCAAGGACAGCAGGATCTTATCTCCTTAGGACTTTAGAAAACAGTGGATTTGGAAGTAAACAAAAAATCAACATTCTGTAGAACAGTATTTCGAACTCATTCTGTGGAGACTCTAGGATCAAAACAGCTCTAGCAAAGAGATACCAGTATATCCTGTTATACCTCAACACACAGTTTTATGACCTTTCTGTCAGATTTCAGTAGTTGGGGTATTTCCTATTCTTGGCCCAATAGCTTTAAGCAACTAGATGTGTTCAGTGTGTCTGAGGATAAACTGCAAGTGATTTTTTACATGCTTACAGAGAGGTCTTAAGAGCAAGCAACTGAAGAGACCATGTTCTCTCAGCTCTTCTGTAGACGCAGAATTCTTAACATTACCTATGCATGACACTCCAGTATGTTGTACAGGAAAATTAAATAAGCATTTTAAATTATGCTGATCTCTCTGTATCTCATATGTATGCCTAACTCCTTGAGAGACCAACATTTCTGTGCTCTAGTTATACCAAATCCCTCATCCTGTAAGAGCACTGTCCATTGTAATCAAGTGACGAAGAACAAAAGGGCTTTCTCATATGCATTACAAGAACCCCACTGCCACTGAAGGAAAAAAATTACATCAGAAGAAATCATCAACAACCTGCTAAGAAACACCCCTTGCTCCCTAGAAAGCACACAAAGCACACATCTGCAGAGTTTGAAGATGCTGTTATAGGATGGAAGCTGCCATATTAGCCAAATTGCAACCCATCTTTACAGCCTGGCATGGTAAAGTTCTGAGTACTGATACCTAATCCAGCACTACCTCATTGAAATTAAAAGACAAAACTGGTTGCAGAGAGAATGTCTAGCAGTTCAATCCAAATCCAGACTGCTGAATAGGCATCTGCAATGAAGAATAACTCAAGGAGAACATCCTTCAATGACAATGGATGCCTCCAGTGAGCCACATGAGGAAAAAGGTGTAATTCATACTGTCCTAACTACTATAAATTAAAAACACCCCAAGTAGTAGACAGATCAAAAAGTCAGATGCTGTACTGTTTAAAAAAAAATCCCAACAGAACCATGAAACAGATTTAGTTATTGAACAGGAATGTGAAGACATGCATCCAGAACATTGTAAACCCTAAGTCATTGTAAACCCCAGATTATAGAAAAAGGAAGGGTAGAGACTATCTAAGCATACCAAAGCACATGGCACAATATCATGAAGGTGTCTCAGTGAAACCCCAAAAGTAGGGGAAACAATTAATTTTTTTTGTTTGTTTCTTTTAGTTTTTCTCCTGTGAACCCAAACGTTGCCCTAAAATAAGGAATAAATGCTTGCCTAGGCAGACGAGAGGAACGAAAGACATAACGAGCCCTGCCATGAATGGTCTTATACCACTGGGGTGGGAGAAAAACAGAAGAGAGATAAAAAGAGTCCATCAACATATCACATTTATTAGATGACCGTACACTTGAGATGAAATAGTTTTTCCTGTTGCAGTATGAGTATCCATACCGATTGTCAAACACAGGAAGTCATTTAGCAAACACCCAAAAAGAGACCAGACGTCAGCTAAGTACAGCATATCAGAAACCTGTATACATATTTCAGGTATATTATGTATTTTATCATCATAAATAGAGGCACAGAGCTAAAAACAAAAATCACAGGCAATCTGAAAGCTCATATCTTGACATTTGGTCAACAGAAATCTCCCTAGAGGCAAAGTGTTTAAGGAAGAAATGTTTGTAATTGAATAAACTAATAATTTAAAGAAATTAAAAATAAAAAGTTTTATGAACTGTTCAATAAACAGCATATTGGACAAATACTTAAATATTTATTACATACATGCACATAGACAACTCCAAAAGAAATAAACTCCAAAAAGCTTAACAAGTTTGTTGGTACCCATACAAATCAGACTTACCTTGAAAAGTTACTATGTCACTGTGCAAGTTCTAAACAAATTACAGTTAAGTTTAACATAAATAATATAATAAACTAAATATGAACATTGGGAGGTTATTGGAACAGAATTCCTACTGTTCTTTTAGAAAATCTTTTGTAATAGCAATGCTTTGAAGAAAGAGCTTAACTCACAGCAACCCAAAATTAATGTCCAGAAGATATTCAAAGCAATGTTCCACAAGCTTCTAAAAAGAGTCTTTAGCTTGCAGAATTAATAATGTCATGGTGATACTCATTGCTATTAACTGTCTCACAAAAGAAATTCCGTAACATTACAGAAAATTATTTCATCTTACTACTACAAAGTTATGAAGCAAACATATAATGAAAGCAGACTCCTAAAAAGCATTTACATTCAGAATTAATATTGCTACCACAAAGAAATAGTAGCAGCACAAACTTCATCAAATTCTAGAATTACCAACAGCTAAAGTGTTTCATTTTATTTTTTATGTATTATATATTCTGAAAATAAGTTATGTAAATTATGTTTTATTAATATCTAATATTTGAAGGAGCTAAGTTAAATGGTTGATTCGCTGGAAACTATGCTTTGCTACAGAAATCACCACTTTTTTTGGGAGGATACCTAAAGACTACAGGTTAGCAAACACAAATAAAGAGGCAAAAACCTCAGGAAAAAATCATTCCTCCTGTAACATCTCATCCTTGAATAACAAAACAGAAAAATAAATTCTAAAAATATATATGTGAGTATGTATATATATATATATATGTGTGTGTGTGTGTGTGCATATATATATATATGCACCCAGCCTGTTATTTAACAGTAGTTCTTTGCTACACACAACTCTTCTGATTTGAAGACTTTTAGCCAAAAGCTTTCCAAAACAGTTACTGAGCTCCTTGCATCTGAGGACTGCTTCTCTTCCTTTATTTATTCCCCAACCTCACCCTGAAAATGTGATAGGGGACAGAGGGAGAGAGAAGAGAAAAAAACAGGAAGAAACAATAATCATGTGAGTGTGTATAATGTTTGGGGGTGGGGGGAGAATCAGAATTGATTGCAACTGATTTAACATACTGTCAGAAAATCACCATGTTAAAATGATGCATTATAAGCTACATAATATGAATTTACATACTTATCATGACAAATGACCAAGAGAGATCACCTATTTTTAAGGTTGACAGATACTTCCTTGTAGAAGCTTCATTTTTGTTTCTTTTAACTTGCCAAAGGCTTTTCAAGATGACCTCTTCTGTGCCAGATGTCCATGTCAAAGCTGAGCTACTTCAAAGTTTCCATTGTATGCAACACATATTTTTCCCCTTTCCAAGGAAAGCTACAGAAAACTACACTTTTGCCTCATTACAAAAGGCTATTTTTTCTTTAAAAACATTAATCACTTGCATGCTTTAAGTTCCACATGCATCTTTCTAAGAGACAGCAAAACACTTATCCTGACATACAAATGACACTTTTGTCAAGCTCACTGTAATGTTAGTGTCACTGATTTTGTTTTGATATGTTGCAGCTGAACCACCTACATATTCTGTCTGTACTGATTCCATTCCAATGTAAGCTTCTAGAAGCTAAACATCCATAGTTGTATTACCACTGGATAATACAGGTTAGAAGGGACCTCCACATGTTCCCTAGTCTAACCTCCTGCTCAAAGTCAGCTATGAGATCTGAACAGGTTGCTGAGCTTTACCCATTTGGGTCTTGAAAATCTCACAGCTTCTCAGGGCAACCTCTTATACAGCTTGACTACACTCATGAAGAGAAAGTTTTTCCTTTCTGAACCTTCTTTATTTCAATGTATCAACACTGCCTCATGTCCTCACACCACACATCTCAATAAAGAGCCTGACTCCATCTTCTTAGTGATGTCGTCAAAAACACCAGCAGGTTGCTGTTAGATCTCACTTTAGCCACCTCTTCTCCAGCTCTCTCTCTCAACCTCTCCTCACAAGGCAAGTGTTCCAGCTCTCTGATTATCTTGGTAGCCCTCCACCATCTTCACTTCTTTTTATCAGTCTTTCCTGTACTGAGAGTCATAAAACTGAGCACAGTACTCTAGATGCGGTCTAATGAGCACCAAAAAGAGAGAGATAACCACTTCCCTCCATCTCCTGGCTATATTCTTCTAACAGAGTCCAGGATGTTGTTGCCCTCCTTTTCTTTAGGCTGTGAGTCAGGGTTGTTCAGCTTGAGGAAGACAAGAGAAGAGAAGACTCCTGTGAAATCTTACAGTACCCTCCAGGATCTAAAGGAGAGCTGGAGAGGGACTTATGACAAATGCATGTAGTGATAGGACAAGGAGGAATGACCTTCAGCTGAAAGAGGGAAGGTTTAGAAAAGATATTACGAAAACATTTTTCACTGTGAGAGTGGTGAGACACTGCAGCAGGTTGCCCAAAAAGGTTTTAGATGCCCCATGCCTGGAAGTCTTCAAGGCCAGGTTGGATGGGGCTTTGAGCAACCTGGTCTAGTGAAAGGTGTCCCTGCCCATGGCAGGGGGTTTGGAACTAAACGATCTTTAACATCCCTTCCAACTCAAACCATTCCATAATTCTGCAGCAGCATGCTGCTGCTGACCCATGCTCAGAGTGCTGTCTACCAGGACTCCAGGTTTCTCGAGCAGAGCTGCTTGCCAGCCTGTATCACTGCAAGGTGCTCTTCTTTCCCAGGCGTAGGACTCCGCATTTGTTCTTGAATAAAGCTCCAGACGGGCCTTGTGTTCACAGTGACAAAGTCCCTCTTAGTGCATCCTCATGTATATCAACTATTCCCCCCAATTTGATGTCATCTGCAAGCACAAGAGTACACTGTATCACCTTCTCAGGACCCCACTTGCTACCAACCTCCCTATGTGGCATTTATTTATGAGTCCATCCATCCAACCAGTCTTTTACTCATCCAGTTCTCTATCCACTCAACCTGTAATGTCCAAATCTGGATTCCAGAATATTGTTGGAGACACAGTTGAAAGTCTTGCTAAAGTCAAGGTAAATGAAATCCACTGTTTTTCCCTCATACAAACATTCAAACATTTTACCGTAGAAGGCAATCAGCCTAGTCATTCATGATTTACATTTGATAAGCCCATGCCTATTGTTCCTATTCACTTCCTTCTTGTGCCCAGGAATGTATTCCAAAAATACCCATGCCCTTATTTTCCCAGAGACAAAAAGGAAGCTAGCTAGCTTTGTAGCTCTTTAGACTGTATTTTGGCCTTTTTTGAAGGGTGCAACACATGCCTTTGTTCAGCCATTAGGAGGTTCTTCTGGTATCCAAGACGTTTCAAAGATGATGGGGAAGGACCTCACTGTGACTCTGGCCAGCTCTATCAACATCCTCAGTCACAGTCCATCTGGCCACATGCGCTTGTATGATTTGAGTTCTCTCAGTAATTCCCAACTGAACCTTCAGCCACTGGTAGCTGGTCTCCTCAAACCCTGCTACTAAGCACAGAGGCCTGGGAGACCTTGCTGGTGAAGACTCACTAAGGAACAGAGGGCACTGAGTACCTCAGCCTTCTCTGTGTCCACTGTCACTAAATGACACATCACACTCTAAAAGAAGCTCATATTTCACTTATCCTGCTTTTTACTACTGAAGTACTAGAAGAAACTCTTCTTGCTGCCCTTGACCTCCCTTGCAAGTGTCATCTCTAGGTGAGCATTGGCTCCCTTGATGTCATCCCTACATAATAGGACAATTTTTCTAAATTTCTCCTTTGCAGTCTGTCCCCGCTGCCACTGCTTGTATATCCCACTTTTGCACTGCAGCTGAGACATGAGTTCCCTGTTAAGCCAAGCTCGTCTCTTGATAGGCCTGCTTGTTTTCCTGACTATCAGGATGAATCAATGGCATCTAAATTTATTCTCGGTGAATCCCTGCTGGACAGAGCAAGTATGAAAAGGTAAGCCATCCATGTGAACAAAAGGGTGGAAAAGAGAGGAACCAATAGAATTTGACTGAAGAAAGAACTACAATGTGGGAAAAAGCTGGTACAGTTGACACGGTGAACACAATCTTGAATTTAGGATACAGACCAAGTCTGAGATGGGTAAGAAAACAGGTAGGAAATGAAAAAACAAATTCAAATGGAGCCAGTGGAAATGCAGAACATAGAGAGTATAGATCCTAGTTATGATGGAGAACTGAATGTGAAACTGAGGATAGTGGACAGAAACCTGAGACCAGAAGACAGGAGTGTGAATAGCTGGAAAGCAAAGAACACTGGGATAAACAATTTATTAGGCAAAATCTCCCCACACAGCAGTTCTGGATCTCAGACAAGAAGCCCTTTAGCAAGAAACAAACTGTTTACATTGGAAAAATAGGATTGTGACAAAAATTTCAGAATAGGACAAAAAAGATTGGGACAGGAAGATATCACACAAGGAATAAGCAGAAAAATCAGCATCCAACAGAATATGCTCACTGGAATAGAACTGAAGATTCCAGAGTTTTATCACTACTATGAAACACTTAAAAATCTCAGAAAACCATTCGCAGATGACATCATTTGGACCACAGATAAAATATAAATTACTAGTACCACATTCTCTGCTAGCTCAAGTAGTAAAAGTCTCATGGCAAAATATACAAACTTCAGCATTTCTAAAGACTTACACGCTATTAGACATATTAGTCTTATATATGCAATCCCACATGACAGAAGGTTTCCCCCTGTCCATCAGGGTTGCTGACCTTTTTTTTCTTTTTTCATCTAGTGTGTTGAACACTTTGTTTATGTACAAAGAATTTTTTTTAAAACAAGTATCAAAAACATAATCCTTCATTTAAAAAAATAGAGTCATACCACAAAAATTAAAGATTATTTGATCTTGTTCTCTGTGCCCTTGTGCCCAAGATACTCTTGCTATGATCCTGAGCAAAATGTTAAAAAAAATTGAAATAACAACCCTATATGAAAGAAGTGCCATAGGCACTGCAAATGTTGGCATGTGCACTGTTAATAAGACAGGTACTGCAGGAAAACAGAGGAAATTACTATTGTCCTGGAGAATTGTATTTTCTTCTTGTTTCTTGCACACAATTGATCTTTAAAAGAAAAAGAGAGAAAATATATAAAAAAAATCAACAAACTTTTAATGACCAATCCATTCTTCATCAAAATTATGGCCTTAGTAGCTTGTGGTTAACGTTGCAACAGATCTAAGTATTTATACTTGCAGTCTAAATCAACACACACCATACTACAAATGAAGCAGTGAGGTCTTTTCTAGATATGGACTCATGGATCCCTGTTGAAGGGTCCATTAAAAACAACAAAGAAAAGCCAGGTTATTGTTAGTAAATTAAACCTGTAAGGGAAAACATATTAGAACACACAAATCATTAAAACACTGATAGATTATTTTGAAAAATCATATCATAAAGGCCCTAAATTGGACATTCAGCATGATATTATATATCTCCAGGGATTTCTGTGAAAATATTACTAGTGAAACATGCAGGCACTAGAGACTAAAGGTAATGAAACAGCAGAAGAGGAAATTAAGAAGGTATAGCATGAACAGCGCATAACCAAATAGTAAGGCCACACTTCATTTGATACCAAGAAAAAGGATTCAAAATTGAATACTGAACACAATCTATGCCATTCTAAGCTATATACCAGAAGAAACATTGTAGGGAAAAGTAGCATTTAACCCTACATTTACAGGCCAAATTACAGCTCTTACAAGAATCTCTAATTTTGGCATGTCATGATTTATAAGAGCTTGACCTTGCAACTTCAAAGTTCTTTGAATACGGTTTATGTTGCACAATAGCAAAACGCACACTATTTCCCTGAAAAACACACACATCACTTCACTTGCAGATTATATTCATCATACAAGAGATGCATATTAATGCAATCATACATAGCATGCATGCATTTGTTTTCCTTATTGTATTAGTAGCATATTCTATGACCAAACAACAAGCTTTTGAATGAGTCCAGAAAAAACCTGTCATATTTTGCTTTGACACTAGCTCCCCCTCCAGACCAGCCTAAGATTATAGTAATGACTTCTTATTTTCATTCTGGCTCTGCAACAAGATATAAATACTCAAATCCAAGCCTTCTTCATTTTTATCCACTTAAATGTCAATTAACAGACTGATCAGAGAAACTATATATAAAATTATCTTTTTTTTTTTTTTACTGTACATAGATTACAAGCCTGGGAAAATCATTTGGTTTAGAAAAGATCTAATAGATATAGCACCAATTCCATACAGCCACAGAAAGACAGGAATGGACCAAAAATACAATTTTTACACTATGAATTGTGTGCACTATTTGTAATACTTAAACATTCAATTACACAATTGAGCCTCTATTTGTAGTCCCAATAAAGTGATCACAAACCACAAACGCCAAACCAAAAGGAAGCCCCTACATGGTTTAGTACTACCTTTACTAATCCACTTAAGCTGAATCAGTTCCATTTCTACTTCAGCAAGTAGAGCTAACATTTTTCTTGTTCTCGTGTTATCTAGAATTAATCTTTTTCAGTTGTTCAGCCAATAAGACTGCCAAAATTTTAAACAAATAAAGACACAAGACCAAACGGTAAAGAAAGCTACAACTTCTAACTGACCTTCTGTATTTCCCAGTTGTCAAATGTCCTGACAGCTACATAACTGAAAGAGTGAATTTGACTGATTCAACACTCCAAGTTGATTGCTGTCTTTTCCTCATTGTTGAACTGCTCACTCAGAAAGTATGAATAATTAATTATACTTTCTACTCAGAAAAAGTTTGTCTTATTACATGTTGTTGGGCAAGTATGCAAACTTTGCAATATGCTAGTCTGCCAGTAAAAGGTACATATACATATGAAACCCTAACAAGTATCAATAAAAACAAAACTTGGCAGCAAGCATACCTGTAAGAACCGGAGAAACAGACACTACGGGAAATACATCAAAGCATAGTCACCAACTCCTAATAACTAGTTTTCTTTAATAATGGAAGGAATTGTAACAGTCACCTGTAAAACCACCCCAAGCACCAGCAGCACAGGCTATATTGGACATTTATTTGCTTTTGTAGTTCAGACTTTTCTTAAGTTTTTGACAATTTACAGTGGAGAATTACTTGGAAAATGAAACAAGATTAATGCTATAAAATCAAACCTTTTCATGCTTACACACTCTTCTAGAAGTATTTATTCCGTTAGCTTTCAGGCCTAGACATTAAGATACTGCATTTCAGGGTAGAAAGAGTATGTGTGCGTATATGTAACATGTATACCGAAACATACACTTTTCAGCAGCTGTGTGTGTTTCAGTATGCAAACACGGCAAAAAAATAAAAAGGCACTAAGCACTAATGCAAGATCACAGGTGAAGAATGCTGTGAACACACGGTTGCTTTCCACATCCATGTGGATCACGGTGTACCATGTGTGCATTGAGGACACAAGGACAGCAGGTACTGCCCCGAGGAAGTTAGTCTTTCAAAAAGCAATTTTGCAGCTGATGTCTTTGCCCATAGGCTTCTTGGTACAACCTGCACCACGGCATTATAGTTCCTGTCTATTCCTATACCCTCAACCAAAAGCTTCTGAAAGCAGAGGGTCACAGCCTGGTCTTTGGAGAGCGTCAAGAAGAACACAGTGTGCGCACACTTGCACAGGCGAGTGAAAGACCTGAGAATACATCAAGCACAAACCCGCCTAAAGGTAAAATCGCCAGAGCCTTATCGGTAAGAGAATCCATGACCAAAGCAGCTAGTTGTGCCGAAATACGGTAAAGGTCGCCGTGGGAAAAGCTCCAAGCAACAACCGATGGCTCTGCATCCTTGTCACACAAGCACTTCCTCGAGCTACCAGGCGGCCCTAGAGCGTGCGGTCTGTCTACAAAGCCCACGTTTCCCGTTTATTTCTCTCTGCCAAAAC